>NC_056733.1:707840350-708165350 GCF_019279795.1 Protopterus annectens | reverse complement strand
TTATTTTGTTACTTTTAATACTGTAACCAAATAATTGTAGCAAACTGGTGAAAATAAAAACTAAAAACCACAAATTCACCAGTAGGACTAGTAGACACAAGTTTATTTTCCAGGTTAAACACTTTCATCAAAGTAAAATTGACTTCCTCAGAACAATATACAAACAGTCATGTGGGTTTAAATATATTACACTGTCACAGGATAGGTGAGAAATCCCACCACTCAAACAAAAGATTTTTTGAATAAATTAATACCTTAAAGGCATACACTATAAACACTAAAACTACAATAAAATACATTTCTGTGAAGAAATTGTATAAAATTAAACCCTTTCCACTCTTTCTTTTAAAGCAGGCAAAATAGATATAAAATCATTTAATCCTGGACACAGATTAGCTGCCAAACGAAGCTGCCACATCAGTTCCCTCTTGTTTAAAGTGTTTTTCCAGTTGCCACCCCTGGCGTTTTTTTCAATGGTATCTAATATCCCAAACTTAAATCCAGAGAAATTAACACATATTTTACTGTGCCTAAATAAGGCATTGGTTCCTTTGGAATTCTTAATATCATATAAGTGTTCATATATCCTGGACCTGAGAGCCCTCTCAGTTTTCCCAACATAAAACCCCGGGCAGGAATTACACTTTGCCAGATATACTGTTTTGCTAGTCTGACAGTTACCTTTTTTGAAAAACAATGTGTCCTGGTTGATATTATCAAGTTGCAAACTAGCAGCCGAAAATATATATCTACACTGTGTACAACAACCACAGGCTTTGATGAATTCATTCATTTTTTTCACTACTATTATTCATGTTACCCTCCAAGGTAAGTTTCAAGTTGCGGCCCACTTTAGTACAAAAAAATAGGCTGTTCACCCAATGCTTGTAAAATATTAGGGTCAACCCTAAAAATGTTCCAATTCTTACAAAGTATATTTCTGATGTCATTGCAATGTGTACTATATTGCACCACACATGCCTGGGAGAAGTTATGAGTAGAACTCTCTGTTGTTTCACAATTTTTGGTTTTAGAAAGACCTTTACCTAGTAGAGGTTCATATTTAGAACCCCACTCTCTCAAAATCTCTTGTAAAATACCCTCTACAAATTCTAGTGGATAATCTCTCTCCAGAAACATGTTCCTCAGGTCACTGAATTCCTTAATGATGTCCTCAAGATGGGAAGTCATTCTAGAAATTCTGATTGCCTGTCCCTTGACAATAATTCTTTTCTGGTATAGTGGGTGGTGACTTTGGAAATGGAGGTAGGAATTACAAAAAGTTTTCTTTCTATATACCTTGGATCTAAAACAACACGCATCTTTGATGATGGTGGTATCAAGATAGTGAATTTCTTTCTCATTACACTCATAGGTAAATTTCAAATAATGTGTAGTGCCATTTAGGTATTCAACAAAACCAGGAATGCTTTCCTTGGTACCTTTCCATAAAATAAAAATATCGTCCAGGTACCTGCTGTAAAACAAGATATCCAAATGAAACCTACTTTCAAAAATAAACTCTTTCTCCCACCTTAATAAAACAAGGTTTGCTTAAATGGGGGCACAAGCTGCCCCCATAGCAACTCCTTTGGTTTGTTGGAAATATTGCCCTTCAAAAAATATATAGTTGTTATCTAAAATCAAGGCCATAATTTCACAAACAAGCTGTACGCGCTCTGGAGATAAACTAGAATGATCAAACAGCATTTTTTCAAAATAATCCAAACCTTCCTCTCTAGGAATACAGGAGAATAAATCCTGTACATCTATTGTCAAAAAAATCAGAGAAGGATTCCATAAATCTTGCTTAATCTGTCCCAAAAAGTCCCAAGAATCTTTCACAAGATGTGGCATGCTCTCAACTACATGCTTAACCATCTGATCCACAAAGACTGCCAAATTGTGTGTTTTAGACCCCCCCTGCTGCCACAATAGGCCTAAATGGGGGTGCAAAACATCTTTGTGGATCTTAGAGATGCCAAATATACTTGGTACCTTGGGAAAAATTATTTAATAGAAAAGATTAAACTTCCTGACTGATCCTTTGTTCTACTAAATATTCTTCCAAAAACCCATCAATACGCCGGTAGGAAATATTAATCTGATTCTTGGATACCAGCAAATAGCTTTCCTCCTGAAACAAAATACCTTGAATAAGACTTTTATAGTCTTCACTGTTGAAAATTACGACCCCCCCCCTCTTTTGTCTGGGGTCATTATGCGGATACTTTTGTCATGTTTTAAAGAAAAAAGTAGTTCTTTCTCTTTAGAACTCAAATTGAAATAGAACTTCTTGTTATTAGCCCAAAGTTGGTACAACTCTTGTTTAACCATTCTCAAAACTAGCTACCAAAGGGTGCAAGGGAGGGTTGAACACACTATTTTTTCTCAAGGCCATATATTTATGCTCAGTATTACCAATATTGTTTTTAGGAAACAGCAAGCAAAAATTAATTTTCCTAGTAAACAGGTGAATATCAAGTAATACTTCTGCTACATCTGGTGTCTTAGCAGGAGCAAATTTAAATCCTTTAGAAAAAAGTGAGAAATATTCTTCAGAAATAACTCTGTCTGTTATTGTTGTTGTTGTTGTTGTGTCTTTCGGCTTTTCCCGGTTAGGGGTTGCCACAGCGGAACTCCGGTCCGCTAATGATTGGCAGTTGATTTTACTTACCGAGTTGGCAGCTCTGACGCACAACCTTCAATGAAGGTATGCCTATTCACGCATGTCTCCACGCAGAAGACACTCTAGCTGAGAATCGAACCGGACAACGTCTTACTGTGAGGCGAAATAACTCTGTCTGTATAGTTGTAAATATTAAATCCTTTAGAGGTACAGATAATATCAGAATGGAAGGAATTCCCATCTAATACCTGCCCCTGCCTCTTCCCTTGTCGTATGAACTCCAGCGGGCAGGGTAATTGTAATTGTAATATTGTTGGACTCCTAGTTGTCTGTTCACTATTCATTCCGAGCGTCTTAGGGTGGGAAAATCCTCTTCTACATGAAAACCTTCATTAAATGGTTGCTCAAAGGGAGTGGTATTCCCAGTAACCTCTGAATAACCATCTGAAAAACCTCCACCTCTTTGAAAATTGAAACTCCCTGGCACATTTTCTTGGCCATAACTATCAATAAAAAGCTTGCCTGTGGGGTATACTGTATTGGATTTATACTGTTGAACATCCCTATTAAGTTTCCTTTTCTTTTTCTGAAATTGTATGTTACACTTTTTTCAACCCTCTCAAGGACTTTGGAATACAATTCCTGATACTGAGGAAATAGTAAATCTTCCAAAATGTCCTTGATAAGTATTTATACATCTTTAAGTAATTTAACCTTCATTTGTTCCTGAAAAACCAACACTTTGTTAAGCAATTCAATACCCCATTTATCAAACAGGTTAGTGAAATCTTGCACCATATCCATGCTGTAATATAACCCAAAGGGAAATTTAAAAACACGTAGTCCCTGAGGAACCACCTTCAATTTAATACATTCATTAAAATAAAACATTTCCATCTGCAAAGTCTTGAGTTTGTGAAGTTTTTTCTCAAACCCAAAACTCATGTCTCTGATGGATGTATAGTTTTTATCTTGTTTCCTTTTCGGCTCACTGTGACTTTCGCCCCAGTTGCCTCCTGAAAAATTAAACTTTTGATTTAAAAAAACATGTAACTTAGAATTAGCCTCTACCAAGGCCTTAGGTGAACTGGAAACAACAACAGAAGGACCAGTTTGTCTATTAGAAGCCGAAACTTCAGCTTCAAAACTCCCCTGTGCACAGAATGACACACAGTACATGTTTTACTGTTCCCAGTCCTGGATAATGAATCCGGTGCACTCACCTGTATGGTCTGTACATCCTTTCCAAAATATACCACTCCATTGGTATTCGAACGCTCCAAACCAGAATTTACTATAGAAACCTGATTTTTATCTGGTGCAGAAGGCAGAAAATGATCCAAAGTAACAGCAGGCTGTTCAGAATGAACAACAGCTTCAATCATGACATCATGGCACCCTCTACCTGAATGTTCGCAAATTCCATCCACATTAACCGTTTGACTACCAGAAACACTTGAAATTCCCTCAGAGCTTCCCTTAGCGTCAGGGCCAAGCTCCATAGACCAACACAAAGTCATTTTTGAAGAAAAAAGTTCGATAAAATGGGCCAACTCACGTCTGAGCTCTGCCACATCTTTTTTAAGTTCTAGAATCTCTACAGACTGCCCAAATCCAACATCCGCAGGCAGGCCTATAGAATTCAGAGTCCATCAGTCCAAAGCTACAAAACTGAACTAAAACCAAATAATTATAGCAAACTGGTGAAAATAAAAATTAAAAACCACAAATTCACCAGTAGGACTAGTCGACACAAGTTTATTTTCCAGGTTAAGCGCTTTCATCAAAGTAAAACTGACTTACTCAGAACAATATACAAACTATGGGAAAACTGAGAGGGCTCTCAGGTCCAGGATATATGAACACTTATATGACATTAAGAATTCCAAAGAAACCAATGCCTTATTTAGGCACAGTAAAATATGTGTTAATTTCTCTGGATTTAATTTTGGGATATTAGATACCATTGAAAAAAACGCCAGGGGTGGCAACTGGAAAAACACTTTAAACAATAGGGAACTGATGTAGCAGCTTCATTTGGCAGCTAATCTGTGTCCAAGATTAAATTATTTTATATCTATTTTGCCTGCTTTAAAAGAAAGAGTGGAAAGGGTTTAATTTTATACAATTTCTTCACAGAAATGTATTTTATTGCATTTTTAGTGTTTATAGTGTATGCCTTTAAGGTATTAATTTATTCACGAGATCTTTTGTTTGAGTGGTGGGATTTCTCACCTATCCTGTGACAGTGTAATATATTTAAATCCACATGACTGTTTGTATATTGTTCTGAGGAAGTCAATTTTACTTTGATGAAAGCGCTTAACCTGGAAAATAAACTTGTGTCTACTAGTCCTACTGGTGAATTTGTGGTTTTTAGTTTTTATTTTCACCAGTTTGCTACAATTATTTGATTTTAGTTCAGTTTTGTAGCTTTGGACTGATGGACTCTCTGAATTCTATAGGCCTGCCTGCGGATGTTGGATTTGGGCAGTTTGTAGAGATTCTAGAACTTAAAAAAAGATGTGGCAGAGCTCAGAAGTGAGTTGGCCCATTTTATTGAGCTTTTTTCTTCAAAAATGACTTTGTGTCAGTCTATGGAGCTTGGCCCTGATGCTAAGGGAAGCTCTGAGGGAATTTCAAGTGTTTCTGGTAGTCAAACGGTTAATGTGGATGGAATTTGCGAGCGTTCAGGTAGAGGGCGCCATGATGTCATCATTGAAGCCGTTGTTCATTCTGAACAGCCTGCTGTTACTTCGGAGTGTTTTCTGCCTTCTGTACCAGATAAAAATCAGGTTTCCACAGTAAATTCTGGTTTGGAGCGTTTGAATACCAATGGAGTGGTATATTTAGGAAAGGATGTAGAGACCATACAGGCGAGTGCACCGGATTCATTATCCAGGGCTGGGAACAGTAAAACAGGTACTGTGTGTCATTCTGTACACAAAGGGAGGTTTGAAGCCGAAGTTTCGGCTTCTAATAGACAAACTGGTCCTTCTGTTGTTGTTTCCAGTTCACCTAAGGCCTTGGGAGAGGCTAATTCTAAGTTACATGTTTTTTTAAATCAAAAGTTTAATTTTTTAGGAGACAACTGGGGCGAAAGTCACAGTGAGCCGAAAAGGAAACAAGATAAGAACTATACATCCATCAGGGACATGATTTTTGGGTTTGAGAAAAAACTTTACAAACTCAAAACTTTGCAGATAGAAATGTTTTATTTTAATGAATGTATTAAATTGAAGGTTGTTCCTCAGGGACTACGTGTTTTTAAATTTCCCTTTGGGTTATATTACAACATGGATATGGTGCAAGATTTTACTAACCTGTTTGATAAATGGGGTATTGAATTGCTTAACAAAGTGTTGTTTTTTCAGGAACAAATGAAGGTGGAAATACTTAACAAGGACATTTTGGAAGATTTGCTATTTTCTCAGTATGAGGAATTGTATTCCAAAGTCCTTGAGAGGGTTGAAAAAAAGTATAACATACAATTTCAGAAAAAGAAAAGGAAACTTAATAGGGATGTTCAACAATATAAATCCAATACAGTACACCACACAGACAGGCTTTTTATTGATATTTATGGTCAAGAAAATGTGCCAGGGAGTTTCAATTTTCAAAGAGGTGGAGGTTTTTCAAATGGTTATTCAGAGGTTACTGGAATACCACTCCCTTTGAGCAACCATTTAATGAAGGTTTTCATGTAGAACAGGATTTTCCCACCCTAAGATGCTCGGAAAGAATAGCGAACAGACAACTAGGAGTCCAACAATATTAGTTATGATTACCCTGCCCGCAGGGGTTCATACCACAAGGGAAGAGGCAGGAGCAGGTATTAGATGGGAATTCCTTCCATTCTGATATTGTCTGTACCTCTAAAGGATTTAATGTTTACAACTATACAGACAGAGTTATTTCTGAAGAATATTTCTCACTTTTTTCTAAAGGGTTTAAATTTGTTCCTGCTAAGACACGAGATATAGCAAAAGTATTACTTGATATTCACCTGTTTACTAGGAAAATTAATTTTCGACTGCTGTTTCCTAAAAACAATATTGGTAATACTGAGCATAAATATATGTCCTTGAGAAAAAATAGTGTGTTCAACCCTCCCTTGCACCCTTTGGTAGCTAGTTTTGAGAATGTGGTTAAACAAGAGTTGTACCAACTTTGGGCTAATAACAAGAAGTTCCATTTCAATTTGAGTTCTAAAGAGAAAGAACTACTTTTTTCTTTAAAACATGACAGAAGTATCTGCATAATGACCCCAGACAAGGGAGGGGGGTCGTAATTTTCAACAGTGAAGACTATAAAAATCTTATTCAAGGTATTTTGTTTCAGGAGGAAAGCTATTTGCAGGTATCCAAGAATCAGATTAATATTTCCTACTGGCGTATTGATGGGTTTTTGGAAGAATATTTACTAGAACAAAGGATCAGTCAGGAAGTTTACTCTTTTCTATTAAATAATTTTCCCAAGGTACCAAGTATATTTGGCATCCCTAAGATCCACATAGATGTTTTGTCACCCCCATTTAGGCCTATTGTGGCAGCAGGGGGGTCTAAAACACACAATTTGGCAGTCTTTGTGGATCAGATGGTTAAGCATGTAGTTGAGAGTATGCCACATCTTGTGAAAGATTCTTGGGACTTTCTGGAACAGATTAAGCAAGATTTATGGAATCTTGATCTGATTTTTTTGACAATAGATGTATAAGATTTATTCTCCGTATTCCTAGAGAGGAAGGTTTGGATTATTTTGAAAAAATGCTGTTTGATCATTCTAGTTTATCTCCAGAGCGTGTACAGCTTGTTTGTGAAATTATGGCCTTGCTTTTAGATAACAACTATATTTTTTTGAAGGGCAATATTTCCAACAAACCAAAGGGGTTGCTATGGGGGCAGCATGTGCCCCTGTTTATGCAAACCTTGTTTTATTAGGGTGGGAGAAAGAGTTTATTTTTGAAAGTAGGTTTCATTTGGATATCTTGTTTTACAGCAGGTACCTGGACGATATTTTTATTTTATGGAAGGGTACCAAGGAAAGCATTGCTGGTTTTGTTGAATATCTAAATGGCACTACCCATTATTTGAAATTTACCTATGAGTGTAATGAGAAAGAAATTCACTATCTTGATACCACCATCACTAAAGATGTGTGTTGTTTTATAGAAAGAAAATGTTTTGTAATTCCTACCTCCATTTCCCAAGTCACCACCCACTATACCAGAAAAAAGTATTGTCAAGGGACAGGCAATCAGAATTTCTAGAATGACTTCCCATCTTGAGAATGTCATTAAGGAATTCAGTGACCTGAGGAACATGTTTCTGGAGAGAGATTATCCACTAGAATTTGTAGAGGGTATTTTACAAGAGATTTTGAGAGAGTGGGGTTCTAAATATGAACCTCTACTAGGCAGAGGTCTTTCTAAAACCAAAAATTGTGAAACAACAGAGAGTTCTACTCATAACTTCTCCCAGGCATGTGTGGTGCAATATAGTACACATTGCAATGACATCAGAAATATACTTTGTAAGAATTGGAACATTTTTAGGGTTGACCCTAATATTTTACAAGCATTGGGTGAACAGCCTATTTTTTGTACTAAAGTGGGCCGCAACTTGAAAGTTACCTTGGAGGGTAACATGAATAATAGTAGTGAAAAAATGAATGAATTCACCAAAGCCTGTGGTTGTACACAGTGTAGATATATATTTTCGACTGCTAGTTTGCAACTTGATAATATCAACCAGGACACAGTGTTTTTCAAAAAAAGGTAACTGTCAGACTAGCAAAATAGTTTATCTGGCAAAGTGTAATTTCTTCCCGGGGTTTTATGTTGGGAAAACTGAGAGGGCTCTCAGGTCCAGGATATATGAACACTTATATGACATTAAGAATTCCAAAGAAACCAATGCCTTATTTAGGCACAGTAAAATATGTGTTAATTTAAGTTTGGGATATTAGATACCATTGAAAAAAACGCCAGGGGTGGCAACTGGAAAAACACTTTAAACAAGAGGGAACTGATGTGGCAGCTTTGTTTGGCAGCTAATCTGTGTCCAGGATTAAATGATTTTATATCTATTTTGCCTGCGTTAAAAGAAAGAGCGGAAAGGGTTTAATTTTATACAATTTCTTCACAGAAATGTATTTTATTGTATTTTTAGTGTTTATAGTGTATGCCTTTAAGGTATTAATTTATTCAAGAGATCTTTTGTTTGAGTGGTGGGATTTCTCACCTATCCTGTGACAGTGTAATATATTTAAATCCACATGACTGTTTGTATATTGTTCTGTGGAAGTCAATTTTACTTTGATGAAAGCACTTAACCTGGAAAATAAACTTGTGTCTACTAGTCCTACTGGGGAATTTGTGGTTTTTGACTTTTAATACTGTAGACAATTTCTGTCCCTCATAGATGAAGCATGCAGCTTACCAAACTATTCTTTTGCTGCATGCTTTAATTCAGTCTCATAGGCATCAACAAAATCTTGTGATCCTTGATTTCTTGTGAAAAACAATTTGCAAATATATGGCAAGCTGTTTTGCAGCTGATATTACTTCTTAAACTTGTCTTTAATTACATCCAAATCAATCTGTTGTTCTATGGCAAAATCAAGTGTATAGAATCCCTTAATTCCTTTGTTTACGGTTAGGTAAAGAAAAGTTGCAATTTTGTCTCTTTGCTTCTTCCAGCTGTACTGGAAGGAACCACTGCAAAGACCAGATTTCTTCACCCATTATTTGCAGTTTTTGGCCAAACTGCTGTAACATTCCAGTGCTCTGGTTGACTTAGTGGTAACATGGATACAATGATGACTGATTCTGATGTATATCAAAGAAGGTTGTGGTTAAGCTTTAGAATAGCAAAAACTCAAGAATGTTGATTGAGTTTGAAAGGATTTTATTTGTTGTCACAAGTTTTACATCTGTCTTCTTATGCTGAATTATGGCTTATTTCATTTTCTTTTTCAAAACTACTGCTCATTAGTTAGATATGCCCGTTTGGCACCATTTTCATTCACTGAGTTTCTAGATTGTCAGATTTGCAGTTAATGAAAGTTATTTTCTCATTTTCATGATCATTTGCTTTCAAGATATGTTCAGTTGAGCAACTAAATTCTCCCAGAAGTGTAGCGGTAATTTTTTTTTCATTCCTGCTGTCAGATTGTCAAAAAGTAAAAGAAAAGCCCTTCAGATACTTGCTTGGTACATTTGGCCAAAATGTATTTATTTATTTTTTTTATTTATTTATCCTTTTGTTGACTAGGTTAGTCCCACTAGGCTAGTAGCCTCTTTTCAAGTGAGATTTGAGGTGGTATTTATACTGCAGGAGGATATTTGACCAGGGTACTGGGGATCCTCCCCTACTCATTTTGATTGGTGCCATGAGGTCTATTACATCCACCTAAGCTACCACCAACTCAATCAGATAGGGCATCAGTTTAACACATCATCCAAAGGACGCACACTCAGGAGTGCAGCACCTCCCCCACCCTTATGCTGGACTGCAGAGTCAGCAGTCGGTCTATGCGGTATGCGAATAAAACACAAAGCCTTCTAAACCAAAGGGGACTGCACTACCTGCTGTACCACTGACAGTACAAATCTTTGTGAAAGTTTTTTTTTCAGTAAATGCTGTACCTCATTCTGACACCATGTGAAGTTATGTTCATTTTTCATAACAAAGCATTTCAGATTTGATTGCAAGATACAGGCACCAGAGACAGAGACAGTTTGAATGTGCCTGCGCTGTTTACTAACATGGTAGCAATTGAAAGGAAAGTCAGAACCACATGACATCCCACATGTACAGTAGCTTTATAGGTATGTCTAAAGATAAACTGCACACTACATAACAGAGTGCAGTGTTGGCCTAGAGAGCTAGGAAGGATAAACAGAGCAGGATGTCTTCATAACCAAACCATATTTTTGTGATTTTTATATTAGGGGTACTCCCTATAAAAAGATGTAAGAAAGGCCTAAAGAGTCTCCTTTTGTGGGAAAGGTTCCTCTTTTGTAATAATTTATAAACGGAGTGGTAGTGTAAGCTGCTGTACATTATGCAAGGTCATGGAACCTAGTAGACTGAGTGAAAGTTTTTTTCTGTATTAGTTCCTGGAAATCCAACTGTGCTGGTGTCATGTGGGTCTAAATACCAGTACCAGGTGTAAGCTAGATTGGAGCATTCTGTTCTAGACAAATGGTTTGTGCAAAACCAGATGAATTTACAGGCACAGAGACAGAATTAGATCTACTAATTTATTTCTGTGAGTATATTTGTTGTCTGTCTAGATACGTATATAAATTGTGACAGCCCCCTAGCTCTCATACTAAGGATTAGCTGTTTGATAGATAGGCACATGTGCATAAGTAAATTACTTTGGTGATAGATTTGCATAGTTTAAATGTTCATAGGTTCATAGGTTCATACTAGGCTATCTGCCCTAGTGCATTTATAAGCCTAGCCAGAGTGTGTTTGGCTTTCGCCACCCATTTTAAATAAATTTTGCTATGCCCTTTTTCGAGGTTAGTATACTGTGCCTCTGTCTAACAGTGACACAGAAGTGATACCCGGGTAAACCTACGATCTCCCATCCACTCATCAAGATTCCTCTTGAAGAGAGTCAATGAGGGACTCTGCCTAACCTGGACTGGGATTTTATTCCAGAGTGAAGGGAGCCTCTGGGTTATGAATCTGTCCCTCCAGCATGTCCTATTTATTTCAATGCTGAGGTTCAAGTCTCTCGAGCACGTAGCTCGATGGGATTTGGATTTTCTGAGGTGCAGCATGTCCATTAACTCCGGGTTGGACATGACTTTATACGTCAGGCACAGATCGCCTCTGAGCAGGGGGTATGCCACTGAGTAGAGCTGGAGTTTCTTTAACCGGGCAGCATATGGCATCTGTTTGAGCCCTTTGATCCTCTTGATGGGGTCTTTCCAGTTGCTGCAGGTGTCTGGTAAGGTACATCCCAAAAGGGGCATTGTACTCAATTATGGGCCTGATGAGGGATGAGTAAAGAGGCATGATGACCTCCCCTGATCTAGATGTGAATCCCTTCATGATTAGGTGGGCTATGTAAAATGTTTTTCTAACCACTTTGGCCACGTGGTTGTCAAATGAGAGATTGTTATCAACTTGGGTCCCCAGGTTCCTAATTACTTCTTCTGTACTTAATGGATTACCACCTATGTGGTAATTTGTGGGCACTTTGTTTTTGCCAAAGGGAATGACTATACACTTTTTGGCGTTTAGCTTGAGGCCATGGCTCTGGCACCAGTTGTCTGTTTCTATGAGGCCCTTTTGGAGGATGCTTGTGTCAGCTGGATAGTCGATTATGGTGCCCAGTTTGCAGTCATCTGCGAACTTGGTCAGCCACAGTCCTTCCGTGTTGGCCTGTACCTCCGAGAAATATATACCGAACAAGAGAGGTCCCAGGACTGAGCCTTGTGGGACGCCACTTGTAACTGGTTTGGAGTCTGACATGGCTCCAGCAATTCTAACCATGTGGGTTCTGTCCTTGAGCCAGTTTGCAACCCATCTAGTGACATAGGGGTTTATATTTAAGTTGGTGAGCTTATCTGTAATGCCCGAGTGGGGTATTGTATCGAATTATTTTGCGAGGTCCAGGTAGGCTGTGTGGACCACCTTCCCCTCGTCAATGGCCTTGGTGACTGTTTCAAAGAAATCGACAAGGTTTAAGAGGCAGGATCTGCCCTTAACAAAGCCGAACTGGGTAGGATCCAGTGTCTGTAGGTCCCCAATATCTTTATTTATGAGGTCCATGATGATCCTTTCCATAACTTTGCAGACCAAGCTAGTCAGGCTTATGGGCGACAGTTTCCAGGATACGTTGAGGCACCACCTTTGTGGAGAGGGACCACTGTTGCTGTACACCACTCTTTGGGTACATATCCTGTAGTAAGGCTGAGATTGAACAGTAGTTTTATGTTTGGGTTTAGCTCTTCTTGGAGTTCATGTAGGACGCAGCCCAGGACACCGTCTGGTCCCATTGATGCTGTGTTTTATGCTTTGGAGAGGGCGGCTCTTACCTGAGCATCTGAGATGTCAGGGGGGCAGCACTCTGCTGGGATAGATATTTGCCCTTTTGGTGGGGAGGGGGTTTGCACTGAACCTGTCAGCTAGGATGTTGGCAATGTCTGTGGGTTTGGTGTATTTTTTGTCATTTTGGACTAATTCTGAGCATATCTGGGAATTCCCACCCAGGTTCCTAACATAACTAAAGAAAGCCTTGTGATTATCCTTAGTGTCCTGTGCAATTTTTCTCTCGAAGCTGGCCTTAGACGATTTTATGAGTGCCCGTAGTTTTTTGCTAATACTGATCAGAGATGCCTTCCCTTTTTGGGATTTTGCTCTATTGTCTTGTAGCTTCCTCCTTCTATTGTATAGTTTGTTTATGGCTGGGGTCCACCATTCAGGATGTCTGCCTTTGGAGGATTGGGTCTTGGTTTTATTTGGGATTGCATGATCCATGCTTTCCTGAAGGTGTTCATAGAATGCGTTTATAAAGGATTCTGCGGTCTGGACCGTATTTTCCACAGGCACGGGGACTTTGAAGGATTCCACCTCGGTTTTGAGGAGTGTGAAATTTGCTTTAGAGAAGTTTTTCACTGTGGTTTTCTGGGCAGGGGCTGGGGTCGGGATGTGAATATCCAGTGAGATTAGTTTATGGTCTGATCTTACCAGTGATGGATACACTTCTGGTCTGGAGCATAGAGTCCCCATGTTGGTGATGATCAAGTCCAGTATGTTTTCCCCTCTTGTGGGAGTGGTAACAGGTTGTTCCATAGCATTTGAGTTTATAAATTCTAGGAACCTTTGGGCTAGGGTGTTAGAGCTAGAGTAATGCTACCAGTCTATGTTTGGGTAGTTGAAGTCGCCCAATATAATGGTGTTTGGAGAGACCTTCATATTTTCCAGTGTTCTCAGGAAGGCCGAGTGGGGTTCCTCGGTTTGGGAGGGTGGTCTGTAGCAGGCTATAAACTTGAAGGCAGTTTTACCCACTGTTAGTTGCACATGGATAGTCTCTGATGCTTCGTGCTGTGCCACCAACCTGGAGGTGTGGGTATCTTTGGCGAATATTGGTACTCCCCCTCCTTTTGTGGTTCAGTCCAAGTTTGGGGCTGAAAAGCATGGTATGAGGTATAACCTGGTAGTGCTGGGGTGCTCTCGGGAGCCTTGAACCAGGTTTCTGTTACTGCACAGATATCGATGTTCTCCATGCTAAGGAGAGTTTTGAGTGCATGCATCTTGAGGTTTAGACTTCTGGCGTTGAGTAGCATTACTCTTAGTTTCTTATTCCTTGTGATACCTATGGAGGTAGGTTTGTCTTTTGAGCCTTGCCTAAAAAGGCACTATGGGGGTAGCAAGAGCCTTTGCCAATATCCGAAAGCCCAGGGGTGACAGGTGCAAGCCGTCCCTAGCGAAGCATTGTGGCTTGTCGAGCATGTCATCCCAGGCTGACAGGCATTGGATCCCCTTTGAATGACACCAATACTTAAGCCAGTTGTTGAAATTGATCATCTTGTCTTCATATTGTGGCATCATTCTTGGTGAGGGTAAGATGCTACTCAAGGTCAGGGTCATACCGGACTGGGCTACATGCTCAGAGAGCTCCTCTATGTCTCTTTTCATGTAGTCCAGGGAGATATGTCTCAGGCCATTCACACCAGCATGGACAATGACTGAGTCATATTTGTACTTGCCTTTGAGTGACCTGAGTGCTTGTGTTATGTGGTGGATCCTAGCGCCCGACAGGCAGCTCACCATGACCTTCTCCTTGTTCAGCCTGGTGAGCGGGACGTCAGTGTGCCTGATGATAGAGTCACCTATTACAAGTGTATCAGGTGTGTTGTTTAGCCTTAAGGGCTGTGATTGTTCGGCACACTGGCTTTGTGAGCTATGTGTTGCACGTGTTTTGTTTTGGGGTAGCGGTTGCTTGGGTGTCTGCTTTGGATGTCTCTGCTGCTTAGGCAGATTTTTATTTAGAACCTTCGAGCATGTTTTTGTGTGTTTATGTGCTTGGTTTGCTGTCGTGGTAGGTCTATGTGAGACTGGAATTGTAGTGAGTATGGTTTCCTTCTCCTCCTGACTGGTTACGCCAGTACTGAGTTGAGAGAGCTTAGCCTCCAGTTTGGCTATATGGTTGCATCTCTCACATGTGTTGGAATTTGTTGGGAGGAGGAGAGGGTTGTCTGTGTACATGAGGCAGTTGTAACATTGCCTCAAGATTCCCAGATTCACCAGCTGGACCGGAGAGGAGATTGACAACTGACCTTTGGACATGCTGGAATAGTATAGGGAATTCCTTTATAATTGAAAAAAAGGTCAATGGGGCACAAGGTACTCAAGGGGAGTTTATGAGGGTGTAGTGCTTTTAATTTTTTAGTGCTGACTTAGTGAGCAAGTGCCAGGTAACTTAAATGCAATGTGTTACAGGTAACTTAAGTGCAAAAACAACAAACAGTAACTTTCTTTCAAGTGAAACAAGGAAATAAGTACAGTAAGCAATGCAGATATCACTAGGGATCCACAGAAGTGCTGAAAAGCTGCGTTTTAGGTAGAATTAGAGTTTCAGGGAAATAACAAGCAAACAAACAACAAGCATACAAACAAAGCTAGATTCAACAGGCCTGGATCTAGTCTATGCTACAGCAAACAAGGTGTACCAATTTCAATAAGAAACAGTTCAAATATGCAGGCACTATAAGCCTTTAACCAGAAATTCCCAGCTCAGAAGGGCGGAGTCCAGCCTCTCCTCCCACAAGAGTGCAGACCACGAACCTTCTTAATGTAAAATAACTGGCCTGAAGCCCAAGTGCTTAAACCAGAACTAATACACTTTTAGAATAACAGACAATGAGCCCTCAATCAGCAGTTCCCAACTTAGAAGGATGTAAGCTACCTGTCCTGCCACCACAGTGCAGGCCACAAACCTTCCTAATGTAAAACAACTGGTCTGAAGCCCAAGTGCTTAATCCAAAAGACTTAGAATGATAGCTACACTCTAATCAAGTTACTACCAAGCAGTAATAAATGCAATTGAATACTTTAAAGAATGCCTGGATTAGTGCTCAAGTTATACAAACAAAGCTAGATTCAGCAGGCCTGGATCTAGTCTATGCTACAGCAAACAAGGTGTACCAATTTCAGTAAGAAGCAGTTCAAATATGCAGGCACTATAAGCCTTTAACCAGAAATTCCCAGCTCAGAAGGGCAGAGTCCAGCCTTTCCTCCCACAAGAGTGCAGACCACGAACCCTCTTAATGTAAAATAACTAGCCTGAAGCCCAAGTGCTTAAACTAGAATTAATACACTTTTAGAATAACAGACAATGAGCCCTCAATCAGCAATTCCCAACTTAGAAGGATGTAAGCTACCTGTCCTGCCACCACAGTGCCGGCCACAAACCTTCCTAATCTAAAACAACTGGTCTGAAGCCCAAGTGCTTAATCCAAAAGACTTAGAATGATAGCTACACTCTAATCAAGTTACTACCAAGCAGTAATAAATACAATTGAATACTTTAAAGAATGCCTGGATTAGTACTCAAGTTATACAAACAAAGCTAGATTCAGCAGGCCTGGATCTAGTCTATGCTACAGCAAACAAGGTGTACCAGTTTCAGTAAGAAGCAGTTCAAATATGCAGGCACTATAAGCCTTTAACCAGAAATTCCCAGCTCAGAAGGGCAGAGTCCAGCCTCTCCTCCCACAAGAGTGCAGACCACGAACCCTCTTAATGTAAAATAACTGGCCTAAAGCCCAAGTGCTTAAACTAGAATTAATACACTTTTAGAATAACAGACACTGAGCCCTCAATCAGCAGTTCCCAACTTAGAAGGATGTAAGCTACCTGTTCTGCCACTACAGTGCAGACCACAAACCTTCTTAATGTAAAACAACTGGTCTGAAGCCCAAGTGCTTAAACTAAAAGGCTTAGAATGAGTTACACCGAGCAGTAATAAATACAATTGAGTACTTTTAAGATGACACAAAAGCAAAATAAAGTAGGAAGAAACACAAATACAGTAAAAGCAGAATAAAATTTTTCTTTTTGATAAAAAATGTGTTCTTTTTGATAAACCTTACTAAGCTAAACTGTCTGTTCCTCCAGAAACCTCATGTATTTCATTTGCAGAACATTCTTTTAAGAAGCAGGCTGTCCTATTATTCCTCACTGAAGAATATTGCTTTTTAATTTTATTGCTGTTGTTTAACTAGAAATTTTATTTTGTTCTAGGCTCTAGGTACTGGGTCTACGATGGAGAGAAGAGAGTGTCTGGACCCGCAATGGTCACCCACCTAGGACTTCCAAATAATGACATCCGTGCAGCTGTTATGCTAGGCCCAGAGAAAGCTAAGAAGATTTATTTTTTCAAGGATGGGGGCTACTGGCGTTTCAGTACTCATACAAACCATATAGAAAATGTCCATCCCCGCAGCATGGCAGACTGGAGAGGAATTCCCCCGAATATTGATGCAGTTTTTGAAAATAAACAAGGTAACTAACTGTTTTAAAAACTAACAAAAATAACAATGAAGGATCAAACTACAAGCCCATTACAGGGGCCAACCATCCTACCCATTTAATAAACAAATAAACAAGCAAACAACTATAGCTGTCTGGAGCAACATGCTAATGGGTGAAGACAACTGATTCTTGGTGTATTACATCAGCCTTCTAAAAGTGTTACCTGATTAAAGAGTAATTTAAAGTATTGGAAACAGCTACTGGTGGGGATTCCTTAGAGGTGCAGACATAGACAAGGCAGACGAGGTGACGTGCTCGACTGCCTAGTAATATGACTGAGGAGCTTAGAGACTGAACGTTTGGAATCAGAGAAACAGCTGTATGAGGTAGGAAGCTGAGTGTTACATCATCAGATTAAGTGATGACACTGAGAGGGATGCTTCAACAGGTAGCATAAGACAGCTTTGTCAAATGCAGTATATGTTTCATAGGTGTGTCTTGGATGTCCTGCACCATGGGGTTTTGAGGCATTTGAGGCATTTGGACTTCATTGAGGTAGGGGTCTCCCTGAAAAAAAAACATGTTTATATGTGCATAATGGCCTGCATTTGTTCATGATTGAATCTTAGGTGATCAGTTTAATAGTCTTTGTGGCAACCTTTTAAATTAAGGAAGTAGGAAGTCACTGAAAATTATCAAAGAGAAAGCAGTGCCCTTCCCCTAAAGTACATGAGTAGTTAGGGAGACAAACCTGCAGACAGATAAACTGATAATTAGAAGTATGGAGTATAAATGGGGGTGAGTAAAATGGGTAATCTGTAAAAGGATGGACAGTAAGGATCTCCCCTCAAAAGCCTGTAGGAGACAGAATAGGAACAGGGCCTTCATATGGTATGCAGAGGACATTTTATTTATGTCCTGTATTCTTTTAGTGAAGAACCACTGTGGATGTTCCAATTGTTGGATATGCATGACACCTGATGTCCATGTAAGGCGCTGCCAGAACTAGTATTTTTTGTATGATGGGTGCTTTGATATTATGGCATTAACACATCCAGCACCATGAGAACTACAGCTGTAGGTCAACATGTGAAATAAAACAGTCCATAGAAGTAACAGGATGTTATTGTTCCACTGTATTTGGCATACATCAGACCTGTTATTGAGTACAATTCCCCTTTTGATATGTACCTAACCAGGCATATCCAGCAATTGGAACGCCCACACTGGTTCCTCACTAAAAGAATATAGGGCATAAATAAAATGTCCTCTGCAAACCGTCTCAAGGCCCTATCCCTGTATTCTGTCTCCTAAAGGCTTTTGAGGGAGATCTATGCCTGACATGCAGGGCATTGTCAGACCCCACTCTGATGGACTTCCTGCATATCCATAAAACAAACAGCAACAGAATTACCCATTCTAAAGACTTAACCCTTGCCTGTGATATAAATAGGACCTGCTGGAGAGACAGCTATGTATCCCAGAGACTACCCTGTCTATGGAACAGGCTCCCCATCCATGTGAAGCAGAGTTCCCCTCTAACCCAATTCAAGTGCAACTTGGACAATTGGATGGGGAACCAGAAATGTATCCCTGGTTTGGCATCGATGTCTCTAATGGACACAGGCAATCTGTAAATGTTTCATCTCCCAGTCCCCTGCTTACACTTATTAAGGGTATCAGAACTTGTCAGAGATGTGGGATGGACGGCTAGGCTTAAAAAGGCCCTTGTGATTATTAGCCTAGTAAACACCTATGAACCTATGAAATGGAACATTAATTGAGGTTATTCCACCTGGGAGTTTCACACCTCGAAGTTAGTAACCATTTGGTAGCCACTGATTACAGTAAGGTTGACAACACACATTTAGACAAAGAACTGTCTAAAGCCAAAAGCTCAGAACATTAGAAAAGCTCATCTCCAACTAAATGAGAATGTGGTTTCACTCAAACTCTTTTATTTACTAGAAACTGACGCATTTTGTATATGTTACATAGCTTACTGTTAGTAGGTCGGCTTCAATCTTCCAATTTAAAATCATTTCAGGCATGCAGTGCCTACTTTTGCTATATTTACTATGCATGCTGTTTTAATAATCATACTGTTTTTGCAATACTCACAGCTTTGTACTGTGTAAATTGTGTAATTTACAATACGTTCCATGAATGTATGTTAACTGTTCACTGCTTCTAGTTGTTGACTTTGTTTTTTATTCTGGCCCAGGTTGTAGCTGAAAAGGGTCATTAGAGCAGCCCACCCAAATGCTTAACAAATTAAAAACAAATAAACAAATAGCACAGAAGATGTGATGAGAAAACAGCAGAGAAATGTTAGAAATGCTGTTATAGGGACAACAAGCTTTTGTTGGAAACAAGCAGTTAAATCAAAAAAAGTGAAAGTGGTTCATTAAAGATGTAGCTGCAAAGTATTTATCATGTAGAAAGTACATGATAAATACTATCATACAAAGTGTGGCAGTCGTGGTACTCAAACACATTATTCAGGTTTGAGTGAGGTAAGTGTGGCAGCCGTGGTACCCAAACACATTATTCAGGTTTGAGTGAGGTAAGTGTGGCAACCATGGTACCCAAATATCTTATTTAGGTTTGAGTGAGATAAGTGTGGCAGTCGTGGTACTCAAACACATTATTCAGGTTTGAGTAAGGTAGGTGTGGCAGCCATGGTACCCAAGCACATTATTCAGGTTTGAGTGAGGTAAGTGTGACAGCCATGGTACCCAAACACATTATTCAGGTTTGAGTGGGGTAAGTGTGGCAACCGTGGTACCCAAACATATTATTCAGGTTTGAGTGAGACAAGTGTGTCAGCCATGCTGCGAGAGTGGGAGGAGGTAGGATGTACATTAGGCCATCATTGGGAAGGGAGTTTTATGGGAATTTTAGGGTTAGGAAGCGAGAAGGGAGTCTTAGGCATAAGGAGTGATAAGTGGATTTTAGGTTTAGGGACCAAGGAGGGAGCTGCAAATTTAGGGATTGAGAAGGGATTAAGAACCAGGAAGAGGGTTTAGGCTTTGGGAAGAGAAGAGGAGTTTTAGGGTTAGGGAGTGGTAAGGGAGCTTTAAGGTTAGATTTAGGGCTCTAGTAGGGCTGTACAGTTTTATAGGATAGGATGTTGCATACATTAAGCAGTTACGGGAGATCAAGTTAGTGGGAGTTTGAGTACTCACCTTTTCGAGCAAGGAACAGTGAGCAAGTGTGTTGTAAGCATATGGCAGATGAGCATCTGTAGTAGGTCCATTTTTAAAATATGTGCTGCAAATATTGGTCATATAAAATGAAACTGGGACTTGTCTGCATTATTGGAACCACATGTTAGCTTACTATCTTATACAAAGTAAAGCACTGGACACACACACACACACACACACACACACACACACACACACACACACACACACACACATAATAAATCAGCACTGAAATGCCTGTATTAAAACAATCTTGAAAAATGTAATATATCTAAAAACTGATACTGTCAGCTCCTTAGACAGACAAAAACACTTTATTACACAACAAAGCGCTTTTGTTCCACATTAAACAGGACTTCATTAGAGTTACAGAAGCCAGCTCCAAGTTTTATTAAAACACTAAACTTCCAATCAAAACCCATCTAATAAAATCCTTAATTAGTTAATAAGTTGATGAGTTAATACATAAATCATACATATAAATGTGAATACAAAAATTAAACCAAAGGAGATCACATTTTAAAACATATAAACTAACCTTCAACTAAAATATAATTAAAAACTATGCAAAGAACTGTGTAAAATATTATATAAATATATAAACTTATAACTTTGTAACTATATTAATATACCTATAATAGTATATAACACATCATAACACAATTTAATTCAATTCAATTCCAAAACGGCATAATTCACAATTATGTAAAAATATATATGTATATATATCAGGTGTAAAATATAAAATATAACTTCACAATCTGTTTGCTGTAATGTTCAGAACACTTATACTGGATACAAAATTGTTGAGTCCAGGGGGTTGACAAGCATTCAATCTCAGTTGCCAATCGGTTCTCTCAGTTCCATCTCATTGTCACAATCACCCCACCTGGAGGATTTCATGATATGATCAACAATAAAATATTTAAATTTCTTAAAAGTCATGCAAGTAATAGAATGTCTATACATGGTATTATTAGAATGACAGTTTTTAATATCGTAAATATGTTCCCTCATACGGTCTCTGAATCTCTGATTTGTTTTCCCTACGTAAAATGCCATACAGCCACTACATGTGGTGACATAAACCACACGGTGGTGTTGCAATCACATTTAGCAGGACAAGTTAAACTTTGAGAAAAATCCACCACTAATAGATATGGACCCTCATGAATGAACCTACAAAATGTACACCTTCCACACTTATCCGTGCAATGAACATAGTTAATAAAAAAGTGGCCAAACTTGACTCTCAAATTCTTTACATTAGAACATTTGCTATAAACAACCATAGGTTGCCCCCAATAGATTCCTTCATATCTCTTGGGAATACCAAATTCTAAAGTTGTTTGAAAGCTTCCACTTAATTAGAAATTTCCTGGTTGAAGGGAACTACAAATGGTAACTTCATATTTTTAGTCTGAACCATTTCAGAAATAGAAAACTCCTTTCCAGAAAGGGGGCTATAAATGTGTTCCAATAAAAGGGGGGGGCACACCTAGTTGTCCTGTCTTTAAAAATTTCTTCTTTAACAGACTTTAATGAGTCCTCAGGATAACCCCTATCTCTAAACATGCACACCAGATAATGGATTTCTCTTTCAAAATTCTTATCCATACTTATCAGTCTCGACAAACAGACCACCTGTCCTTTAACAATCCCCTCTTTTGATGAAGGGGGTGGCAACTGTCAAAATGTAGATATGAATTCAAGAACATCTTTTTTCTATAAATTGTGGATGTTAACCTGTTCAAAATCCTATCTTTATATCCAAATAGCTAATTTTGTCATAATCAAACTGAAATGTAAATTAAAAAAAAAATTAGAAGTTGTCTCCAAATATTTAATAAAGGAAGTTAATTCTTCAATAGTGCTCTTCCAAAGTATTAAATTATTGTCCAAAAATCTAATATATATGTGGATCAAAGTGTGAAACTCAGAATTAAATATATAACATTTTCCCATTCAGCAAGCACTCCATTGGCAAAAATGAGAGTGCAAATTGCTCCCATAGCAGCACCTGAGGTTTAGTGAAAGTATTCACCCTCAAAGTAAATACAATTATTTGTAAGTACTGTTTCCAATGCAGTATCAATTACTAAAATCTCCACTGCAGAAATAGAATCCTATTGGATTAAAAACCCATTAAATAAATACCATCTCTCTAGATGGGGATAACAGTGTATAAATTGATTACATCCATAGCTGGCCTTAGGCATAGGCCAACTAGGCGGCTGCCTAGGGCGCCGGTCTAGCAGGGGAGCTTTTCCAGTATTTATCTAGTGTAGGTAGACCAGGATGGGAGCAGTGGGTAATGTGGTTGGGGGGGGGCATCGTGGAACCCTTTTGCCTAGGGTACCAGTTGACCTAGGGCCGCTCCTGATTACATCTATAGTGATAAAAAAGATTAATTGTACTTAATCGACTTCATATTTTCCAACAGGTGCCAGGAGTATCGTAATATGTATAAGGAATTCTTTATATATACATTTTTACATAGTCTATCAATATATTTTCCTAATGGTTCTATTTTCGACCCCCTTGCTGTCTACTATTGGTCTGAAAGGGGGATCCACCTCTTTTTTTATGTATTTTCTGTATACCAAACAGGGCAGGAATCAAGGGTTTGGACACCTTTAAATATCTGAAGGTAACTTTATAAATGTAGCCTTGTAATAATAAGTCCTCCAACATCACATCAGTCATATTGTAAGCGATGTTAATTTCATTTTTAGATACCCATTTGTAAGTAGATTCATCTGATAATAATTCATATATCTTAGAAGAATAGTCGAAGCTTTTCATCATCACTACCCCCCCACACCCTTATCTGGTTTCTTAACTCTTAAACACCAGAAGAAAACATTGTGTACATTGAGTAAAACACTTCCAGGAATGACGCTATAAATGTTGTGGCAATATGCCAAATGGTGAGCATTTGTTAGAAGAAGTAATTTGCATAAATAGAAGGAGGATAAGAAAACTGCATAGGTGATGTGGCCAGTAGTGAAGCAAGTATATTCCGATTTGTTACGCGAATATTTTTTGAGCTGAACTACAATGGTGGAAAAGGTGGATAGTTCCTTTAGGTAGGAAAAGAGGTATTCTCACAGCTTTGGTGCAAGAATGGAGAAAGAATCGTCAGTGCAATATAATTTGGTATGAGGCATTTGGAGGGAGGGGGTAGGTAGGGAGAGAGGTATCTGAGGTTTTTGGGTGTTTTTCTTTTTTTTTTTTTGCAGTTTGGAGGCAAGAGGTAGGAAGGAGTGTGGTTGCATGAATTTGAATATGAGAGAACCTAGGGGTAGGTGTGATCCTTGTGTGCAAACAGGGGTCATATAGTTCTAGTGAGGGTGGTGCAGCAGTGATGGTGAGTCGGGGAATTTGAGACAACGTGACAGATTTTGTTTTCAGTAGACTGTAGAGTAGACCAGTTTTTCCTAGTGGCAGTAGTTTTGAGGGGAAGACTGCTTTTGAGTTGGGCTACTAAGACACCTTTGCCTATAGTTGCTTTTGTAAGACTGTTTAGATAAGGAGAGATATTCCTTAGTCAGAAAAGCAGTGACTTATTTTTTTCCTTTGTTTTCTATATGGTTTTAGACATTTACAGTTTGGTCTGTCCCTAGAGTGAGGTATATAAGGATGTAGTCATTTCTACTGGGGTGCCATTAAGGTCTGTGACTGAAGGATTTTGGGGAATTTTTTTCACTTTCTCAGTGGTACAAAGCAACACAGTTTTTATTTTAGTGGGGTTAAATAGTCTATTGATTAGCCATGACTAGCTAGAAGAGTCCAGATTTTCTTCAAGTTGGATTTGAATTATAAGGTTAGCATAATGGTTAAGTTGTTTACCTTGCAAACACGAGGTGCAGGGTTTTATTCTCACATGGAGTAGACTAGGTTCAAGATGGCCCACATGGGTAGTTAACCCATTAAAAATCTAAGCCAGGGATTGCCCCAGCTTCTCTTCTGGACATGTGTAGTCCTTGATAGAAAAACCTTGGGAGTAGACTACATCTCTCATCTAGTGTTATACTGAGATTTAATGGCTAGGCTTCTAAAGACAATCGGGTCACTAGCTAAACCTATTTTGACCTTGAAGAACATATTGGTTAGGAAGTCATGGAACCAGGCCACATCTGTAGTACTGAAGCCAGAGTCTTGGAGGCAGTGAAGTAGCAGCTTCTGGTCAGTAAAGCCACATGCCTTAGCTACGTCCGCAAAAAGAGTCCCTGTAACATTGCCTCTATCTGTGCTTAGAAGGATATCATTGGTAAGGTACCATAAAGCAGCCATTGCACTCCAGCCCACCCAAAATCCATTATTTGTTATTGAGAGAAGTTGGTGTTGCTGTATATATTTTTATATATGCATTTTTTTCTAGATTTTTACCAAGAGTAGGGATAATGGAGATTGACTGAAATAGTAGTGCTGCGGTAGCATTGTCGCCTCACAGTAAGACGTTGTCCTGTTCGATTCTCAGCTAAAACGTCTTCTGTGTGGAGACATGCGTGAATGGGCGTACCTTCCTTGAAGGTTGTGTGTCAGAGCTGGCAATTCGGTACGTAAAAATCTACTGCCAATCATTAGCGGACCGGTGTTCTGCTGTGGCGACCCCTAACCGGGAAAAGCCGAAAGATACAACAAGGAGGAGTTTAAGGTTTATAGATGTGAAGAAAAGGCAGGCTGAGAAAGTTCTTGCAGTGAAAGATAAACCAGGAAAAAGATGCTTTGAACCAGATGGAGCATTTATAGAAATGTTTTCATGTAAATAGTCCAAAAGATTATTTGAACTAGATAGAGCATTTATTGAAATGTTGCCATATAAATGGTCAGTGTCCTTCATTGATATTTTTTATGTCAAGGGGTAAAATGAATGGGGGAGGTAGAATCCAGGGGTGTGAACTTTGTTGTTATCTGGGAGATAAGTGAATTCTTTAAGGAAATCTAAGCTTGTAAGCAGCTCTTAAGAGAACTGGCTAGTGTTTGGGGTTTTACATTCTGAGAGTAGAGTGATCTCTTGCCAAACATGTTTTGGTTTCCCTTGAAGGGATAGATGTTTGGTTTTGATATAACTGACTTTATGTCTATGTATGGCTTGTATGGCCAAGTTGTGTAGGGAGATAAAGGTTGTTCAGTTGTCTGGAGAGCAGTGTTGCTTCCGAGTTTATCAAGCGTTGCTCTTTAGTTTGAGACATATATTTGAGTTCTTTGGTTATCCAAGGTTTTTTGTGATTTTTGAAAAGATGATTTGCAAGAGGGAATAATTTGTCTTGGAGTTGGAGAAGGGTCTGAGTTATAGTTATTGCTGCTAAGTTATAAGAGACCAGTTGTAGGTTGATAGATGATTTTTTTTTTCAGGTTTTTAAATATTTCGGTGGACTGGAGCCTGAATGAAGCAAGTTTGTATGAAACTTGTGAGCTTGGATATTGATTTGGAAGGCAGTAACTTGGTAGTCACAGAATGAAGCTGGGTGAATTGTTATTTATGATTTTTTTTTGGGGGGGGGTCAGTAGTGATTATCAGGTCTAGAAGTGAGTGGGCATTGGTAAGAAGGTTTGGGCATGCAGGCTTGTTTATCTGATTTTGATAAAACATTTTAGTCATGGTCTTTTCACAGACATTCAATACTATAATTCACTCCATCCAAAACCAAAAACAAGGTGTAGGCACTCGAAACCAACCAATAAATGTGAAAAAAGTGCCCAGGTCCGCTTGTAAGTATCCACGCAATGTTACACCAAAAAAACCAGTCACTTGAAAAGAAATTACGATAGCAGCAGGATCTCATCCAGATAGCAGCAATACTTAGAAAAAAGCAGCAGTACTTAAAAAATAGCAGCGAAACCTCCAATTGAATGAACGCTCTTTAATACACTTAACAAACTGCGTTTTCGTCACCAAAGACTTCATCAGACAACATAAAAACACAATAAACACATTTAAATACCCCATTGAAGTGATTAAGAACTACTGGATTGGATGAATTTTATTTCAAACACACCTATTATTTCTATACTTCGTGTAATTCATGAATATTCATGAGTTTCATAAAGTGCTACGTGCTTTGTTAAAAACTCCTATGTTAAAAACTCCTATATTAAAACCACCATTTTTCCTATAAACTGCTCCTAAATAAATACTTGCTACAAATTCATATTATAAAGTCGAAAACTGATTATAAAAACTGTATTGTTTGAAACCACTATTGGTATAAAAAATGTATATATATCTATATACACATAATGAATGAAACCTATGGATCCACAGTGTTTATATGCCCTCAAGTGTCCATAGTTGGAATTGCATTATAATTTATTTGCCCTTATTTTTAAAAGGGGAGTTATAGTCAAAAAATCATTCATTCCTGGGCTATTGTTGGAATCCAGGTAGACCTGCCACCATAGTTCTCTATTTTCGAGGATTTCTTCCCATAATCCTCCCCTACTGTCAGGTTTTACCTGGTCCAACACAAAAAATACATATTTAGCTCCAGTGCATCCAATGCTATGTTTGTATAATGCATTGGTAACTTTAGCCCTGGAGATGTCATAATGATGTTCGTAAATTCTACGTTTAAGACACCTCTCAGTCTTTCCAACATAAAAAGACTGGCAGATTTGACAAATAGCTATATACACTACCCCCCTACTATCACAATTATAATGATCCTTACTTATAATTCTTTTTTTCCTACTGTCTATATTTATTTCCGACCTGTCAACAATATGTGGGCATTGATGACATCTACCACACTTGTATGTCCCCCATCTCCTGTAAATGCCCTCCTTTTCTTTTTTCTTATTTCTTTCAAATATATTTCCTATGTTAGGTGGATTTTTGAATACTATCTTGGGTGTCATTTTGGTTATCTCATCAATGTCCGTTATAGAACTGAATTTATTCCATTCTTTTTTAAAGATGTCACTTAATTTTGCATTGGAATTATTATATTCCAACACCAAACTTCTCTTATAATTGAGTTGATTGTTCTCATTGTTGTTTTTACCTTCTGCAGTTGGCCCTGTATTCGTTTTCATTTCATTGCCCCTGCCTAATATGGGCTTAAATCTGTCCAGCCTTCCATCCTCTACTTCTTTTCTTAATTTCATTATAAATTCTTCTGGATAACCACGTTCCCTGAACATTTTATGTAATAATGTACATTCTTCCTGAAAGTCTATATCATTGGAAGTCATTCGGGAACCTCGTACAAATTGTCCTTTAACTATGTTCTTTTTACTGTGGTATGGGTGGGCACTATTGAAATGTAAATAAGAATTTACGTAGGTTTCCTTCCTATACACCTTACTCTCAAATTTGCCTGTATTTTTGTATAATTCAATATCCAAATACTTCAAACATTCTATACTAATAGTGTAGGTGAACCTCAAATATGTAGTAGTACAATTGATATAATCCATAAATTCCAAAAATTGTGCCTCACTCCCTATCCAAAAAAGGACAATATCGTCCAGAAACCTATGGTACAGTATCCATAGGTCTTTGTACTTACAATTGGTGATGAACTGCTCTTCCCATTTTGACAGTACTATGTTGGCAAAAGTGGGGGCACACGCTGCCCCCATAGATACCCCAGCTTTCTGTTTATAAATTTCCCCGCCAAACATAATGAAGTTATATTTTAGCACAGTATCCATAAGAATCACACTTGCTATTTTGTCATTGTGACTCATGTCGTCGTCTTCAAAAACAGCTTCTTCAAAAAAGTGAGTGGGCATTGGTAAGAAGGTTTGGGCATGCAGGCTTGTTTATCTGATTTTGATAAAACATTTTAGTCATGGTCTTTTCACAGACATTCAATACTATAATTCACTCCATACTGATCTGCAAACCTAAGTGGAGATCCCTAGGGACTTGCCCTCTGAAAAAAACTTCTTTCAAACTACTCCATCTTATTACATGTAACAAGCAGTTTTGGAGGTATTACAGGTGAGAAACTGTAGTACAAGGGTTCTGTCACAGTGAGCACTTCATTTTTTTTTCAGTCTATGGGTACCATAAGGCTCAAAACAACCCAGCAACAAGGCGAGAGGAACCTGTGCTTTTCTAAAATCTGCAGATTACTGGTATTTCCTTTTCTAGTCTCAAAACAGTCTGGAAGTGAATTAACCAGCTGCTGAAGGGCAGGGCATCCACAATGTCTCACCTTTAGAATACTGCAGCTTTCATCAACGAATCCTACAAGGATAATGCAAACGAGTATATTAACAGTTCTTTGAAGCTGTCAATCATCAATATTCTTAGCAAATTAATAAATACACCCCACCCCTGGCAGATCCCTTAGTGAAAGAAGTGATGAGAATTGTTCTGTTTTAGCCTTCAGGCTTCACTCTGTCAGCATCAAAAAATATCTGCATACTAATATAATACCAAAAGAAAAAAAAGGAGAAAGTCCCGCATAGGGTGGATACCAGTAACAGTCATACACATGGATGCAATCTCAAGTGTCAGGCCTGTAACTTGTATAAAAACAGACTGTACTTTCCTTCAAATATCAGAGTGCAAAAGACAGTGTTTATTCCTTCCTATGGCCTTTCGCTAAACGGTGGTAAAAATAGCAGTAAAAATAGCCTTTTAACATCTAACTACTTTTCAGGATGGACAGAAATTCCATATTGCTCCTGAGCGAGGTTTTTACCTTAAATATGGAGTGGATGTGCTGTAATAAAACTCAGAGGCTATGTTTTCAAAGTAATCTATGCTAAAGAAGCTCACTTATTAAAGGCCTCTGACATTGTCAGTAACTCCATGCTCATTCAGAAATCTAAGGCTTCAGATATCACCAGTTAGGGGTATTGTTGTTTTCTAACTAGTTACTGAAGAGAAAAGACAAGGTTAGATCTGTTACTAGTGCCTAAAAACTCCCAAAAATACTCATATAATTCAGCAGCGAGATGTGATAAACCATCTCTTTTTACATTGTTGTTTACTTGATTTAGAAAAAGACATGGTAAATCCAGCATCACCCAGAAGAGTGAAGATTATACTTTGATGGCCTTACTAGGTGATGTACTACTAACACAGGCAAATGTTCAGCATAGCCTACAGTAGTCTGAATAATGTTTTTCACAACTTTCTTCAACCTAACCCAAAACAAAAGCACTGTTTCTTACAGATAAAACATAGGACCTTGACAAAATAAAGTAAATGAATCTACATAACTTGGATGGGAATCCAGTCAAGGTACTTCTTAGCTAAAAATATCTGTGAACATACTTAGACAAAAGCCGTGCCTTTCTAAGGCAATACAATATGTAATGACCAATGCAAAGTAAAGACTTGGACTGACTGATGTAAGGAGACAGTAGTATTTAACCCCTTATAACAAAAGGAGCTGTTTGTTCCCTTCAGCTAACAATATTACTTTCTGTTTTAATCTGTTCTGCTACCAGTATGGCCCTGTAGTCCTTAATTTCTGCTTCTAATACTATAGTACACACATCTGTTGCCAATACTAATGAATGGCCATGTATTACTTACATTTCTTACCAATACTAATAAAGGGCCCTGTATTACTCACATCTGACTGAAGGGCCATGTAGTGCTCACATCTGTTATCAGAACTAATGAACGGCCCTGTAGTACTCACATTTGCCACTGGTAATAATGACGGGCCATGTAGTACTATATATATATATATATATATATATATATATATATATATACATACATATGTACATGATTTACTATGAAAATGATGAATGAAGGTTCAGCGAACACAGGAATAAAGAAAGTCATTTGGTTGCTTCCTGTATCACTGACCTTCAGTACTGTGAGTGTGTGGTTGACGTTATGACTACAGATCACGGTACAGAGTGGCTGTAGAAATTACCCTTTTTCCCACTTTAGTGTTATCCCGGAGTTGGAATATATAATTTGCAGCGGGTGTGGGGGGCCAGGGGGGCTTGGTCCCTGTAAAAATGTTACGTCATGTGATTTGCAGTAATGAACTGCAAAAAAATTAAATGTCGAAAGTGCAAATTCAGTCTTGTCGCTACATGCACTTCAACATTTTTACCTCATTAGTATGCAGGAAGTTGGTATTTGGAGTTGATATTCTGAATGGATTATGTTTTGGCGTTTGCTCATTTGATAGTAAACCTATGTACAGATATATAGATGTAGATATAGATATAGATATAGATATACATATGGATCCCCTTCATTTGATCGACCTTGCAAAGTGCCGAGCATCATATGGCCAAGACCATATAACCAACATTTCGGAAGGTCGAAGCTTAAAAATAAAAAATAAAAACAATGTTTTTATTTCTGCAAAGGGGCAAGCCACACTACACCCCCCACACCCCCTGCTAATTAAATATACCAACTCCGAGATCACTCTACATTGAAGAAAACAGCAAATTTCCCTTCCCGCAATGTATAGTGATTTCCCATTGTGGGTGAGCTGATGTATGCTGTCCATTCTTATCCACTATCTAGTTCCTCCAGTGTCTGAGCCTTTAGCTAAATTTGAGTGACCTTGGTCAGTGCTCCTTCCCTCTGTGTCATGCTGATGGGAGGATATTATTGGTGTTTACTTTTTTATTTAAGTCTAAGTACTTGGGTATCTGCATTTCTGTTTTGTTTATGTCATAATAGGTCAAATCTGCATACTGAATTTTCTTGCATGAGTCAGTAATTTCTTAAATCATTTGTAAATTACAGAATACAAAGCTTCCTGGGAGGTGCCTCTTATAAAAAGCTTATTGACTCAGTGGATTTCACCCACTAAACTCATTTACGTAAATAAATACAAGACAAACATTCCAACATAAGCTTCCAGATGTACTGAATCTGATGAACAGAAACGTAGAAACAGCAAAATCTGATAACAGAAGAACCACCACTGGGTGTCCCCAACCTTCCTTTAGTTTAATTTACTTTGACTGTATGACCTTGTATTTCTGAAAAAAAAGAATGTTGCAGGGATTCATAACTTTCTGTGCAGAAACCTTTTCTATTACTTTCACCAAGGCAGTTTCTTGCCCCTTAAATTGCATGTTTTTTTTTGTCCTTCACTCATGTTTAAATGAAATGCTCACTCTGTAGTTTCTATGCAAATGTTTCCCAGAAAAAGTTGAGGAAAACTGTGACTTGTGGGTACTGACTGGTCTCCAGCGTCTCTTGCATTGCTAAGACTAGTGGGTAGGAGTCACTAATGAAGGCACAGCTTCATTTTGATTACAGTATCCCTACTGTATTCGCACTGTTATTCTGATCACTAGTTATTTTATTAAACCTTTTCTGATGCTCCTCTTCTCCTTGTTTGACTCCCAGAGATCCTTTGGTGTGTTCCAAGCCTCGTTAGACATATCGTAAACTCATCCTTCTTTCCATTTACACCCATTGCAGATGCGCCATTTTGCTATGTGCGTCTTTTTCTCCTCAAAAGGCAGAGAGTCTCCACTGACAGTAACCTAACTCCACTGGTAGCAGGCCAGGGCACCGGAGCTTTTATTCATGTAAAAGAACGTCATGATCATGCGATAACCTCAAATATATGTTATATGTGCTACCACATACCACATTCATAACAGCAGTTTCCTCCTCCTATTTTCATACTAATGTTGTTTTGCAAGGCCCCTAACATCTAACAGTGGTCGGGAGTAGGCAGGCAATACTAGTACAGTAGAGAGTTGATTATCAGAACTAATTGGGATCTAGGGTAGTTCGAATAATCAAACATATAATTGAACCAGATAAAGAAATTTAAAAAATCTTGTTTTTTTCTGTACACATGGATACACTTTTCAACCATTCAGCAATTCCAGTGGACAATAAAGAATATTTTTCACACACAAGCAGGCAACAAGCTCAAACTACATGCTCCAGCAAATACATATAATGTTTACATATTCAGATTTTATGATTCTTTCTACCCAAAAACTTTGGAAGGCTGCATTCAGATAACTGACATTTTGGATAATCAACTCTCTACTGTATTTTCATAGGTTCATAGGTAGTTACAAGAGTTGTAGTCTTGTGAACCATTGAGGAGCCTAGACCAAATTCCCAGTTGCCCAAAGACTCTCAGTTGCCCCAAAACAATGTCTGGTTATGTGACTTGTTCAAGGTCACACAGTAGGCCACTGAGGGAATCAAACCCTGTACCACAGGAGTTGATAGCCTTAACCTCAGTATCAACTGCCACTCCTCCATGCCAGGTGACATCTTCCCCACACCACCAGATAGGATAGCCAATCTGCAGCCACTTCATCCTGTTCCTCCTGATCCAGTGGTGCCGGAAGCTGCTGAAGGCTCAGGGGGTGGAAGGGAAAAGGGGCCCTTACTGATCTAAAAGGGCATTTTTTTTACTTTCTACTGCTATAATAGAAGTGTATTTGTGACACAATATGTATGTAGTGTAAATATGAGTTACATTTGGAATGAATGCACAATATTTTATAGAAACATACAAATAAAGCTAATGATGCCCTGTGTGGTATGTAATCCAGTAGCCATATATTCAGAAATTAGATAAAAAGGTGCATTAGTGCTGTAAGAGACTTACTGTAGCCACAAAGAAACCAACCACCACAGAGTGGTGGGCAGCTGTTAAACACTTCATTCATACTGTTAAACTCACAGTTGGACTCCAAATCAAGGGTTTAACAGCTTCTCGCTGCTCTTTTGGTGACCACTGATTGCTGTTAATGCTAGTTTATGACTAGAGCTTACTAGTAGTAACACGTACTAAATAAAAGCTTGTAAAGAAACTTTCTGATGTGAAAAAACGAAAAAAATACCAAACAAGTTAAACGTAAAAAGAAGAAAAACCGCTGCCAAAGTCCACGAGTCACCACCAATAAATATCGGTGGTGACTCGTGGACTTTGGCAGTGGTTTTTCTTCTTTTTACGTTTAAGAAACTTTCTGATGTCAGAATGGTGCTTCACAAGTATGCCATTTCCCCAAATTCAGAGCATAATCATAATGACTCATAAATCGTAAGTCATTATCTTTCAAAAATAAAACATAAACTCCAACACAGGACATCTAGGTCTTGGCAGTATTTACAACTCAGATTGTATAAGTGGAGTTTGATATTGGCATTTTGAGGGCTTATGCCATGAACCCACCTGTTCTACACCTGTCCCCGCTCACAGGTGTGCACAGAAGGTTGTTATAGCCTCTGTGTGGGTATGGCAGGGGATGGGAGCAGTGAGACTATAATTTCTTAAATTCTACTTGTAATCAAAACTGAAATGTGCACAGAATGTCACTATAATTGTTTTGAGACTGAGGAAAGTGCGATCTTTATTTCTCTAATTTTCCTCACAGCTTCACCTCAGATGTATGTACAGAAGATCACTGTGGCTTTTGCGGCATTGTGACAGAGCGGTCTTTATTTGTTTAACTTTTCACACAATCACACCTCAGAGATATGCACACAACATCACTATAGCTTTTGTAGAGACAGTGTACTGTCTAGGTTCAGCAAGCTTGAAAACATGATTGATAATTTTTTTCTCTTTTCTCACAAGCATATATCAGAAGTGTATACAGGTGGCTAATTTCGGGAAGCAGGGGTAAGGAGGCATATAGTGAATATACATCTGAGATCAACAAGTTAAAATATTTTACTGTATTCTGGTTGTCAGGTGGATACACAGAAGGCAGCTGTCTTTTGGGGAGGGAGTTAAAGAGACAAGCTGTATGATATGTGAAGGCAGCAACTAGAAATATATGACAGACCAAGACCATTTATTCATTCACTTTTATCCCAGTATAGCAACAGAGGGATGCCTAGAAGGTGACTTTTTTTCTGTTTTGACAGGGAGGCAGATGCTATTCTAAGGTGTGATTCATTAAATGTTTGCAAGCATTTATCTTTCAGTTTATTGGGAACTACTTTTTTGTCAACTTTGATTATTAAACCTTGGGCACAACTTATTTCTTCACTGAAAGAAAAAATAAGACTGACTTTCTTTAGTTAGTTATGATTTTTGTCCAAGCCTTAATTGTAACAAAAGACCATGGGAAAAAGCTCTAAAATGTCAGTATCTGAAATTCCATGGCTTCTGAGGCCCAAGCAGCCTCCAGACTATCAGCGTAATTGTATTATTTCCTTCACACTTATTACACTGCAGTCTTGGCCATTTAGGTTCATAGGTTCATAGGTAGGTACTAGGCTATAGGTCCAAGGGCCTACATAAGCCTAGCCAACAAGGTTCCCTGGCTCATGCCACCCAAGAAAGTTATTTTCCTGTGCCACTGTCGAGCAGAGACACAGAAGTGACCCCTGGGGTGTAGGGAGTGGTAAAGGGATGCAAGATGAAAGTGAAGAGTAAGAATAAATTTCTTTCTTTAGCCACAATTTTTGTTCAGGCTATCTTTGGCTCAGAAAGTTTGAAAAATAAAAAGCAACTTAGTGCATCGAGAATGTCATGGCTCCGGTGTGTGGGGGAGGGAGGTGAGATCTCCTGCTTAATTTGATTATTTCCTCCTCACTCATTATGGTGTAATCCTGACCAGTTGGGATATATTAAAAAAAAAACAGGAAACATCTGAAGAGTATGACAAAGTAGGAGAAAGCAAGAAAAAGTAATCATCTCTAACTGGTATGGCAAGGCTAGGATTGGGGAGCTGGGAGTAGGGGGCACAGTGGGGGTATGTGGGACCCACACAATCCTTTTCCTGGAGCTTTATTTCACCAAAGGACAGAGTCAAAATATTCAGTTCTCACATTAAGCACATCACCCAATATATTAACAAGGTTTGTTACTCCCCATAAAACATTTTATAACATTTTAACATCTGAATAAGAAAAAACACTCAAGATGCTTGGTTTTGTCAGATTTCTGGTATACAACAATCTTTTTCATTGTATCTTTATTTACTACTATATGTCATACACCTGACAGCAACATAGTATTAAACATGCCCTTGCAGACATACTCCTCAAGCTGTTTAAATGAAAGTTATGTACTTACCATTATGATAACTCCATGTTGTCTGTCTCCATCTGGCTCAACCTGTGGGTTATCGGATAATGACTCGGATCTGACACTGGCCATTTCCTTCAGACTTTGAACTTGTCAGGCTTCACCTCCCTTACCCACAATCCCCCATTACTCATCTTACTCCTCAGACTGAGTTTGTCCCATGTAAGCCAACCCCTAAGCTACAGTAAAAGGCCTGAACCAAGAAGGATGCAGGACTCCAAGGTTAAGGAAAGGACAGTCTCCACTGTCCAGTCATCTGGGATAGGGAAGTCCAACATAACAAGCCAAGGCTGGGATGGGAGTCATGCGGGGGTGGGGGGGCGAACCAGTTGGAGAAAGAGAACATGGCTCTATCATTATGGTAAGTATATAACTTTCATATCCGATGTTGTTTGCACTGTCTGACTTCAACCTGTGGGACAGAGTCCCTAGAAAAGTTTAAATCCTCGGGTCCAACTAAGGTAGGATATTCCGCAAAACAGTGGAGCTAAAGGAAGCCCTAGATCTAGATTGAATATCCAGATTAAGTATGATGGACTATCCAAGTCACAGCTGCACAAACTTTATCCAGTGATACTCTAGAAAAGAAAGCCCTAGAAGTAGCCATATCTCTGCTAGAACCACCCCTAGGTTTGCGTGACAGGGTCTTGCTTCTCAATGAATATGCAAACAATATACAGTCTGATAGCCACTTGGATAAAGTCATTTTAGAGACAGGTGTACCTAGCCTGGATTTTGAAAAGGAAACAAATAACTGTCTGGATTTTCTAAAGGCATTGGTACACTCCAAATAAAATGTCAGTTGCCTATGCACATCCAAACAATGCAGAAGGTATTCGCCTTTGTTGGAAAAATTGGGGAAAACACATGGAGAAGAATGGAACCGCTAAGATTATTCTCTGAAGCCATGTTAGGCTAAAAAAAGATGAATTTGTATGGAGAAAAACACTGGTTTTGGGAAACACTAAATAAGGAGGAGAAGTCAAGAGCTTGTAATTCCAAAACCTTCCTTGCTTAAGTAACAGCCACCAAAAACAAGGTCTCCCAAGAAAAAAAACTTCCAAGTCTGGCATTTCCAAGGGTTCAAAAGGAGGGCCTGCAAGGCCCTGCAAAACAAATGGAAAGTCCCAGGGAGGAACCAAATCCCAAACTGGTGGATACAGCAAAAAGGTACCTTTGAGAAAAGCCTTGGAAATCTTGACAGAATCCAGAGGAACATTGTCCCTGCAAACATGAAAATTAGAAGTAGTTGCCAACTGCACCTTAGTGGTAGAAAAACTAGAACCTGACTAAAACAACTCCGCAAGAAAATGTAACAGAGATTCTAAAGAAGTTCCACCACATCACAAAACATCTCATTTACTGGAGCACACTTTTCTAGTTGAACATTTTTGAGATGAAGACAAGATGCGAACTACAGCCTGTTAGAGCATGTGATTTCTGGCCATCAAGAGAACTGAAGACACCATGCAGTTAACTTGAGGGACCGAAGATTGGGGATCCAGACCCACTGGATAAGAAATGAGATCCAGTACCCAAAGGGGTACTTCAGAACAGCACAAAGAAAAGGGAACTATACCTGACAAGGCCAAAAAGGTGTTACGAGAATCACAGTCATTCTGCAGTGGGCTGTGTTTTGAAGAAATTTTACAATCAGAGGGACCAGGAGGTAAGAGTATAGGAGTCCTGAGGGTCAAGCAAATAGCAGAGTGCCTCTGTATGACTGTCCCAGAGGAGGAACTAAGGTGTACTAGCTGCTGCACTTGGTGTTGGATGAGGATGCAAAGAGGTTGCAACATGGAGTGCCCCGGTGCTGGAAAATATGAGCCACAACTCTCAAATTTAGAGACCACTTGTGGGGAAGCAGAATGCTCCTGCTGAGGCTGTTGGCCAGAAAGTTGGATTTCCCCGGGATGTGCATTGCAACCAGAAACTGCTGAGATGAAATCACCCATTGCCAAACCCTCTTGATCTCTTGACAAAGAGGATAAGAACATGTTCCCTTCTGCTTGTTGAGATACCAGACAATGGACATATTGTTCATCTGTATCAAAATTACACCTCTGGGAAGGGCATCCTGAAAAGCCTGCAACTCAAGGGGGACAGTTCTCATCTCCAGCACACTGATGTGGATATCAGCCTCCATAAAAGACCAGGACCCTTGAACCATCATCCCTTCAAAATGCCACCGCCACCCAAGAAAAGAGGTGTCTGTGGTGACAGTGGCCAAAGGAGGGTGAAGTACAAATGGTCTCCCATTGATCACTAAAGGAGACTGCAACCACCAATGAATTTTGTTGTGACACACCTTTGTCAGCTGTATTGGAAAGTCCATTATGTTAGTCAGGAAAGGCCACTATACAGCTAGAGTCCACTGCAGAGCTCTCGTATTATACCTGGCTAAAGGAACCAATCCTATAGATACTGCCATGTGACCTGAGAGTTTCAAAACTGCATGAGGTGCATGCTTTAAGAACATAAGCACTGACAATGACTGAACACAAAGGCTGATCACTCTGGAGCTTGGGAGATGGCTGGGTATATCTAAGTGGCAATCTATGAACACTATTATTTGAACAGGTCATAGGCTCGACTTTAGGTAATTGACTGTAATGCTTAAGCGGTCACTTAGTTTGAGTAAGGTATCCCTGACCATGATCAATAATGCTGTTGTGGGGGTGGTAAGGAGCTGATCATCCATGTAAGAGAAGACCATGAACCCCTGCAGCTGGAACCAGGCTGCCACCACTGCCATGTATTTGGTGAACATCCAGGGGGCTGTGGTGAGACCAAATGGCAGGGCCCTAAACTGGTAGTGATTGCCCCCCAGATGGAAGTACAGAAAACTCCTGGAGCACCTCTCTATCTTTATATGATGGTAAGCTTCCTTGAGGCCTATTGAGCACATCCACTCATCCTTCCTCGACAAAGGTAAAATGGACTGCACTATGACCACCTGGAATTTAATTTGTTTCATAAAAGGATTCAGTTTGCTTAAAACTAGAATAGGCCTGAGGTCCTTGTTCTTCTTTGATATCAAAAAGTATCTTGAATAGACTCCTGATCCTCGTTGGTGTGGTGGGACCTCTTGGATGACAAAATTAAATCAGTTTGTGAGCAGCTTGTGAACCTCTAATGCTTCTTGCAGTATCAGATGGGGTTGAACATGTGGGAGATGTTTGTGACAAAACTTTAGAATTTTTAAGAAAGGAATAATATAGTCTCTGGATACAACTCTTAACACCAACCCATCTGAGATGATGGCCTCCCAAGCATCTGGGTGAAGAGCCAAATGACCCCTGACTGCCTCCACAGCAGAACAGTTGGGCAACCCTTCAGGGTCTCTGAAAGGACCCACAAGAGAAAGCCCTAAGGAAACCATGATTCTGTGGACCGCCCCTGCACCACAGGCAGCATCCATTATAGATATCCCCCAGCCTCTGGAGGAACCCTCTGAAGAAGTGTCCTGAGAAGACTGCTGTGACTTTCTGAAAAAGAGGCATTTGCCCCCTTCTGATTCCTAGAAAAGGTTTGCTGAGTGATAGCAAAACGCATTCCTACTTCGGACATTGTCTTCCTGTCTTGCTCCCTCCTATTTAGAGTATCCTTAATTTTTGGTCTAAACAAAGAAAATCCATCAAGCAGGGCATTAATGAAGAACGCTTTGAAGCAAAACGCAAAACTGCATAATCACATCCATGGGTGGCATCACATTGCAATGCCAGCACTAGCCACTTGGGAAGCTGCATCATTGGTGATAGATAGAGGGGTAGACAATTGAGTCTCCAGCATCTTTTGAAGCTCCAGAGACTGCTGCGTATTATTAGACACCAGGTCATACTTGAATCGGTTCAAGTGCGATACATAATTAAATACCGTCAACACGAACATGGCTGAGGCATAGGAGCGCTACTCTAAATGGTCCAAAGCCCAAGACTCTGTTTGGGGGATGGACTGAAGACATCTCTTCAGTGATGTCCTTCTTGATAGCAGCTGCCACCACAACTGCATAAACTGTGATATCAAGTCTCTTGTTAGACTTGACCTCCAACACTTTCACTTTGTGAGGGACAGATCCTGTCTGTTTAGCCTGTTAAACTTATTCAAAAGGGTTACAGTGGCTGGAGATGATGGTCATGCAGTGTACATGGTGTATCATTGACCTGGCAAAGGCCTTTAGAACTGTTCCCCATGTTGGCATCCATACAAAAGCTAATTGCTTTCAAAATCGACTTATATGTAGTAAAATGGATAGCAAACTGGATGAAATACAGAGCCCATGCAGTGTGAGTTGTAGTTGCCTCATCAGTAAGTATGCAAGTGACCAGTAGTGTCCTTCAGGGTCAGTGTTGGGACATCTCCTTTTTGGTATTCACTTTTCAAATCTCAAAGTAGACAGCCAAGACTGCTGGCTAACAATGTTTGCAGGTTAATGCAAACTGGAGTTTGTGTTACATCACCCTGTGAAACCCAGACTCTCCTGAATGAATTCTTCCTAGTAAACCCTTGGTGTACTAAAATAAACTTAAATTAAATATTAAAAAGTGTAGTATCAATTGGTAGACAATGCCTTCCCTCATCATACTGCAACATTACAAAATTAAAACTTTGTCAGGGACCTAGATACTTGGTCTCTTTTGACTGTCATGTGACAGTGGTCATCAGGGAATCCTTTTATTTAGCCCACCTAACTGCCTAGGGGATATTATCACATTGTAAAGAAGTAATCATTCCTGTGTACTCAGCTGTCATCAGGAAAATTACTGAGTATAGTAGCCCATTTGGAATGCATCTCATTAATTATATAAAACAATTAGTAAGACCCCAAAGGTCCCTAATTAAAGAGATCCAAGGCCTAAAGTCCCTGAGCTGCCTTGATATGCTGGAAGCTCTGTTCCTTTACTCAGTGTCTTACATAATTGTTTACTGCAGCATTAGAGACCAAGTTGTCCTGGATATCCTGCTTCTCTGCAAATCCATTATATCCACCAATACTAGAACCAGGGACCTAAATCTTCACCAGCAGATAAATACAGCACAGTGTTGAGGCATGCTTAAAAGGTATCACCTTCCAAACCTTTGGAATAAACTTTCCCTACATGTCGTGTAAGTCACTATCTTACTTAAAACATAAACTAATAACTGGATGAACATCTGTAAATTTTACTGGTATGGCCCTCCTGGAGAAAGGAGCAGCTGATGAACAGAGAGTACTGGCAAGGCAGGAATGGTCATAAAATTTGGAATAACTACGAATCTATGAAACTAAACTGCTTTTACAGCTTATTCCCATAGAATGTCAGGAAATCGCTGCCCACCCCATAATGATCCTGAAAAGATTAAAATGGCTGTAAGGGAATGCATGAAGAATTACATACAACAAAATGATCACTACATTGGAATCAGTCTAGCTCTTGTGCCTGCCTAAAACTAGCTATTAGACAGGATGGCCAAGGCCTTACATGGTACTCACTGGGTGAAAGGAAGTAAACATGCAGGTCTGCTCCAGCTTATGGAAATTAAACTGTACTTATAGAGCATACCTCTCATCTGTATGAGGAATGCACATGAATGGAAAGTCTTACTGTAGTTGTGTAAGAATGCACATGAATGTAATGTCTTACTGTACTTGTATAAGAATGCACATGAATTTGTGGTCATACTGTACTTGTGCAAAAATGCACATGAATGTATGGTCTCACTGTACTTGTGCAAGAATGTACATGAATGTATGGTCTTACTGTACTTGTGCAAGAATGCACATGAATGTATGGTCTCACTGTACCTGTGTAAGAATGCACATGAATGTAATATCTTACTGTACTTGTGTGAGAATGCACATAAATGCATGATCTTATATGCATGATCTTATTGTACTTGTCTAAGAATGCACATGAATGTATAGTTTTACTGTACTTGTGTAAGAACACAATTCTTATACAAGTAAAGTGGTACTGTACTTGTAATCTGTAATCTGTGGTCTTACTGTACTTGTGTAAGAATGTGCATGAATGTGTGCTCTTACTGTATTTGTGTAAGAATGTACATGAATGTACTGTCTTACTGTACTTGTGTAAAAATGCACACGAATGTAATGTCTTACTGTACTTGTGTAAGAATGCACATGAATGTACTGTCTTACTATACTTTTGTAAGAATGCACATGAACATAATGTCTGACTGTACTTGTGTAAGAATGCACAAGAATGTGTGGTCATACTTGTGTAAGAATGCACACGAATGTAATGTCTTACTGTACTTTTGTAAGAATGTACATGAATGTATGGCCATACTGTGCTTGTGTAAGAATGCACGTGAATGTAATGTCTTACTGTACATGTGTAAGAATGTACACGATTATAATGTCTTACTGTACTTGCGTAAGAATACACATGAATGTGTGGTCATACTGTACTTGTGTAAGAATGCACATGAATGTATGGTCTTACTGTACTTGTGTAAAATGCACATAAATGTAATGTCTTACTGTACTTGTGTAAGAATGCACATGGATGTAATGTCTTACAGTGCATGTGTAAGAATGTATGTGAATGTAATGTCTCACTGTACTTGTGTAAGAATGCACATGAATGCAATGCCTCACTGTACTTGTGTAAGAATGTACATGAATGGAAGGTCTTACTGTATTTGTGTAAGAATGCACATGAATGTAATGTCTTACTGTACTTGTGTAAGAATGCACATGAATGTATGGTCTTACTTTACTTGTGTAAGAATGCACATAAATATAATGTTATATAGTACTTATGTAAGAATGTACATGAATGGAAGGTCTTACTGTACTTGTGTAAGAATGCACGTGAATGTGTGGTCATACTGTACTTGTGTAAGAATGCATGTGAATGTATGGTCTTACTGTACTTGTGTAAGAGTGCACATGAATGTAATGTCTTACTGTACTTGTGTAAGAATGCATATGAATGTAATGTCATACTGTACTTGTATAAGAATGCACATGAATGTAATGTCTTACTGTACTTGTGTAAGAATGCACATGAATGTATGATCTTACTGTACTTGTGTAAGAATGTGCATGAATGTAATGTCATACTGTACTTGTGTAAGAATGCTCATGAATGTAATGTCTTACTGTACTTGTCTAAGAATGCACATTAATGTGTGGTCATACTGTACTTGTGTAAGAATGCACATAAATGTATGGTCTTACTGTACTTGTGTAAAAATGCACATGCATGTAATGTCATACTGTACTTGTGTAAGAATGTACATGAATGGAAGGTCTTATTGTACTTGTGTAAGAATGCACATGAATGTGTGGTCATACTGTACTTGTGTAAGAATGCACGTGAATGTATGGTCTTAATGCACTTGTGTAAGAATGCACATGAATGTAATGTCTTACTGTACTTGTGTAAGAATGCACATGAATGTAGTGTCTTACTGTACTTGTGTAAGAATGCACATGAATGTATGGTCTTACTGTACTTGTGTAAGAATGTGCATGAATGTAATGTCATACTGTACTTGTGTAAGAATGCACATGAATGGAAGGTCTTACTGTACTTGTGTAAGAATGCACATGAAGGTCTTACTGTACTTGTGTAAGAATGCACATGAATCTGTGGTCTTACTGTACTTGTGTAAGAATGTGCATGGATGTGTGCTCTTACTGTACTTGTGTAAGAATGCACATGAATGTGTGGTCTTACTGTACTTGTGTAAGAATGCACATGAATGTAATGTCTTACTGTACTTGTGTAAAAATGTACATGAATGTAATGTCTTACTGTACTTGTATAAGAATGTATATGAATGTGTGGTCTTACTGTGCTTGTGTAAGAATGCACATGAATGAAAGGTCTTACTGTACTCGTGTAAGAATGCACATGAATGCAATGTCTTACTGTACTTGTGTAAGAATGCACATGAATGTATGGTGTTACTTTACTTGTGTAAGAATGCACATGAATGTAATGTCTTACTGTACTCGTGTAAGAATGCACATGAATGCAATGTCTTACTGTACTTGTGTAAGAATGCACATGAATGTGTGGTCATACTGTACTTGTGTAAGAATGCACATGAATGTATGGTGTTACTTTACTTGTGTAAGAATGCACATGAATGTAATGTCTTACTGTACTTCTGTAAGAATGCACATGAATGTAATGTCTTACTGTACTTCTGTAAATTGTTCTCTTTTAGTGCTATTGATCCTATGTTCTTGCTGAAGAGTCAGTAGACCAACCCACTTACCTGGTAAACAAACAGCCACCAGTAAACAAATAAATAAAGTGTCCAGAGTTTTGTAGAACATTCCTAGTTTTGCCTCATTTTTTGCCCTGTTCCTTGTAAAATGTTTGATTTTCTGGTAAGTCACTCAGGATCATACTACTCAACTCCAGAATTTTACAGAATGTCCAAATTATCACCTCATATTTTTGGTCTGTTCTTCGCTAAATTTGTGGTTATCTGTCAAACCATTATGGATTCTACTAACTAAATAGTGAGACATTTGAGTTCGAGACTTCACAACCTTCAAAAAATAAATTTGTGAGAGCAATGTTTAAAATCGGACCCTGACTTTGGCTGTTTACACCCCCCATTATTTTTGGTTTTGTCCAGAATTCTTAAGCAAAAGTTGAAAGGTATGCAGAAGATTCCAGTCAGTAACTAATGACAAGTATTAAATTCTGCATTTCTACTGTTCAGAAAATTCGGTTAGAAATTTAATTGATTAAGTAATTTTTAAACATTGTCCCTGGTTTTGAGCTTTCATTCCTATGTTACTTTTTACTTTGTGTAAAATTATTGAGGAAATAAGTTGATTGTTAATCTTCAGAAACACTTGCATAGGCATTCATGGCAACCGTGAGCTTGGACAGCCAGAAAAAGGCAATTTATTTTTCAAATCATCTTTTTCTGGGTGCCTGAGCTTGTGGTTACCTCAGAGATACCAATGCAAATGTTCCAGTGTAATTGCTACTCCAGAAGCCGTTTCTGGGCACATTGGCCAGCTGTTGAAAGTGAGAGGGTTCCCACCCCCTCCACCCTAAGGTCCAGCACCCATGTCTTTGCCAACCTTTCAAATGACCCTGGTTTGTTAATGGACTCGTTATTGGTAGCAGAAATTTATCCTATGTCTGTATCAGTAGACCAGTACACTTTTATTAAACTGGTATAAATTTACAGTCATTATAGCAGGCCATTGCTACCAAAAAATACTTCCCCTTGTCCTAACTGATATTTGTCTGCATGAACTTGAGTCACATTCTTTTGAGATGAGTGACAGTTAAAGACAAATTATCATCACTTAACAGAGCAATTCTAAGAGGGCCTTAGATGTTCTACTAAAGTTTACATGCAATACATATTGTATATACATCTTTTGATGTATAAAACAGATTTGTTTGGATGGGTACATAGGTGAGAATTAGGCTGATTTTGTGGGTTATTTTGGGCCCAGGCCCAACTAATTTTCCTCAAAGGTGAGAATCAAACCTTGTACCATCTGTGTGAGATCAGCACTTTAATGATTATGCCAACCCCCAGCCCCCCTCCAATTTTTGAATCTGTTGTATAGTTAGGTGCTATTCCACTCTCTCTGATCTTTGTAAAACAGCAGACATCTAATTCTTCAGCTGTAGGAAGTAGCCTTCCTAAAGGACAAGAGTGTGTCACCAGACTATGTCTGTGGTTTACCGTGTCACCTCCAGCTGGTGTGTGTGTCTTAACAGTGTCAGTGAAATGTAGTGTCGTGTGTGATAACATAACGGAAAGGACCTACTGATGTATAAATCTGTTCTTTTCAGCTGACTTTCTTTTGAGATGATCTGTTTTCCTTGCTGCTGAAAAGGATGCTGACACATTTGCTTCATGTAAATATAAAATAGCATGTTCATCCTCATTCACTAGATTAAGCTGTTGTTGCATGTTTATCTGTGACATTAGAAAATTCTTACATAGTAGTCCTACAGTACACTTGGAATGCCTAGGAAACTGCTTCCAGGTTAAGACAGGGAGCACTAAAGGCATGTGGTGACACAGTTCTGGCTTACAGAGTGTCTGTTGATACTGTCCAGACCTACAGGACGGGCAGTGTGCCACACCTTATCATACCATTCTGAAAAACCAGCATGCTGTTTATCTAGAGATTTCCTTTCACCTTTTAAGAGTGCCTCCGTGGTCTTCCTGCATAAAGCTTCAGATGAACATACAGTAGCTGACTGAATTAGGAGCAGACACTTGGTATGTTGTTGTAAACTACCTTCTGTTCCAGAAGGTGTTCACTTCCCTGATGGTCCCCATTCCAATGATGACCACATCTTTTTTTTTTTCCGTCCACCCTGTCTAAACATCCCAATGCCCACTGTACATCACTGGGTCTGCCTGCTCTTCCTTCATCCCCTGATCCCACCCCTTTCATTCATCAGGAATGTCCAATGGCTACTCCCCTCTGTGGGCCATGTCTCCCTCAAGGATTAACTCTGATGAATACCCTCATTCCTGCAGGGCATGGGCCCATCCCTCCCTACAAAATTTGCAGACACTCATGCCAAGCCACTAATCAAAACCAGGTCACTTAGGCCATAGTGAGGGCTTTCTATGTCATTGTGCTGGCTTAGTGGTAACAACAGCTTTGATGTAAATCAATCTTTGCCTTAACTGTTGCTTTATTTACAGATGAGAGGAGATGAAGATACAAATCCCAAATTAGCATGATCTTACTCACAGTTTATCTTTATTATTATTACTATTGTACAGACTTTCCCTGAAAGGCAAACAAAGTGACACCCTAGAATACTTCAGATTAAATCTGACAATTTGGATGGATGCCCATAAATTTAGTCCAGGACTCGCCTGTGTTGCCCTTCTTGAGACTGGGAGGGGAGTGTTATAGCATGAGGGTCGGCACTGCCAAGGTGTAAATTGTCTTTTGACTCAGTTTTCTTGTATTTCCTGTGATGTTATGGTCCTACAGACATGCAGACACAAACTTTCATACAACACATGCATTGTAACATTTTTATAATTCCCAGGATATAAATATCTGTTTTTCTGTCCATCTGCAGGGTATACCCACTTTTTGAGCGGAAAATATTATTGGATGTTTGACCCTATCCATATAAAGGTTCTGGATGGCTACCCACGTCTGATTGGTCCAGACTTCTTTGGCTGTGAATCCAAGACCATCAATAACAGATGAAGTCCAGAGGAATTCAGTTTGAAAAACCTTGACGTACGATCGCTCATAGACTTTTTTTTCCCTGAAGGAGTTGCTTTGCTTCCTTCACAGACTCCTGCAGACAATCACAGAACTAAATTGTTGGTCTGAAATAGGCGTAAAACCCATCTTGGGACTCTTTTGACACTGAAGCGTAATACAGCCTTTTTAGTGTGAACTGAAGTTGCATTGCAGAGAAGACAGACTGCATCACTACTTTTTAAAGGATTTGCACCCTTCTTTTCCCATATGCGTTGAGGCAAATCTTTATAGTATGCATTGAATTTTTGAATGACAACATTTTAACTACTTATGAAAAATATCAATGCCTTGTTTTCCTAGAAGAATTTAAGTTTTTTCATGTATGTATTAGGAAAAGGATAGCCTTCTTGAACATATTTAATATTAACTTTTATATTGTTGCATCCAGTATTTCAAAACCTGCCATCTCTTGTGGGAGTGGTCTCTCTCTGTCAATCCCTCACAGTTACACAGCAACACAGCTAGACACACACACACACACACACACACACACACACACACACACACACACAAACACACACACACACACACACACACACACACACACACACACACACACACACACACACGTATATGCACGCTCGCATGCTCGTGCATTTGTATACACAGTGTCACAGTCACTAAAGACATTCAGTAAAGCAAGTGAAACTGATTTTTTATACTGTATTGTATTCTATAAAATGAAGATACCAGAAGGGGCAGCAACTTAACTGGTCAGTTAAGTGACATATTTTTGAGTATTTTGCACGGCTGGCTAAAATGACTTGTATCTTCATGTGTATCAGTTATAGTTTTGCAGTTTGATACACAACTAAAGTGTAATAACACCTTTCTGGGTGTCAGGGTTAATAATACATGCTTTTGTTTATAAGCCACATTTTATACTGAAACTGAAGCTGATGTTATATATCCAAATATTTCTGTGCATTACTTTGTGTACAAAACACTACTTACAGAAGGTATCTGTAAAAACACAGAACCAGCACAGATGCTGTACCTTGTGGTACATTCACTTTCATAGAGGTAATGTTAACTGTCTTATCACTGTGCCATATGTAACACTTCAGGTTTGCTCAGGCAGTTGCTGTGTTACAGTTTTTATTACCCAGGAAGCCAAGATAAAACACAGTACCTCGTTATTCATTAGTCCTGCTTCTAGGATATTTCTTACAAATATGTCAGAAAGTGTGCAAGTTAACTTGTTTGCTTCAAGTTGCATGTTGTCTGAAAATATGACTTCAATAGTCCTCCACCAAAGAATGCAGTAAAAAGTGGCCCATCTGAGTAACAGTTTTAATCTTCAGAAGAAGAGGTGTGTGTGTGTGTGTGTGTGTGTGTGTGTGTGTGTGTGTGTGTGTGTGTGTGTGTGTGTGCGTATGTGTGTGTGCATGTGTGTATACACATGTGCATGTGCATGTGTGTGTCTGTGTCTGTGTGCCTCTGTGTGTGCTGATTGTGTTACCAGTTCTTAAGTGGTTACATGGCTGTAAATATATAAAAGTGTGTTTGTTGCAGACATCCATGGTAGCCCTGGAGTCAGTTTGTGTTGCTGTAAAGATGCTGAGTGTCGGTCTGTATTGGTCAGACTACTTTCTACCTGTGGAGGCTTTGCAAGGAAGGGGGATGGTGTGTCACAAGACAAGCTGCATCTCCCAAATGTCTTAAAGCACTGAACTACAACTGTTAGTTATGTTAATAATGTGCGGTGTTGTTTTTGTGGTTACTGTATAAAATGTTTAGGTTGCATCTTTCCTTGTTACAGAGTTGGTAGTGCACTCTTTTTCAGCTTTAGTATGTTTCACTTTACTCTTTTTGGGATGCGTTCAATAAAAATCAAGGGAGCAGAGCAGGTAGTATCACTTTTAGCCTATAATTAACTCAGTTTTTTCATCTGCAGGTAATGGTTTGAGTCTAGCTCAGGTCAATATTTTTAAAGCCAGGTGTATTACCCGAAGCAGCATAACAAGCCATATATTTGAAGAAGCTGCAGTGGTCAGAGTTTAATTTCTAGTGTGAAAGAGTTTGCATCACACAGTCAGCTGCAAGGCTGACACTGAAGCAACCTACCTAGCAGTCTTTAGAAGAGTCCAAGAGGTGAATGGCTGTGTATTGTTAGCTACTTGACCAGGTATGTGGTGCTCTAACTATGGCTGGCCTAAGGCAGTTGGCAGGGCAGGATGGAGAGACTGCGAAAAACTCAACACCCACACTTCTTCTCAGTAGCTGGACATAGACTTCAGGTTCTATTAGTCGATATCTATTTAGCAACATTTATAAATTCTCAATAAATGCAGAATAATTCCCCTCTCCAGGTGTACACTCAGTGTGTAGTATCATCCAGTACTATTTATCCTGTTGCTCCTTCTCCCTGCCCCAAAGATCGACTACAATTTCTTATTAGCCCACTGAGTGCCTGGCTAGACTGGTGGTTCGAGTATTTGATGATTTCTAGCTGTGGCCACCACAGAATTGGTTCTCATTAAGATGTGGCACATCTGAGGTACAGACAGAACTGATACCCATACAGAACAAATAGCTGCTGGGTGGTTTGAATACTTCACAGATGAGCTTAGTTCTTACTACTAGTAAGGTTGGTTGATCTGAGCTAGAATGACTAGTCAATGAAGGTTAATTAGAACAAAAGTAAATCTATTATGGCTGTGTCAGTAAAGCAGGTTCATTTGAAACTGTTTTTTTTTTCTGATATTTATTACCAGTTACTTGATCTAAAGCAGACCTCATGTTTTCTGATTCTGACAGTTTGACTACAGAGGGTCCCTTTATGTATTCTCGTGCTTAGGGAGTTGGCAGGATTAAATGGTGTCTTTGACATAAAACTTTACTTAACAGTTTGTCACTGCAGTTGCTAAGTGTGATTGCCAGAGTGCTGCATTTGTAGTTGCTCTTCTTTCCTTAAAAACACCGCAGTGCTTGGAGCACTGTGGTTCCGTTCTAGAATCAGGAAAAAGACAAGCCTGTTACACACCTTTCAGATGTCAGAAAGGTGCTTAACAAAGTTTTGTTAAGAAACTTTAAGAACAGTTAAGGTCTAATCTCATGTTAGAGTGTAACAGTTGCCAGTGCCAGCCACAACAGAACAGTAGCAGAAGCTAAAGCAGCTTTAGAAGCTATTAGATACTTTTATCTGCCATGCTTTTAAACTGAATGTGTGGTAGAGTGAAGTGGAGGCTTTTAAAGACCTTAGCTCTTCAGAGGAACTCTTCCTTTTTGCCAGCTATCTTTGTGGTAGTGCTTAGTGTTTCACTATTCCAAATTCACCTAATCTTTGAGCAATTCCACTTCTTTTCTGTGACTTGTAGTATGTGGAACAGGTAAAGCTCCATGCACTGTAAACATTTATGATTGGTTTCTCCAACCAATAACATGGATGTCAAGATTCATCTTCAGCTTGTTTTGCTCTGCTGTCAATGTGAATTTATTGTCTTCCATGTCTTGAAACCATAATAAGATGGTTATAATCAGAGATTTGTTCATAACCCACTGTATTAATATACCTGGTTTAATAAGGTCAGCTGCTCCTACCAAAGACACAGCAACTGTTTCATTCTTAGAGCCAGAGACAGTGCGTCTGCTGAAAGTAATGTTATTTGATTGTTGTCATAGTAACCTATGCAATCAAAGTGGGCAAGGCATCGTACTTCACTAGAAATGTATCTGTTTTCCTGTTTTTGTCAAATCAGTGAGGAAGGGGTGGTGTGACACAGTCCTTGCCGGAGCTACACAGCAAGGAGTAGAAGATGGTCGTCCTTTAGAGTATAACTTTTATATCTGTACTGCTTCTGGCAGCCATCAGGATGTTCCATACAGTTAAAACAATTCCCCTATTCCAGAAAATAGATAATGTGCCCTAACTGTTACTATGTCCTCCTACTGGTAAGTGCTAACAAACCTAAGTCGAGCTGATGGACTAACTCACTACACTGTGATTTATCACATATTATTGAAGCCTACTGGCTGTGTCACACATAGCTATTTACTCTGCGGCTAATGTTTCTAGAATACCATCTTAGGTCCAGACAGACTGAAACAGTATGCTTTTTGCCAGCAGACTCATGTACCACACAACCGTCTGTACTGATGGATGTAGAGTCAGCAACAGACATGATCAGGGAAAGCAGAGGAGGTGGAGAGTTGCTCAAAGACAATTACAACAGTAATTGAAAAAAACTCTGAATTTTTATAATTGATGCACAAAATGTCAGATTACTCTATTTTCCATTCTTGAGCCAGCATGTTGTGTTTTAAAGTTATTTAATGTTTTTTGGCCTCTAAATACAATGGTGTACTGTGGTCCTTTCAGTATCACTGATGCATGGTTATTTCACTTCACAATATGTGTGTAGAAAATGCTGCCAAATAATTAGTTAAAAGTATTCTCTCTTATTTAATTAATGACATCTGGTCATCCAGATTGCAGTAGAAACTCCGTTACTCAGCCACCTTGTGTCAGTGTCAGCCTTCCTTTGCTGCTTGGTATGTCAGTCATTAGAAAGCATGCTTACACAGCAGCCATCTCCAGGTGACACATAGGTTAGTACTAGGCTAACTACCCTTGCGAGCCATTTTAAGCCTAGCCAATTATCCCTTGTGAGACTCAAACCTTGCACCTTGTGTTTGTAAGGCAAACACCTTCACCTTTAGGCCACCCTCCCATCTATGCTGCTTGGTATGTCAGTCATTAGAAAGCATGCTTACACAGCAGCCATCTCCAGGTGACACATAGGTTAGTACTAGGCTAACTACTCTTGCGAGCCATTTTAAGCCTAGCCAATTATCCCTTGTGAGACTCAAACCTTGCACCTTGTGTTTGTAAGGCAAACACCTTCACCTTTAGGCCACCCTCCCATTTCCAATGATATGCTTCAGCAAAACAACAGTGGGAGTGCCTTATGAAGTATGCATGGCTTACACATAGTAAAACAGGGCATGCTTTTAGTGAAGTATGTGTTTTTCACTTATGCAATTTTGGCTGCAGCTACTGTTTTGTATGGTAGGGACCTTTATGTTACCTATTTACAGTCAGAAGTCATACACCTCATTCAGGCTTCCTAAGACAGGTAGCCTAATTTGTTTTCTAGCTACCAGTATCCACAAGAGGTTTGTAATTCCTAAGCCGTAACTTCATTCTTATTGTACCTTTACGTTATACCTGATACAACTGCATTGATCTACTATGCCCATCCAACAAATTACAGGAGTGGAAGGCATTTTTAACAACTCTGCTGACCATTACTTATGACCTAAATTATTTGTTTAAAAAATATACCTGCAAAATATATATTTTTGTAATGGCTAAGGAAAGTAAAGTGTAAATCGTGGTTAAATCTGACAATTTCAGAAATGAGCTTATGCTTAAAAGAAACATTTTTTTTCTTGTCGCTAACATATATTGCAGCTTTTTAGCTTCCTGTTTTCATTGCACGTTAGTTGAAAAGCTCTCCAAATTGAACTGTTTATGCTGTTTATTATTGTTTTGTATATTGTATACTTGCTGTGTTTTTTAATCCTTTCAGTGCTGGACACTGACTTATTATTTAACACCCATTTACTAGTGTAACTACAATGATGTGTTCTAGATGACATCTTCAGCACTGCAAGCCTTCAGACTTGTGGCCAATTAATGCTGGATGTGCCTGTTGAAGTGTCATCTAGTGACACTGGAATAAAGGACAAAGAACAACATCTGAATGTATTGTTTTGTACCCAAACATGTTATTCATTTGTCCATTGCCATGTCACTGTTTGCATTAATAAAATGCAAGTTTAATAAAATGTTTGTTATAAATTCCGAGGGTGACAGTGCTTAATTTTACAAATGTGATTTTTATTTTTGGAATATTATGTTTTTTTATCACAGTCTGACAATGGCCCCTTTTTGTCACCCAATTTTTGAAATAGCTTTCCTGAATGTCAACAGTTTTTACTATAATATCAGCTAATGCGTTTCACAGGTAGCTGTACTAATATGTACCTTTTATCTGGAGTTTATCATTGTGTTAGATGTTTTTCCTGGTCATTCCTGATATTTGTTATCAGCATAATCATTTATTAGCATGACATTGGTACCTCCAGACAACAAGGGTCCTTTGTTTACTTTTCGGACTCTTAATGAACAGTAATTTTGTACTGTTTGATGCTCTACATTACCCAATAAGAGATGGGGTGCAGAGGTATTTCTGGGAGCCCATGCTTTGGGATATATCTTGCAGTGGCAGTTGGTAGCCTGTCCATATTGTATGAGGTGGAGATGTACTATCACAGAGCGCTACCCATAGCAGACTTTGAGTCTAAGACAGTGCTTTGTCATAATGAAAGCCAGCTGAGAGTCATTAAGCACTGCTGAGGAGCTGTGTCAGTCCGTGACCAGAAAGTGACAGAAAAGCCTTTACTTGTCTAAGAAGTAAGAATGCTAGAGAATGCATCCCTGATTTCACAGAACCTAAAGCTAGCATATGGGCATTTACTGAGTGTCACCATCCTCTTTATGGAGAAGATTGCCTCCACTGGATAAGTGTACCTAGAGACAGAGAAGGAAAGAGAAGCCTACTTCTTAACTCTGCCTCATTTTCAAGGCTTTCACCGAATGTGCTTTACAAATGTTTCTCCTGGTTATATGTAGCATGTTTTGGTATTACAAATTAGTGCTAAACTTACTTACAATTTTAAAGTCTACTTCTCTATCGGGTGGTACACAAAACACAAAATCCCTTGTAATAGTTTGGTAAAATACTACTGCCTTTTTAAAATGTGTGCTGGCTTTGGGATTTATCATGGGCCATGTTAGTGACTAAAAGACATGCATATGCAATAGGAAACAAACATGGAATAGCTGTGTTAGCAGTGAAACCAAACAGCCATTTTCTGTATAGGGCAGTGTCAAAGGAAAAGTCAATACTGGAAAAGGCAGGAGTCGCATGGAACATGTGAGTAACATTCCTGGAACATTCTCAAAGGTAAAATCAAACCCTTTAGCTATAACTGTGAGAAGAGGCTTCTAGATGAAATTTAGGTCTAATGAATAGGGCAGGCCTGTCATCAGTGACAGTGCCTCCCACTTCTACTTTACGTATGCATGCATACATGTATGTATGTGTTTATTTATTTATATAGTCAGTGACTTGAAGTAGGAAAGTATGTAAAATATATACACATAAAAGCTTAAAATGTCATGAAATACATCTGTGATATGTTTAGTAATCTATCTATCTATTTATTAACCATGATCACCTGTATCAGTAGCTCAACAGGTAAGCCCACTTGCAGTTGGTGTTGGATGATCAAAAGGCTATGGGTTCTATTCCCACTTCAGGTAGTTGGATTAATTTTGGGCATTGGCATAATGGTTAAAGTGTTTGCCTTACACACAGAAGATACGATGTTTGATTTTTGTCAGGCTCCAGTAGCCTAATAGATAAGGAACTGGCCTCCTAAAGCAGGAATTGGGTGTTTGAGTCCCTTTGGGGGTGATATAATATCTTAAGCAAAATCTGGACCAATGGATAGGTAATCAGATATTCACCCTGGTCTGGCACCTATGTCTCTGATGGACAGAGGCAATCAGTAAATCATCCCCTATATAAATCAAATTTGTGGTTCACACCTGAGTGCATGGTTAGGCTAGTATACACCTATGAACCTTTGATAATACACTGGTCCAAAGACCTGATGATGGAGCAGTGAGAGAAATGGAGGAAAAAGCAAATAGTGAGACTGGAGAATGTGTGAAGGATTTTGTAGAGATGTTTCAAAGAAACCTGCTTGATGGAGATGAGTCAGCAAATTATGGATATATAAGTACAATCCTCCAATCAGTAGGGTTGTGGGGTTATTTACTTCAAGAAATGGTGATGCAGAGTGAGACAGAAAATGAAGGAGATGTTTCCTGGGGGGGCATTATGGAGAAAATACAAAAGGAGGATGCTGAGACAATCCTGAAGAACAGTGGGGAGATGGAAAAGAAAACATGCAGAGAATGTAAACGAAGGCAAAACGGGAGTAGCAGAAGAGAAGGCAGATGAAATTGAAAAACAGAAGTACGTGGTAAAGATTCAAAGTAAAGAAGACAAGGAAATGGACAGGTTTGAAGTGTGGGACAAGTTAATAACTCCTTTGGGTGTAAAAGCACATACAGAAGTACGTGGTAAAGATTCAAAGCAAAGAAGACAAGGAAATGGACAGGTTTGAAGTGTGGGACAAGTTAATAACTCCTTTGGGTGTAAAAGCACATACAGAAGTACGTGGTAAAGATTCAAAGCAAAGAAGACAAGGAAATGGACAGGTTTGAAGTGTGGGACAAGTTAATAACTCCTTTGGGTGTAAAAGCACATACAGAAGTACGTGGTAAAGATTCAAAGCAAAGAAGACAAGGAAATGGACAGGTTTGAAGTGTGGGACAAGTTAATAACTCCTTTGGGTGTAAAAGCACATGAGGTAAGAGACTTTATTATTATTGACAAAGAGACATTTTGTGACATCTGAGACTTTTTGTAATCAAATTTTTTCTTGGAGAATATGAAATAAAAAGAAAGACTGTAACCCACGGAATTTTTATTTGATAAAAGCATTTAAATAAATAAAATTCATGTACAATTTCAGAGTAAGAGAGATTTTGTAAGGGCATTTGAAAACTTTATGTAAAGAACTACTGGCTAGTGCAAACGTTTATGCAAAAGGGGGTTGTGGATTAGTGGCTGGGACTGTAGCATTGTGTTAAAAATAGAAAGAGAAAAAATTATACATACACCAAGCATGACAAATGTGAAGGGAAATAGGGGTGTCGTAAAATACTGAGGACAATCAAAATTTTATTTTATTTTTTTGTGGAAAAGAAGCACATTTGATAAGTAACTGTGACAAAAGCCAATGTTTTATTTGTGAAGAAATGGGACATGTTGCAAAAAATGTGAATTGCAGTATTATAAATGTAACAAAACTGGACATTTATAAATGGACTGCAACAATGAAAATAAAAGTAAGGAAAAAGAAAAGCCACACACCTGCGTGGCGCTGCTCTTCGCTCAGCAGTGGTTAGCAGTGCCCAGTATAGACAGAAAAGCCTAGAAACTCAGTTTTTCCCTAAACAGATTTATTTATTTATTTACTGGGAAATTATAAAGCATTACTTTCTATAGAAGAACAGTTAAATATGAAGTTACAATAATAGAAAAACAGGTGTATATACAATGTGTACAGTATTACACATACATTATATAGAAGTCCTGCTTGTAATTTGGTTACATTTCAAAAAACAGGTTTATACAATGGTTAGATTATAGAGAACTGTTTTATACAATGGTTACAGTTATGATAAAAGCTAGAGAGCTTGAGAGAATAGTTTCATAGTTTCATAGTATAGTACTAGGCTATCTGCCCTGGGGCATTTGTAAGCCTAGCCATAGTGATGTGGCTTTTGCCACCCCATGAAATGGTACAAACATGTACAGATAAAATCTAGAATACTGTGCCTCTGTCTAATAGTGACACAGTGAAGGTCCCCTTATATAATAGAATTAGTTTACTGTGCCTCTGTCTAGCAGTGACACAGATGTGACCCCTGGGGTAAACTTACGATCTCCCATCCACTCATCAAGATTTCTCTTGAAGAGATTCAGTGAGGGGCTCTGCCTAATACGAACTGGGATCCTGTTCCAAAGCATGGGAAGCCTCTGGGTTATGAATCTATCCCTCCAGCATGTCCTATTCATACTTGTGCCGAGGTTTAAGTCTTTAGCTCTCGTGGTCCTGATGGATTTGGATTTTTGAGGTGGAGCATGTCCATCAGATCCTGATTGGACATGGCCTTGTATGTCAGGCAGAGATCACCTCTGAGCAGGTGGTATGCTGCTGAATAGAGCTGAAGTTTCTTTAGTCTGGCAGAATAAGACATATGTTGGAGACCCTTGATCCTTTTGGTGAGGTACTTTTGTGGTCTCTCCAGCTGTTGCAAGTGCGGGTGAGGTACATACCAAATGGGGCATTGTACTCAATCATGGGTCTGATGAGGGAGGAATATAGGGGTACAATGACATCCTTGGATCTGGATGTGAAACCCTTCATGATGAGGTGTGCAAGGTAGAATGTTTTTCTAACCACTTTGGCAACGTGGGTGTCAAATGAGAGGTCGCTGTCTACTTGGGTCCCTAGGTCTCTGATTACTTTTTCTATACTCAGTGGGTTGCTGTCTATGTGATAATTTGTGGGTACTTTGTTTTTTCCAAAAGGGATAACTATACATTTTTTGGCATTTAGTTTAAGGCCATGACTACGGCACCAGTTGTCTGTTTCAGTGAGGTCTTTTTGTAGGATGTGTGTATCTGCTGGTGTATCGACTATGGCACCTAGTTTGCAGTCATCTGCGAACTTTGTCAGCCACAGCCCTCCCATGTTTGCTTTAACATCTGAGAAATAAATGCCAAACAAGAGGGGTCCCAGGACAGATCCCTGTGGGACACCACTTGTGACTGGCTTTGAGTCTGACATTGCTCCAGCGATTTTAACTTTATGGGTTCTGTCCTTTAGCCAGTTTGCAACCCATCTAGTGACATAAGGGTTTACTTTTAAGCTGTTTAGCTTATCTATGATGCCTGAGTGGGGTATTGTGTGAAGGCCTTAGCCAAGTCCAGGTATGCTGTATGGACTGCTTTGCCCTCATCAATGGCTCTAGTGACTGTTTCGAAAAAGTCAACCAGGTTTAAAAGGCAGGATCTGCCCTTTACAAAGCCGAACTGGGTGGGGTCAAGCGTCTGTAGGTCCCCTATGTCTCTGTTTATGAGTTCCATAATGATTCTTCCCATAGCTTTGCAGACCAGGCTAGTCAAGCTTATGGGGCGGTAGTTTCCAGGGTCTGTAGAGGCACCCCCCTTGTGGAGTGGGACCACTGTTGCTGTACGCCAGTGTTCATGTACATATCCCGAAGTAAGGCTAAGGTTAAATAGCATTTTTATGTGTGGGTTTAGCTCCCCTTGGAGTTCACGTAACACGCACCCCAGGATACCGTCAGGTCCCATTAATGCTGTGTTTTTTGCTTTATTTAGGGTGGTTCTCACTTGGACATCTGAGATGACAGGGAGATTACATTCAGCTGGGGTAAGTATTTCTTCTTTTGGGGGTGAAGGAGGGCGAAATTTGCACTGAACCTATCAGCCAGAATGTTAGCAATATCTGTGGGTTCAGTGTATTTTTGTTGTTGTGAACCAACTCTGAGCATATCTGAGGGTTTCCTCAGGTTTCTAACATAGCTGAAGAAGGCTTTGTGGTTATCTTTAGTGTCCTTAGCGATTTTTCTCTCAAAGTTTGCCTTGGATGTTTTATGAGAGAACGTAGTTTTCTGCTAATGTTGATCAGAGATGTCTTCCCTTCATGGGATTTCGCTCTGACGTGCAGTAGCTTCCTTCTTTTGTTATACAATTTGTTTATGGCTGAGGTCCACCAGACAGGATGCTTACATTTGGTGGAGAGGGACTTGGATTTGTTTGGGATTGCATGATCCATGCATTCTTGGAGATGTCCATAGAAAGCATTTGTGAAGGATTCGGCATTGTGGGATGTGGTATCCACTGGCACAGTGGGCTTAAAGGATACCATCTGAGTCTTAAGAAGAGTGAAGTCTGCTTTTGAGAAGTTTTTCACTGTGGTCTTTTGTGCTGGGGGTGGAGGTGGGATATGTATATCCAGGGTGATTAGTTTGTGGTCAGATCTCACTAGTGAGGGGTATACTTCTGGTGTGGAGCATTTTGTCCCCATGTTTGTGATGATCGGGTCTAGTATATTATCTCCCTAGTGGGAGAGGTGACTAGTTGTTCCAGTGCATTTGAATTTATGAATTCCAGGAACCTTTGGGCTAGGGTATTAGGGCTAGAATAATGTACCCAATCTATGTTTGGGTAGTTGAAGTCTCCCAGTATGATGGTATTTTGTGATACATTCATATCCTTCAATGTCTTCAGGAAGGCTGAGTGGGGTTCTTGAGATTGGGAGGGTGGTCTGTAACATGCTACCAGTTGTATAGCAGTTTTGCCTATGGTTAGTTGTACCTGTATGGTCTCTGATGCTTCATGTGTTGCTACTAACCTGGAGGTGTGGGTGTCCTTTATGAATATGGACACTCCCTCCCTTTGTGGTTCGGCCTGGGTTTTGGGGCTGAAAAGCATGATCGGTATAGCCTGGTAGTGCTGGGGTGCTCTCAGGAGCCTTGAATCAGGTTTCAGTTACTGCACAGATGTCGATGTTCTCCATGCTGAGGAGTGCATCAAGTGCCTGCATCTTGAGATTTGCATTACCCTTAATTTTTCATTTTGTTTTCTAAGGAGGTGGGTTTGTCTTTTGAGCCTTGCCTATAAAAGGCACTATGGGGTTGGCAGAGCCTTAGCCAATATCCGAAGCCCAGTGGTGACAGGTGTAAGCCATCCCCTGTCCAACATATCATCAGGCAGACACACATAGGAACCTTGACATCCATTGGCCAGACTGGAGCCAGTTGTTAGAGTTGATGGCTGTTCATCTCATTCAGTATTGTGGTATCATTCTTGGTGAGGGCAAGATGCTGCTCAGGGATGCTGGGTCAGGGAATACAGATAATCCTGAAGCTCTATGTCTCCTTTCATGTAGTCAGAGGTATGTCTCAGGTCATTCACGACATGGACAATGGACAGTCATATTTGTACTTGCTTTGGAGTGACCTGAGTCGTGGTGTTATGTGGCGGTTCCTAACTCCTGGCTCATAGAAGCTCACAGTCTTCTTCTTGTTCAGCCCTGGTGTGGGACATCAGTGTGTCTGACTATGGGTCACCTATTACTAGTGTATCAGGCAAGGTTTGGCCTTATTGGCAAAGGGATTGGTTGGCACACTGATTTATTGTTGCATGTGTTTTTTGTTTTGAGGTGGTGGATTTTGGATGTCTGCTTTGGGGCCTCTGTTGTTTTGGTAAGTTTTTATTAGAGCCTCTGTAGCTTTGTGTTTTATGTTTTTTTTGGTTTGCAGTTGTGGTAGGTCTATGTGGGACTGGGATTGTTGTGTGTGCTCCTGTCTGGTCATGCTCAGCCCTCAGCAGTGGTTAGCAGGCCCAGTTGAGAGAGGCCTCCAGTTTGGCTTGTAATATAGTTTTGGGAGGAGGAGAGAAGAAACAGGACAGCGAAATACAAAAAGTAAGAAGTAGAAACTCAAGTGAATTAGAAAGTTAACAGTGTATACAAGTAATAGATGGGCAATTTTCGTTATCAATTAAATATTCCATAAGTTGATTAGAGGTACTTTCATCATATAAATTAAGAACTTCATCAGGTGTTATAAGAGCTACAGCACATATGCAAATAAAGAGTGGAGAGAAGCATTATTAAAGTGATTTCTGAGTAGTACTTTAAAGCTGGAGATGTTTGGTACTGATCTGATTGATTCTGGTAGTGTATTCCACATTTTTGCTACATGGCTGGAGTAAAGTGAATCTCCAGCAGTATTTTTAGTTTTGGTAACTGTTAGTAAGGTTTTGTTGGTGGAGCAAAGTGAACGATTGTTGGCATAGAGTGTTATTATGTTTTAAATGGATGGTATCTTATGTGGACAGTGAAATATTTTGTGGGCCATTGAAGCTGATTATAAGCAAGTATGTTAGGTAATTCTAACAAGTAAAGTTCTTTTAGTGAGAGACAATGGTGAGTCCTGTATGTAGTTAGTTGCAAACTTACTATTTTGTTATAGCATATTTCAAGCTTTTCAAGGGCAGTTTTCCTGAGGTTAGTGAGAATGGGGGAGGCATAGAGAAGGGTAGAAAGAAGATGAGTTCTTGTGATAGATATTCTAGTACTGTTGGTAAGGAAATGTTGTTTCTATATTATATAGGATTCCAAGCTTTTGTGAACTTTTTTGATGGTATGTGCTATCCGTAGAGCAAATCTCAAGTTGTTGTCAATTACTACCTAATAGTTTGGACTGCACATCTGAGGTAATTATTGCATTATCTGGAGCTGTAATGATAAAAGAGGGAGTAGGGTCAGATGCTCTGGAAGGCTGGAAGATCATCAATTTGGTTTTATTAGGATTTAAGATGAGTTGAGCACCAGTGAGCCAGGTTGCCATGGCAGAAAAGGATCTTTGTGTTAATATCTTATTGAGCAGCTCACTGACCCTCTTCAAGCGCAACCTTGACGAGTGAATGGGAAACCACAAATTTGTCCCAGGGGTTCCACCAGTGTCCCTCATTGACAGGGATGACAGGGGCTGATTGTAGTTTCTTTTGGGGGATAAACTCTTGGCTAGGCTTGGAAGGGTCTCAGGGCCATTAGCCTAGTAACCTTCTATGATCCTATGATCTTGGAGCTGTTGTATGTTAGGGGCAGCACATATAAGTGTTGAACCATCAGCATATTGGATCGACGTGGCTGAAGACACAGCAGTATTAAGGTTATTGGTAAGCATATTGAATAACAGGGGACCAAGTAGAGATCCTTGTGGTACCCCCAGTGTGATGGGGAGGAGGGGGGAGAGGTCTTGCAACCATTTCATTGCTTGTTGGCATCCTGTTAGATAGCTATGGAACCAGTTAATGGCAGAAGGACTAAAGTTCAGGTTGGTGGGAGTGGACAGTGAGTTTGGATGTGATACAGTAGCAAAGGCTTTAGACATGTCTAGGAAGACCGCAGAGGCCAGGTTTCCTATATTCCTGTGTTAATTAATGGTATTGGTAAAGTTCAGGAGTGCTGTAGTGGTGCTATGACTGGGTCTAAATCCATGTTGGGATATGGATATTAATTCAGAGATAGTGCAGAAGTTGAGAATGAATACATTTTTCAAGGATCTTTGACAATGGGGACAGAATGGCTAAGGGTCTGTAATTATAAAGTTCAGTAGAAGTTCCCCCTTTATGTAGAGGTATTATATGTGACATTTTCTAGATGTGTGGTACATATCGTTCAGAGATGGAGTGATTGATGAGAATGCTAACAGGGTATGCGACTGCATCAGCTGCTATTTTGAGGAAGTTGGCTGGGAGCTTGTCTGCTGCTAATATAATGGGCTTTAGTTTTTTTAATAGTTTTTGGATAGTAGAAACAGAGATGAGATGGAAGGGGAAGGCATTACTGCTATTAATTTTACCTGTGGATATCACTGATTGACTGGGGGAACTGTTTTTTTGAGTTTTGATTGTCCTGGTTTAAGTATCTTGTTAACTGCTGACCAAAATTTCTTAGGGTCTTTTTGATGTTTCTGTCGTAAATCGGTGTAATAATTTATTTTGTCTTGTTTTATTTGGGATTTAGCTTTATTCCTGTTTTTGAAATTCTAGGTGATTTGGGTAGGACTTGTTAGTATACCAAAGGTGCCAGGCTTTGTCCCTTTGTTTTAGTACAGTTTAAGTTTCCTTAGTTAACCAAGGGATGAAGTTTGCTTTCATATGAACAAACCTGGTTGGGGCCATATTATCAAGGATTGTAAGGAAGGTTTTGTTGAATTTTACAGCTGTATCTAGGGGCAGGTACTTAAGGGGATTCCATCTTTTAGTGTGGAAATTAGTGTTTGCTGATTGATGTATTTCATGTTATGAATTTGAAGATGATTGGGGTGTTTGAGTGGATCTCTATGTCTTCTAAGAAGGTAGGTTAGTATATGGTCACTAAGGCTGTCAGGTAGGCAGCCAGAGTGTTGAGAGAGGGAGGGAGGGTCTGTTGGTAAATATCCAGCCTAGGATAGTGTGCTTGTTAGTTTTTTTGTTTATTCTGATATGGGTTTGCTTATGTGTGTGAAACCGCAGAGATTTATATGGTTAATAGGAGTAAGGGAGTTACATGAGTAGCAATCTATATTAAAGTCTCCCATAATTATGATTTCTTGGGTGAAGATATTGGTTATCCAATTAAGGATATGCTGTAAGGTGGAAAGGTTATTGCCAGGTGGGATATGGATGGCTATTACTATGATGTGTTTGTTTGAGTTGAGCTAAAGTTTAGATATAAGTATTTCCACATTGTCAGACTTTGGGGGAGATTTGTCAATTAGTTGAAGCGTGAGATTATTTTTGCACATTATGGCTAGTCCTCCACCTCTTTTTCATTTCCTGTCAGCCCTAAGAATATTGCAGCCTGTGGGTATAGTCTCATTACCACTTATATGGGGTTTAAGCAATGTTTCAGTCAGAATAGCAATGTATGGTGAGTATTGTGTCAGAGTGGCATGTCGATCATTACCTTATTTACAATACTGGTGAGATATAGGTCAATAAGTACCAGGATGGAGGGTAAATGGGAGTGGTAGTCTGTGAAATGGGCTGCTGGGGAGATTTTTACTGTTTGGGAGAGGATATTTGTAGGGCCAGGATTAGGATATATATCACCACTTTTCATGAGTTTGGAAACAATATTAATTAGGGTGTTTACGAAATTATGAGTTTGTTTACAAAATCTAAGGGAGATATTGGATGCTGCCTTGAGTTTGGATATTTTATGAATAATTTGTACAGTTACGAAGGTATTATAGATAGATGCTGAAATAATTATATGTAGATTTGTGCCTTGTTTTACGAAGGTGATGTACTTTTGTGGCAGGATAATGATGAGGGGATGAGGGAGTGGTAGGATGTAAGGTGTGCCGCTATGGAGAGCAGATGTCATTGAAACCCTTCCAAGCATTTCTGCTGCTCTAGGAGCAATTCAGTTGTGCATTGAGCAGCACTGCCTTATTGATCAACCTTAGCCTACACAAAGTATAGGTCTCACTTGTAGCTTCGGCACTACCAGCACAGTCCTGTTAAATTAACCAATTCTCTTCCCTAATAAAACATACAGTAAGAGCCTGCTATCATGGACAGGCAGTTTCCCATCATCTCTCTGGCCAGCCTGATAGACATGGCCATTCTGAGGCAGTGTAGTGTAGCAATTGTCTCATGTATACTGACAACCACTTACTCTTGAAACAAATACTTTGTGTGAGAGATGTAGTTACACTATGAAACTGGAGGCCATGTTCTCACGTAAGGACAAATCGAGTGCCAAACAGGTTGTCAGTGCACACACTTCCCACACTAAATAAGGATACGACTCATAAACCTACATATGTGGAGGTACTCACTAGTAACTTACCAAAAGATCAGAGGCCTCCCAAATAGAAACCACTTACATACATAACAATGCAAAAAACAATCATAACATATAATAACACACATACCAATGTCTCACCAAGTAAGCCCATAAGGTGTAACAGCACAAAACCTAATGTATTGGTCATAGATAGACACACAGATATCCCCCTCACCAGGCTGGATAAGGAATGGGTTACAGTTAGTTGCCTGTCAGGTACCAGGATCCATCAAGTCACTCAAGCACTCAGGCCACTCAAACACAAGTACCAGTATGACTCCATCATAGTCCATGTGGGGGTGAATGACTTGAGATGTACCTTACTGGACTATATGACGAGAGACATGACTGAGCTTTCAGATAATGTGTCACAGGCAGGTATAAGGCTAGCCTTAAACAGCATTCTTCCTTTTCCAAGGATGATGCCACAATACAAACAGTAAATGATTGACTTTAACATTTGGCTTAGCTTCTGGTGTCAGCCCAAGAGGATCCAATATCTGCCAACCTGGGAAGTCAAAGATCATCTGCACGTGTCTCCTCTAGGCTTTCCAATACTGGCAAAGGCATTAGCCACCCGATTGTGACTTTTTTAGGCTATGTCAAAATAACCAACCTCCAAACATAACAAAATCCTCCCTAGAAAAAATGAAGGTACTACTGCTTAATGCTAGGAGTCTAAACAAGAAACTGCACTCCCTGAAAGCAGTCTTCACTTTGGAAGATGCTGACATCTGTGCAGTCACTGAGACATGGCTCAGAGGCATGGAAAGCACCTCACCCATGCAGGGCTACAATGCCATCCATATGTTTAGACCACAAATTGAGCATGAATGGACCAAAGGAGGAGGTGTGTTCATCTTCATTAAGGACTGATCAAACAGTATAACTCTCTTGAGCTACTCCATGTCTAACTATAGTCAAAGCCCTTTACCACATCATAGCTGTCTATAGGTCCCCCACCATGAAACAGGAAAAGCATACCACATACCTGGACTTACTGGACTCACTTGCCATACAGCCCAACACCTTACTCATGGGTGATTTTAATTATCCTACCATCGACTAGGAAACATTCACATCCACAAACATTCTGGCTCAGAGGTTCTTGGACTTTTTCAATGCAAATGCTCTGTAACAGCTAGTCAGCACACCCACAAAAGGATGAAATGGCCTGGACATAGTAATCACTAACATGGGAGAGCATTACACCCCCCACTGTGTGATGTACTCCCTGGTAAGAGTGGACCATAAATCAGTCTCATTCGATGTAATTATAAGACCAGATACCCCATCAAGCTCAAAAACATTTAAAAATTTTTCAAAGACAAACTGCCTCCTACTATGTGATTTTATAAGAAGTTTCAAAGCCCCCCTTGAATGCAGATGAGACAGACTCCTGTGCAGATTTGTACACCAATGCCCTGTATAACTACTTATGCAGTTGTATAGAATCAGCTGTACCTGACTGGATTAAAACCAGGTCTTGCCGAAAAAAACAAGCCACCCTGGTGAAACCTAACATAAACAGGCTATAAAACAAGAGAAAGAAACGAATGTCCAAGAACAAAAGGGAATTGTCTCAGCAGAGGAAGAAATCCCTCTATAAACAAACAAATTGGAGATCTTGTCAAGTCCTCCATATCTAAACAAAACAAAAAATAGCCTCCCTAGCTAAGGATAATCACAAGGCATTCTTTAACTACGTCCAAAATATAAAAGGGAATACCCAGCTATGCACTGAACTGGTTGTGGATGGCACCACCCATACTCAGCTGGAGGTAATAGACAACCTGCTAGCTGACATATTTGGAGCAAACTTCACCCCCTGTCCCCTCCAGTCATCCCCTTTGAAAGTATACCTACCACCATTCCTCAGCCTATTATCTCAAGACAGCAGGTCATCTCTGCGCTCACCAATGCCAAAAGCACAGCATCAGTGGGACAAAACAACATCCCAGGTTGCCTTTTAAACAAATTAAAACTTGACCTAGCAGATTCAGTTCGATCCCTGTTTAACCACAGCCTGCGAACTGGCTATGTTCCGGTGGAATGGAGGACAGCAACAGTAATCTCTCCGCACAAAGGGGGACCATCTACTGACCCTGGGGATTATAAGCCCACAAGCCTCATCTGCAAGGCCATGGAAAGAATCATTATGGACCTTAAAGGATACAAGTACTCTCCAAAAGCTGGACCCAACCCAGTTTAAATGTAGATCATGCCTATTAAACATGGTTGACTTCTTTAAGAAAGTCACCAAGGCCATGGATGGGAGAAAGACAGTGCATACCACCTATCCTGACCTAGCCAAGCATTTGAGAGAATCCCCCCACTCAGGTATTATAGAGAACATCTGAGAATTAATCCCTACATTACCAGATGAGTAGCCAACTGTCTCACCGACAGGACACATACTATCAAAGTGGGTAACTTCACCTCTAGCAAAAGACCAGTCACCAGTAACATCAGGGTTTTATGCTGGACCCCTTACTGTTCAGAATTAATTTCTCAAAAGTCCAGGCAAACCTGGATGGCCTGTGACTGACCAAGTTTGCTGATGATTGCAAATTGGGAGCAATCAATGAGTCCCCCAACAATGTTAATATACTGCAGACAGAGTTAACACAGACAAATGACTGGTGCTAAAGCCACAAATTAAATTAAATGCAAAAAATGCATTATTATTCCCAGTGGGGAAGCTGTCATCCCTGCTAATTACATTAATTCCTACAGGTTGTTAAGGGGTGACCTGTGCCTGGTTTACAGGGCAGTCTCTGACCTGGCCCTGATAGAAGTGCTACACATTCGTAAATCAAATTGCACAAGGGTCATTCGCTCCAGACAATTTGGGCAACTTGGGATTAATATGGTTAGGCTTGTAAGGGCTCTAGGGCCATTAGCCTAGTAACCTTCTATAAACCTGTGAACCTATAAGAGAAGAAAAAGAACAAAGAAAAGAAATTTCAGAAGTAGTAGAAATAGAAGTAAAATTAGATGAGAAAAAATAATAAAGAGGACATAAACTGATCAGAAGTAAAAGAAAAAAAGAATTCTATTGGTAAACGGGTAAAAGACAGAAAAAGAAAATTTAAAGGGGTAAGTACAAAAAAATAAAAGAAAGGAAATGGATGAAAAAGAATATACACAGCTAATGATTGGGTGTTGGTATAATGGTTAAGGTGTTTGACTCACAGACACAAAGTACAGTTTGATACTTACCTTTAGGTGAGAAACTGGCTATCCTTAGAATGGCCTATTAATTTGGGAAATGAGAGATGAGAGATGATGTTCTTCGTGTTTCACTGTTGCAGTCATCACACTTGGGTTATCTGCCTGCAGTTAGCCCTCAATCGGCCCAAATACCAGAGATGTAGTATTTCTGCATTGGTTGCTGTTGCTCCAGGACTGAGGTCAGATTATCAGGGGTATAAAAACAGACAGCTGACGCCATTACATCAGTCTTTCTTGCCGAGGAACCCGAAGCAGAAGCAATTCGCAAGAGTGCCGGCCGGCCACTACCTGAGTTTTCGTTTCCGAATTTATTTATCCTGAAGTCTTCTAAAGCTAAGTACCGCATTGGTGATCCTTTTTTCTTGCTCTAACCAATGTCAGAAAAAGTTAACAATTGTCTTGCCTGTGGAAAGCAAATATCACACCGAGATTTCCATTCTTACTGCATCATCTGTTTAGGCCAGACCATGACGTACCTCCTTGTCAGTTTTGTGCCTTATTCACCATCCAAACTATTCGTCGTCAGGCCCTTATTGCCACTAAATACTTTCGTTCTCGATCTCCGTATTCTGAACTGGCTTCAGTAAGCCATCCAACTACCGATCTTCCGAAAAAACATAAGGATAAAGACAGAGACAGACCGTACAGGTCCAAAACTGCCAATGACACTTCCGTCAAGCTAGTCAGCAGTTTGCCGGTACTCAGTGAGGCGCTTTTGCAGCCCCTGATGCCTGCTTCAGTAGATTTGCAGGTCTCTACTATGCTGCAAGACTCTTCTTTGACTACGGAACCTGCAGATGTCTCTACCTTGGATGGGTCCAGAGCCGGTGAACAGGCACCAGCTTCTGAGGAAGTTCTTCGCACTACCGATATTCGACACAAACCGACGACTTCTTTCGCATCTTCAGTTCTGTCTAAAACTACAGAGTTTCTAAGGCCAAGAGTATGCGCTACGCCTAAAAAAACGATGACCCAAATTCAAGCATGTGCTTCCTTGCCACAACATCAAATGCTTAAAATGGCAGAAGACCTTATTATCTTGATTAGGGCATTCCCCTGCTAAGAGAAAAAGAGACCTGTCCCCAGCAGCTCTAACAGACCAAGAGTCCGACGACTCTGAAGTTTCTAAATATGAAGACATGCCTTTATCTGCTTATGAGGATTCAGATGCAGAGGAATCCATTCTCTCTGCTTCTCCTCCAGAGGATTTTTCTTTTGGTGTAACCTTACATACTTTATGAGAGCATTTCTACTGGGAATGCCAAGACTATCTTCAGTCCAAAAAGAGACTCAAGAGAATTTCTAGACTGCCACAACATAGGCCTTTAGAAATACCTCCAGTCCTGGATGTTGTGGATGATGTCTTTATGGAATCCAGTATAACTTCTGATACTTTACCCCTGCTCCTAGGAAATCAGATGAGTACTACAGAGTTCCTGTCTCTCACAAATTATTTTTAAAAAATCCTACTGCTGACCCAGAGGTCATATCCCAGGAGAACTAAAGGTATCAAAACAACTACAGCTAAGAATCCCACCCCTTCGGACAGGGATTCCAGAGCTTTAGACAGATGGGGTACAGAAAGTATACACCTCTCTAACTCTCGCCATTAGGGCTTTGAATTGTCAGTTTCACATGCTGAAGTACCAACAACATATCATGGAACTTATTAAGCAAAAAATACCTTTACAGACTGTGCAGAAAATAAAGAACTACAAGAGCTTATGCATTCTGCAAGCCAGGCCAGCAAGCATACTTTGCAAGGTGGCTTTGATGTCCTAGAAGCATCTTGCAGGGCAGCAGTCACTGGTCCTGTACTAAGAAGGCATGCCTGGCTTAAGGAGCAGACCTTACCAGACCATGTCAAATCAAAATAACTAGACGCTCCTTTGAACAAGGACAATCTGTTTGGCACCAAAACAGAAGAGGTTCTTAAAAAGATGGAAGAAAAAGCTAAATCTATATAGACAGTCAAAGATTTCCTGCAAGTACAGCCTCCTAGATTCAGTAGGCATTACCCCTTGAAACATTGGTCCTTTCCAGCCCCCTCAAGGCCATCTCAAACTAGACCCAGAGGAAACAGACCCCCCAGATTACAGTCTCAGGGTATGCAGAGATCTAAGCAATGGAGTGCCTCCACTTCAAAAACAGGGAGTGCTAACCCACCCCCTTACGGAAAGAATTCACAATGACTTCTCAACTCAACTCCCCACCTCTGCCCAACTGCTCGTGCCCCTAGGAGGAAAACTTGCCCATTATGCAAAAAACTGGACCTCCATCACCAAAGACCAATGGGTCCTCAACATTGTATCCCAGGGGTACAAATTTTACTTCCATTCACTGACATCCCCAAAAGGGTTCCCAGATCTTCCTCCAAACCAGTGGGCAGAGGCACAAAACCAAGTTCAATCCCTGCTGTCCTTAAGGGCAATTCAGCCTGTTCCTGCAGAACAGATAGGCCAAGGGTTCTATTCCAGACTTTTCCTGGTACCCAGAAAAGAGGGCACTTGGCACCCAATCCTAGATCTTTCCATTCTAAACACCTTCCTGGTGGTACCAAAATTCAAAATGCTCACCCTGCAGCAGCATCTTCCTATGCTGGCAAAACATGGCTGGTTAGCCACCCTACACTTAAAAGTAGCCTATCTGCACATCCCTATCAGGACTCATGCAGGAAATATCTATGCCTCAGGGCAGGATCTATGCATTATCAGTTCTCTGCACTTCCCTATGGCTTATCCACTGCTCCCAGACTATTCACAAAATGCCTGGCTTCAGCCATTGCCTACTGCAGACAGAGAAAAATTCAAATTTACCCGTACTTGGACGACTGCTTGATTCATGCAGACAGTCAGTAAATGCTGTTGCAGCACCTGACATTTGTAAAAAAACTTCTAACCTCCCTGGGGTACACCATCAACAAAAATAAATCAAAACTAATCCCCGGTCAAGAGATTGTATTTCTGGGAGCAAGCTTGGACACAGCATCCCAGGTGTCATTCCTTACTCCAGAAAAACAAACCTATTTGACAGACTACTTCACTCAAATGGCCACCAGAATCCAGCTATCCACAAGGAAAATCTTGCAGACCCTAGGGTTCATGGCCTTATGCATCCTACTAATTACATATGCCAGATTGCATATGAAGAAACTTCAATAGTACTTAAAAAGTCTTTGGTGCCAACATTCTCAGGACCTGGTAACTGTCATTCCTATCATACCTTGTCTAAGTACAGAGTTTCTTTGGTGGGCAGCAGCATGCAACCACAACTAGGGACTTCCCTTTACTCAATCCCATGCCGCCCAGACCCTAACCACAGATGCAGCAGACTATGCCTGGGGGCCACACCTGGATGACAAGTGCATTCAGGCCAGCTGGAGTCCAAGTCAAATTCATCTGCACTTCAACCAAAAAAAGATGCTAGCTGTTCAGCACGCTCTAACAGCAACCCACTCTTACCCATTCTGCAGAGTAGCCATGGCCCTGTGGAACACGGCCTTGGACATGCAGGTCCATCTGCAAGCTCAATTCCTGTCAGGCAAACAAAACTCACTGGCAGATCACTTAAGCAGAAATCTCCTAGACCCACACGAGTGGCAATTACAGCCAAGCACTTTCAGCCTTCTGATTCAGAAATGGGAGACCCCAGAGGTGGATCTCTTTGCCTCCCCTGCAATCACCAGCTCAGCAAATTATGTACCAGGACACCTCACAGCAGGGCCTGGAAAGTGGATGCCCTGTCCTCCCAGTGGGTAAACCTCTCAATCTATGCATTTCCCCCTCTGCTCCTTCTCTCAAAAATATTGCTCAAGATAAGACAGGACAGACCAAGGACAAGCCTGATTGCCCTGGACTGGCCACACCAGCACTGGTACCCACTACTGTGTAGCCTGCCACCAGTGCCACCCTGGCAGCTACCCCAGAGCCGACCCTGCTCACTCAACAGGAAGGACAGATCTTGCATCCTCAACTGCAAACCCAGAATCTTGCAGCCTGGCTTATTCCTTGAATTCTCCCCAGTGACCAGCCTAAGCACGCAGGTGCTGGACATCATTCTTGAAGCCAGAAGACCCAGTACAAGGAAATCCTATGCCGATAAATGGAAAATGTATTGCTCCTGGATTCAATCTAAAGGAAAGGACACAACTCTGCCCTCCCTACCTCTAAAACTGGATTACTTAGCAGATCTACTCCACAGAGGCCTATCCTTCTCCTCCATTAAGATCCATGCCTCTGCCATCTCAGCTCATTACAACTCTGAGCCACCCCTCTTCTCTCAACCTCTCATCAAACAGTTCCTGAGAGGGGCAAACAACTTAAGGCCACCAAGGAAAGCACCCACCCCTGCTTGGGACCTTAACTTTGTACTGAAAAAGCTCCCACTACTCCCTTTTGAGCCTGCAGTGTCAGCAGAGTTAAAATTCCTCTCTTGGAAAACAGCATTGCTTCTGGCCATCACTTCAGCTAGAAGAGTGTCTGAGCTACAAGCACTTATGGCCGTGGAACCCTTCAATATTTTTCATGCTGACAGGGTCTCCCTCAGAACTAATCCTTCCATTATGCCTAAAGTGGTGTCCAGTGTGGCTCTCAAACAATCTATCCATTTGCCAACCTTCTCCCCTAATCCTCAGAATAAAGGGGGAAGGATCCTGTACTCCTTGGACGTGCACAGACAGCTCAGATTCTACCTGGATAGGACTAAGCCCTTCAAGAAATCTGACCAGTTATTACTTAGATTTGCACCAGGGACAGAGGGCAAGGCCATTTCAAAACAGACAGTTTCTAAATGGATTGCACACTGTATCCATTTCTGCTACAAACACCATGGGAAACCAACTCTTCAGGGGGTCAGAACACATTCCACTAGGGCAAATTCTACCTCTACAGCATTCCTCAGGGGAGTTCCTACCAGGGACATTCTGGAGGCTGCTACCTGGAGTTCTGTACACACATTCACCAAGCATTACCACCTGCCTATATTTTCCAAATCCAGGGCAAGTTTTACAACTGCAGTCCTGCAGGGCATACTAGCCAGCCCAGACTCTTCTTGACTGCCTCCACTCTTTCTTCAGCTTTGGGAATCAACCCAAGTGTGATGACTGCAACAGTGAAACATGAAGAACATAGTACATTTGTGTACACTTACCATAAATGTAGATGTTTGAGTGTATCCACTGTTGCAGTCCTGGTTTCCCTCCCTCCAGCCCCTTCTCTCTCTCTCTCTCTCTCTCTCTCTCCTCTATGTGTATATTACTCACCCCTTGCAGGGGTATTGGTACTGGTATTTACTTTTTACTGGTGGTGATTTTCCCACCATAACTTAGCTCCCTATTGGGGGGCTCCTGACATTTGGGGCAAGAAAAACTGATGGAATGGCATTGGCTGCCTGTTTTGATACCCCTGATGACCTGACTTCAGTCCTGGAGTGACAGCAACCAACGCAGAAATACTATGTCTCTGGTATTCAGGCCGACTGAGGGCTACCTGCAGGCAGATAACCCAAGTGTGATGACTGCTACAGTGAATACACTCGAACATCTACATTTATGGTAAGTGTACACAACTGTAGTTTCTGTAATAACTATATTCTGTAGAAATACAGTAAAGATGTTAGATGTAACTTTAGCAATAATGGGAAGATTATCCATTGTAGATTTAAAGTGTAAAGAACAAGTATATAGAATTATAATGTATGCTTATATTAATTACAAAGAAAGGGACACTTTATTTCATCAGATATGTAGTGATAAATATAATAACAGGAGACTTTAATTGTGATTTAAGAGGCAAGCATAAAAATAAAGGAAATTATATTAAAAAAATTTACCACTTATAAGATGTGGACTTACAAAAGGGGCATGCATAGAGATGAAATAAATTATAGTATCATAAGGTTTAGTTATAGGAAAAGAGGCAGTATTCAAAACAGGATTTTCTGATCATCATGTAGTATGGCAAGAAATAAAAGAAAATGAATATATTAAAATAGGCAAAGGAATAAAAAGGATAAATGAGAAAGCATGGAATGAAGAAGGAAAAAGATTAGTAATATAGTTATGGAAAAATCATATTACTATGAAAACATTATATAAAAATTGGTCTGAAGCTGGATGATATTCAAGGAAAAATATAAAAAAATGTTTTTTTAGTGGTAGTACGATATGAGAAAAGTAGAGAAGGAAAATATAAAAAACATATAATTATACATTGGTAGATTAAGAGCATAATGAGAGAAAGCACTTTGACAAAGAAAAATAATTATATGAAAGAAATCAGGAAAAAAATACAAGAGTTATTATATAAGCAAAGATATTTTTACAAGGAAAAAGAGAAGTATTAAGTTACTTAAGCAGATTAGTAAAGGAATATGTAATGAGAGAAATAAAATATGTAAAGGAGAAACAGAAATAACTCAGGAAAATATTATGAATAGTGTAGTACAATATGTACAAGAAATGTTTAAAGAAAAGAGAATGTTGCGAAAAAAACATGGAAAGTAAAAAAAAAGTTAACAGAAAAAGAGAATAAAGTGTTGGAAAATGAGATTTCTTTAAATCAACTAGATAAAGTATTAGGACAAGTAAATATTGACTCAGCTGCTGGACGAGCTGGAATAGGGCATGAAATGTATAAAAATGTAAGGTATTGGAAAAAAAAGATGATTTTTTTTTGTAAAGATTTTGAATGAGTAGTTAAATAAATGTTTTATGTATAAAGAACTATGCAGTGAAATACTTAAATTCATATGGAAAAAGGAATATAGAAGACAATCAAAAAACTGGAAACATAGTACTGAATAATAATGATTATAAGATCTTTATGAAAATAATACAAACGAGATTTGAAACTAAAACATAAAATATTATGGAAGATAGCATATATAGTATAAAGGGAAGGGTTGCCAAGAATTATTAATGATAACTGGAGAAATTGTGGACGATGTTATGAATAGAAAAGAACAAGAGAAATTCGAAATAGAATATCTTAATAAGGCATTTAATAAAACTGGACATGAAATCTTATGGGTAATAGTGAAAGAATATAAGTAAAAAAGTTGAGAAATTATGTACCAGCATGTAGTAATAATAAAGTAAAATACTTGTAAATGGCTGGTTAAGTCAAGAGGTACATATGAACAGTAGTATAAGACAGGGATGTCCAATGAGTTTTATACTCTTTACATTAGTAATGAATGTGATAGTATTTTTAAAATAAATTACAAAATGAAGGAGGTGGGGTATATAACATCTGAAGAGTTAAGAATTCCAGTTCTTTTAACATATGCAGATGACATTATAATAACTGCAAAAAAAGAATTTGGACAAAAGAAGCAATAATTTGCACAAATGAGTGCTTAGATGTGATAGGTGTGGCTTTAAATAAAGAGAATTAAAGGTTTAGGTGATATAGTAAAGATGGGGGTATATATTTTACAATGAAATAAATGTATGTGTTAGGTACAACATTTGTGAATAAAAATGTAAGTACAATTCAATGAAAAAAACATTAGAAGAAATAAACCTATTTTTTGGAGAATACATAAATTATCATTCAGAAAAAAGCTTATATGAAAAATTCAGTACTGATGGGAAAATAGCATACTCAGCAAGTGTATGTTGCCAACAGTATTTGAAAAGGAGTTGCATTGCTGCATATATTTTTTCATTTATTTGGGGTATTACATTAAACCCAATAAAAAGAAGAGTATGTAACTAACAAAAAAGGTGGTTTAAGGTTAATTAACCCAGTGGTACATGTTGCTTCATTAAATTTGTACAAAGTGTTACAGTGGCTAAATGACAAAGATGAGAGATTAATAGTAAAACTGTATAAATGTAAGTATAATAAATTTTCGGGTGTGGTAAAAAAGAGTAAAGAGAAAAGAAGTGTATAAATGAAGAAATAAAATGTTACCAAGAAAAAAATATTTTTCTGGAAAATAAAAAAATAATGATATATAAAAATATAGAAAATTATACTATTAGAATTTAATGTAAAATGTCACTATGTAAACCCATGGGAAAATATAACAGATGAAAAAAATTAAAGCTATAAAAATAAGAAGCAATGGTGTAATCAAAAAGTAGAATGTCAAGACTTTTTGTGGAGACTGGTAATAGATAAATTGTCAGTAAAAAGAAATATGCCATATAAAAAGAAAAGTGATAGAATACATTTACATTGTCAAGAAGAAGAAACTATGGGACATGTGTTTTTGAAATGTAAAACAGTAAAAAAGTTATGGGGAAAGCTATGTAAAGACAATTTTTTTTTTTGCAGATATAACAGAAGTGGATAAATAAACATGGACATGATTAAATATAGATATTACAAGAATAGAAGTAATGAATATGTTAAAAGAATAGATAAAAATTATGTTATATGGGTTATATGGAAAGTAAGAATAAATGAAATTATATTTAATGGTTAATGGATTTTAGCAAAAATATTAAGTAGAATCAGATAGTGGTTATGGAAAAAGAAGTGGGGGTCTAAGAGGGATGATTGTAAAGGAAAATTATGAGTATGTATAAACAGATTTGTATGTAAATATTTGTAAATATTTTTTTGCCCGAGATGGCCTGCACCTTTCACCCTTGGGATTCTGGATACAGGCTAAGGCTCTTCCCACCCCTATAGTGCTTTTTTAGGCAAGGTTCAAATGACAAATTCACCACTGTAACAGGTACAAGCAAGCAAAATCTGAGGGTAATGCTACTCAATGCTAGAAGTCTAAACCTCAAAATGCATTCACTCGAGACACTCCTTAAAATGGGGAACATCAACATCTGTGCAGTGACAGAGACCTCGTTTAAGGCTCCAGAGAGCACTCCTGCATTACCAGGCTATAATTCATACCACACCTTTTGGCCACCTAACCTGGACCGAAACACTAAAGGTGGAGGCGTGTCCATATTCATTAAGGATATCCACACCTCCAGGCTAATTGCTCAGCATAATGCATCCGAGATTATCCAAGTGCAACTAACTCTGGGCAAGACCTCAATCCAAATTGTAACTTGCTAAAGATCTCCCAACATGCCCCAGGATTCCCACTCCTCATTTCTTGATACACTGGAAAATATTAGGGTACAACCCAGCACCCTAATAATGGGTGATTTCAACTACCCCACCATTAACTGGGAAAACTACTCATGTACCAGCTCTTTTGCTCAACGTTTTCTGGAATTCATAAATTCCAATGCCTTGGATCAACTTATCAACACCCCCACCAGGGGCAGCAATATCCTAGACACCTGGTCATTACCAACATGGGCAACCGGTGTTCCACACCAGAGGTCAATTCCTCGTTGGTCAGATCCGACCACAAGCTAATCAGCCTAGACATCCACATCCCGCCCCCACCCTTCATTAGCGAAACCAGTGGAAAAAATGTCTGCAAAGCCAATTTCAAGCTTCTTAAGACAGAAGTGGCAAACTTCACAACACCCATGCAGATGGACAATAGAGGTACAACTGCTGAATCCTACACAAATGCACTTTATAAGCACATACACGAGTGCATGGATCATGCTATCCCTAACAGAACCAAGATGCTATCCTCCAAAAAAAGGAAGCCGATCTGGTGGTCCCCTGCCATAAACAAACTCTACAACAGAAGAAAGAAACTGTTGCAAAAAAAGAGTAAAAATCCCATGACTGGAAGAACTCCCTGGTCAGCCTCAGTAAGAAGCTGAGATCCCTCATAAAATCCTCCAAAGCTAGTTATGAAAACAAAATTGCCACTGATTCTAAAGACAACCACAAAGAATTCTATAGATATGTCAAGAATCTCAATGGCAACACTCAGATCTGCTCTGAGTTACAGCACAATGGCACTAAATATACAGAACCAACTGATATTACCAACACCCTGGCAAATAGGTTCAGTGCTAACTTTACCCCCCCCCCCACCCCATAAAGGGCCCATCTCTATACCGGAAGAGTGCAAAGTTCCTGTAATCAAGGCTGCACAGGTAAAAACCACACTCTCCAAAGCCAAGAACACAGCATCCATGAGACCTGACAATATCCCAGGCTGCGTTCTACATGAACTACAGAATGAACTGGCACGCCACCTAAGCACCATGCTCAATCATAGCCTCACCTCAGGTGTTGTGCTCACTGAATGGTGCACAGTGATGGTTATCCCACTCCACAAAGGGGGAGCCACCATGGACCCCAGGAACTACTACCCTATTAGCCTAATGAGACTGGTCTGCAAGGCCATGGAATGTATCACCATGGAACTTATAAACAAAGACATTTGTAATCTCCAAACTCTGGACCCCACCCAGTTCGGGTTTGTAAAAGGCAGATCATGTCTCCTAAACCTGACTGACTTCTTTGAAGCAGTCACCAAAGCCGTAGATGAGAGTAAGGTGGTTCACACAGCCTATCTAGATCTTGCCAAGGCTTTTGACACCATCCCCCACTCTGGAATTATAGGTAAACTCACTAAACTATGTATAAATCCCAATGTCAAAAAAACAACCACACTCTGGAGCTGAAAACTGCTGCAATTTAATGTCTTCTGGTACCTCGGCTAAACAAGCCTTCACAGGAATGAATTCATAACATACAGCAGTACTTTTTACAGAAACATCAATTAAATAATTAATCAAATGCCTTTTTTAAAAAAAAGTTTTTTAAAGAACCATGATACATTCCATTGCCATACATTTATAAGCTAAGATTCATTTCTAAATTCAAGCCCCTAAGGGCAAGTGTGCCAAAATTCAATATGAATCTACTTTCCAAGTTTAATAACTTTTGAACATAATTCCCACCATTTATATGATCAGGTTTTGCCAATACACAGAAAAAAAGAGATTCAGTAACTCCCCCATGAACTGTGTGAAAGTGTTCAGAAATAGGGTTATCCAACCTACAATTCCTAACATCACCTAAGTGCTCAAGAATACGTATTTTTACTTTACGTTTCATTTGACCAACATACCATCTAGGGGGTATACAACCACAACCCACAATATATACTACCCCACAGGATAGACAATTAAATCTATCTGTGTTAGAAAAATATGTATTTAAATATATGTGAAATGCTAGTTTAAAAGCAAGGTAGTTTATAATGCATTTTATTCTATTAATCATATAACAGAAGGGATATATTCATGTGTAAATGCAAGTAGCTTCTGAAACTGCAGTGTGCTTTGACCCCTGACCCTGGCAGCTGCCAGCTCAGCAAGCTTAATGTTATGCTTTTCATAAGTGATTATCTGCTGGGTCAGGAAATTAAATGTGTAAATCTTCCGCTCCTTCCTGATAAGATAACTTGTCCTTGTAAATAATTAAATCTTCCTTTCCTGATGTAGTAACTTGTCCCTGTAAGATAAAAACACAGCTGGTGGGAAAGTGAAACAGTGAACAAAGAGGTGAATTTAAAGACTGAATCTACTATTGTATTCGAACTGAATGAGACCTTTAAGAAGTAAATTTACAGAAAGACATTATGACTGGCCAGCTGGATAGCAAGGCCGTATTGTATCTAAAGGAAAAGTTTTTTAAAATGTACTGCATCAGCATTATTAGATGAATAGAATACTGTTAGTAAAAGTGATGTAGATGCCTTGTGACTAACCACGTCAGTAAGGTGGGCATAACTTGAATGCAAACACTATAAAATATTCTGTACTTCCTGCATCATGTCAGACAAAATTCTGTACTTGTATGGTTTTTTGCCTCCTGGTGTACACTAGTAAACTTTTGCATCTGAACCTCCTGTGTATTGAATTATTAATTTTATTTAACAGTTTGGTCCTTTCGAGACGGAATTCCCTTGGTAATCTGCAGATCAGAGTGTATCAGTGGTCGAATACTGCGCAGGAGAAGTTACCAAAATGGTTCTTCTTGAGTGAAAAGACCTCCGACTGAATTGTCGTGTGTAAAGAGGCTGGCCACTTTCTGATCTGTGGCTGAAGAGCGGAATTTGAACATTTTCATGACCAGGAGGCTCAGGTAGGAAGAATTTGCCTTTTTTCTGTTTTAGATCAGGGACTAGGTTACAGTATATTGTTGTCAAGATTTGTTTTGCAGATCAGGGACAAAAGGAAGTACTGTATATTTGGTCATAGATCAGGGTAACAGAATAAGGTAGGCAGTTATTCTAGATAAACTGTAAACAGGAACTAAGAATTTGATATCACGTGATAAAAAAGGGTTACGTAACATTTTCTTTGACATGGAAAGTGCACTAAAACCTCGCGAGATCCGCCCCTAACCAAAGACGCAAAATACATGCAATTACAGCGTGCTGATAATGTTAGGTATTATACGAAATGGGTTAACAAATATGAATTTGATGGTAAACTAGATAAACTTACACTAGTTAAACTCCTTAAACAGCTTAAATCTGATGCAGGAGGTCAGGCAAAAAAGCAACGCCAACTAGGCATACCTCAAGCACACAGGTGGATTGAGGAAGCAAAGCGTAGAGAACAGAAGCTTAAAAATTCAAAAACATTATTTTTAGACAAAGAGGATAATAACTTGGTAATAGCTACAGCTCCTCCTCCTCCCTTGCCCCCTCCATTACCCTTTTCAGGATATGAAGCGAGTGGGCAGGCTGGTCTGCCTCAGCGTTATCCTGAAGTTTCAGTAAGACCACAACCATTTGTTAGAGATCCTATTGGGACTAGGTCTCGAACACGTAAAACACATAGGGACACAGAATCATACCAGATAGAGAGAAATCTACAGGATGAGAGTGAGGAAGAAATATGCCCACTTATAGAAGTTCCAAATCCTCAGGCAGGACAGGAAGGGCAGGATCCAACACTCTTAGTATATAGACCATGGACACCGGAAGATATCCGGAAGGCTACTGAGGGAATCCCCCATCCGAAAGTTAATTTTACGAAATTTTTAGAAGATTTACAAGGCATGAGGTTAAGTTACCACTTGAATGGGGAAGAAGTAGAAAAAGTAGTAAGACAAATTATAGGTCCAGATTGGCACATGATTTGTGGCACCTGGAATCCTCGTAATGCAGAACTTAGGCCACTCCCACATAGTGACGCAGAACTAGACAACAGAGTAAAAGGTCTGACAGACCGGATCTCTGAGAAATGGAAACCTAGAGCAGACTGGACTTGCATTAATCAATGCATACAACAGGAAAATGAGACAATAGATGGATATTATGCTAGATTATTAGAATGCTTTAATAATCATAGCGGCAGGTCAGTTCCTGAGAACCAAACAACTGATTCCCCGTATGAACAACAATTAAAAAATGCATTTTTGAAAGGTTGCATTGCACCTATTAGTAGCTTCATTACGAAGCATATGATAGATCATCGAACAGGGAGGCTACAAGCCTTACTCGAATACGCTAGACATGCTGAGAGACATTTTAATAGTAAAAGAAAAAGAAGGCAAGTCTTCACTGCTGAAGACGGAGCTGAAGTATTTGTATTACAGTCAGGTAAAAAGGGCAAGAAGAATGCCCAGGGAAACAAACAGTCTGACAAACGATCAGAAGATTTTGAAGAGAGGAAAAAGAGAGGTGAATGCTTCAAGTGCGGAAAGAAAGGGCATCTAGCTAGGGACTGTAAACAAAATAAGAAAGCAACGACGGAAGATAAAGGGGATGAGGACTGACTATATGATAGTGAGAATACATCATATGAAAGTCAGGAATCACCAGTAACAGCTAGAATAGAAAAGACAAATGCCAATGTAGTAGAAGGAGTAGAGGAAGTACAAATTGACTTAGACGAAAATGGAAATGAAATTTTAGATTTAGCATTGTTGAGCCTGGAGCTCTACCTAGCAGATACAAAACCGGAAGTAACACTTCTGGTGGAGGGAAGGGAAGTCAAATTCCTGTGTGACTCAGGAGCATCACAGACTTTGATACACCCCTCCAAGTTACCAGAACATTCCGAATCACCTGATTATATATTAGTAAAAGCAGCAAACGGACAGCTATACAGGGAGCCACTCTCCCATGATATAGCAATAACTGACCCTGTTTCAGGTATGACCCAGAGAAGTAAAATAGTTGTGTCTGCAAAGTGTCCAGTAAACCTATTGGGCAGGGACCTTATGCATATATTTGGCATAGCAGTAGTTCCAACTGTACAAGGTATGGAGGCACAGAGACAAATGGATACCTTTGTAGTGCAATCGGAGGGTGAAACTTTTTACTGGTACAGCCCACGGACCTAGTCACGACTGGTCCAGGGGCAGTAACTGAGGAACTGATGAACAAAGCCATCAGTAAAGCCCCCTCCCTTGACACTGATCGACAGCATTTGTTACACTGTACTCTATACTACTGTACCACACCAGGACCTGATAGAGAGTATGAGCAAGAACTGTTTAGAAATCATGCAACTAGATTGGTTTTGCGTACTCTGTACTGGGATGCTGAGGGGAACAGTGTAGTTAGCTGTTCATTACCTCAAGAATTCCTTGCATTGTATAGATCAAATCGGTTGCCACATGTCAGCTTGACAAAGAATAAAAGTATTAAATGGGCAGACTTAGGAGAAAAAGTAACAAGATGGGAGAAACAGACTGATTTAGAACTGTCAGAACAAGGGATACAAAAACAAAAACTGAATTGGTTGACACAGACACATCCAGCTGTACACTTGCAATCTAGCAAGGACAGCTGATTAGCATTTTTATTAGAAGAAGAAGAAAAGACCTTATGTGAAATTCCGACAACTCTCTGATCAACAGGCAAGTCAAATGTAGGACTTATTCGAACAGCAGGACCAGTTACAATTACCCCAAAGTCAGCTTTTAGACCACAGAAAAGACAATACCCTTTGAGAAAGGATGCAGAAATAGGAATTAAGCCTATAATAGCAGCATTACTCAAAGAAGGAGTACTGGTAGAATCTCCTGATTCACCATGTAATACACCCCTATTTCCTGTTAAAAAAGCAAACGGGGAATGGCGGATGGTACAAGATTTACAAGCTGTAAATAATGCAGTAATACCTAGAGCACCTACGGTGCCAGACCCACATACCTTGTTAAATGATTTAGAACCACAACAGAAGTATTTCTCTGTGGTAGATATCAGCAATGCTTTCTTCTCAATACCTATACATCCTGATAGTCAATATTGGTTTGCATTTACATTTCAGGGTAAAAGGTATACATATACTCGACTACCACAGGGATATTGTGGGAGCCCAAAAATTTTTGCACAAGAAATGGCTAGCAACCTGGCAGGATTTACCCCACCGGGAGGTAGTCAAATTCTACTTTATGTAGATGACATCTTGCTAGCAGCCCCCACCCAGCAGCAGTGCAGGGAGGATACTGTAGCATTATTGAAATTTTTAGCAATACAAGGACACAAAGTAAACAAAAGTAAGTTATAACTTTGGAGAAAACAAGTTAGATACTTGGGATATGTAATATCCAATGAAGGTAGAATACTAGATGAGGAAAGAAAAACTGTGATTTTGCAAGCACCCAAACCAACAACCAAGAAAGAAATGATGTCTTTCTTAGGTACTACTAATTTTTGTCGGAGCTGGATTCCAAATTATGCTTTGGAATCTGCTCCACTGACTGACTTGATATATACGACACCAATGGCAGCACAAGACATTTTACAATGGACAACAGAAGCAGAAACGGCTTTCTGCAGGTTGAAGCAGTTGATAGCTTCTTCATTAGTTTTAGGACTTCCAAATTATCACAAACGGTTCTTTCAGACCGTAGATTGTAAGCAAGGGTACATGATATCAGTAGTGACGTAACAACATGGGGACAAGCAACGCCCCATAGCTTACTATTCATCACAGTTAGACCCAGTGGCGCGATCTTTGCCTCACTGTGTACAAGCAGTAGTTGCAGCCGCAATGGCAGTACAGGCTTCGGCCTCAGTGGTGTTATTCCACCCTCTCACACTGAGAGTGCCTCATGCAGTTGCAATAATTTTACTGCAAGAGAAAATGGCATACCTTTCTCCTGCTAGACATCTTTCATGTATGACTATACTGCTGAGTCAACCTCATATGACAACTGAACGATGTACGACATTGAATCCATCAACATTACTTCCAACTCCTGCGGAGGGCACATCACACAGCTGCCTGCAGGAAATTGAACAGTTAGCTTTACATAGACAAGATCTTACAGATATGCCCTTGGATAATGCTGAGGTGACATACAAGGGCGCCCGCAGGCAGGTGCAAGGGGGTGCACTTGCACCCCCTTGGAATCGGCTGGCCAGGAGAGTAATTTTTTTTTTTTTTTTTTTATTAGAAGTAAATTAAGGGCGTTTTTCTTTAAGAACTCCCTTTGCGTCCGGTCGTACAAATGGAGGTGCTTGTGACCTGTTTTCATCTTTTCCATATGGTTTACGTCTTTATCTTCCGCATTCGCGCGTGAAATTTGAATTCTAGATGGGCGCCAGCAGAGATGCCGTGTTGTGTCCACGAAGAGGGTATTGCCATTAAAATCGGAGCAAGCAAGCTGTTTCAGGAGCAGAGAGGGATTCCACAAAGGTAGGAAGGTTGCAGAAATGTTAGTTTGGTTAATAACAATTACCAGGGAACATACTCTAATAGACTGAAGTGTTCATTATTATGCACTATTAGGATTGTGGTCCAAACTGACTGATTTTTATGACTCCATGTGTATGGTTGTGTTATTGCGTGTGCAAGTGCTGGCTGATCTGTTTTGCAATAAAATGCATACAGCAAAAAAGGAATAAAATAAGGTTATGTTTGTTTGGTTTGTAAAAACAATGTTTAAGTTGTGTTGCTTTTTCCTCTTTGCTAACAAGGTTTTTGTTTCTTTACCAGAAATTTAAAACTGGAGTTCAGGGATAATGTTGGTTAGCTTGTGTGGTACTGTGTTATTACTTTGTAAAGTGACAGTGTGGATGTCTGGCAACCATTTGGCATAACCCAAAATGTTTGTTTGTACAGTTTTTTATATAGTTTTTTTTCAGGTTTGCAAAGTCGGTTTTTATACAAGTTAAATTTGTCTGCATGAATAATGTTGTATGTCTGTTTAATATTAGTGATGTCCTCTTGTGAATTATTTTGAGGTTTTAAATAATGCTGTTGAACTATACACAGCTCTTGTTATAAGAATTCTGATTTTTACAACATTAGTCACAAGAAGCCAGATTTATATTTGGATGCTTGGAAAATACAGGTTCATATTCATAGTCCCAAGGATTGTAGTTGCTTTGGGAAGTCATCCATACCTGATACTATCATATTGACAACACACCCCTTAGAGTTGACCCAGTAGTCAGGGACTTGGGGACACACACAGGTAGTAATCTAGCCTTTGATCATTATGTGTCTGCTGTGTTGAGGAAATCCTTATATGTTGCACAACTTATAAACAAAGGTATGGCATCTAAGTCCAAGGAAGTCATTGTTCCATCAGACCTATCATTGAGTACAATGCCCCCTTTGGTATATACCTAACCAGGCATATCCAATAACTGAAAAATCCACAGAGGTTCCTCACTAAAAGAATACATGGTGTAAGTAATATGTCCTATGCAGGTCGCCTCAAGGCCCTATCCCTGTATTCTGTCTCTTATAGGTTTTGAGGGGCGATTTATGCCTGGCATACAGGGCATTGTCAGGCCTCACTCTGATAGACCTCCTGCATAGCCACAAAAGAAACAGTACCAGAATTACCCATTCTACAGACTTAAACTTTGCCTGTGATATAAATAGGACCTGCTATAGAGATAGGTATGTATCCCAGAGACTACACAGTCTATGGAACAGGCTCCCCATCCATTTGAAGCAGAGGTCCTCTCTAATCCAATTCAAGTGTAACTTGGACAATTGGATGGGAAACCAGTAATTCATCCCTGGTTTAGCACCTATGTCTCTAATGCAAACAGGTAACCTGTAAATGGTTCATCTCCCAGACCCATGCTTACACTTATCAAGGGTGTCAGAACTTGTCAAAGATTTGGGATGCATGGCTAGGTTTAAAAAGGCCCTTATAGTCGTTAGCCTAGTAAACACCTATCACCTATGACCTAAGGCTTTGGCCAGGTCAAGGTAGGTGGTGTGCACCATCATCCTCTTGTCCAATGCTTTGGTGACTGTCTCAAAGTCAGCCAAGTTTAACAGACATGACCTCCCCTTGACAATGCCAAACTGTGTGGGGTCGAGTGTTGGCAATGTCCCTGTTAATGAGGTCCATGATAATCCATTCCATGGTCTTGCAGATCAGGCTAGTTAGGCTGTTGGGGCTATAATTTCCCATATCGGTGGACACTCCACCTTTGTGTAAAGGGATGACAGTGGCAGTCCTCCACTCAGCTGGGATAAAGCCAGTACTCAGGCTTTGGTTGAATAGGGTGCCTAATGGTGCTGTAAGTTCATGCCTGAGTTCATGTAGGATGCAGCCGGGGATGTTTTCAGGTCCCATGGAGGCTGTATTTTTTTGCCTTTGAGAGGGCAGTGAGGACATGTTCTCCTAGAGAAAAGGGGAGGGGACAGGTACTGAGGATGTCCTGATTTACTGATGGAGGGACAGAGGGGTGAAGTTTTTGCTGAGTCTGTCAGCCAGTAGGTTGGCTATATCTACAGCATTTGTGTATGTGGTGTCCTTGACCACCAGTTATGAACAGATCTGGGTGCTTCCTTTGAGATTGCAGACATATGTGAAGAAGGCCTTATGATTGTCTCTAGTAGATGTGGCCAATTTGGAGTCTAAGTTGGCTTTACAGGATTTCACTAGTGCTCTTATTTGCTTGTTCAGGCTAAGGAGAGATTGCTTCCATTTGGGCACCTGCTCCTTCTTGGTCCTAGACTGCATTTTTTCCCTTTTGTTATATACTTTATTGCAGATGTCCATCAGACAGGTTTACTCTTCCTTGCGGTGGATGATTTTGTCCTGTTGGGTATTCCTGATTCCATGTGTCTATATAAATGCTTGTATAGTACTTTGGTATAAATTTGGATATTGGTGCCAGTTCCTACAGAGGTGAAGGAGGCTGTGAAACTGTTTATACATTCCTCAGGAGATTGTAATCAGCTTTGGAGAAGCTTTTTTTGTTTGACCCTAGCTAGAGGGGGTCAGGGGAGATGGTGACTTCGAAAGTGACTACTTTATGGTTGGATCTTGCCAGGGAGGATAATACTGCAGGGGGTGCTGCAGTGGTTACTCATGTTGGTTAATACCAAGTCCAAGATAGTATCACCTCTTGTTGGGGTATTGACTAGCTGTTCCAAAGCATTTGCATTGATAAAATCGAGGAATCTCTGGGCATTTGTGTTCTGGCATGAGTAATTTTTCCTATCTATGGTTGGGTAGTTAAAGTCACCCAAAATCAGGATAAAAGGTTGAATCATGATAAATTTGAAGAGGTGTAGATAGGTGGAGTGGGCATCTTGAGTCAAATTTGGGGGCTTGTAGCTAGCTATGATTTGAATAGGGGACTTGTCAATGGTTAACTGCACCTGGAGTGTCTCCTGTGTGTCATACTTAATAAATAAATATAAAAAAAAATATATATATATATATATATATATATATATATATATATATATATATATATATATATTAGATGTGTCCAACCTGCGGCCCTCAGAGCTCTTCCATGTGGCCCTCAACCTCTAACTGCAACATCGATGTACACATGCCCCAAAACACTTTTTTTGTTTTGTGTTTTTCGCTCCCGTGACCTGTAACGCTAATGTCGGTATGCACATGTGCCAAGGCACCCTTCTAGTGTTGTTTTTGAGCCAAAAAAGGGTCAGTGTGTTTACGCCATTATTTTGTGCCGAACAATCAGAGACTGTGTGTGTATGTGTGTGTGTGTGTGTGTGTGTGTGTGTGTGTGTGTGTGTGTGTGTGTGTGTGTGTGTGTGTGTGTTCTCGCTGAAGAGGGACTCATGTATGGATTTGCTGCTGTTGCCTTTGACAAGGGACAGCAATTACCTGTGTTAATAGGTAAGTATGGAGTGAGTGAGTGCATGCAGGAAAGCAGAATTGTGTGCATGAAAGTAGAAGAAGAGTGTGTGTGTGTGTATGTGTGTATATGCGTGCATGACAGAGAGAGACGCATGCACAAAGAGGCTAACAATGATCAGTCTACCTACTGAACACAAACAAGTTAGCTCACAAATATATCATACATTAAGGAGTACACTTTCATTAAATTGTGGCTTTCCTGACAGGGAGAGTGTTGTATTGAACATGAACTCATACCTCTTAACTGTATGGAGTTTCAAAGAATGTCTGAATTTTTTCCTCATCTTCCAATTTGTGTCTTTTGCTTAGGAAATAAAAGTAGTCATCTAAGATAATACAGTTCCAGGGAGTAAGAATGAGACAGCAGCCTAGGGTTAATGGGTCAGTAGTGGACTGACTATGTAGGACTGTAGGAATGTAGCATATAAAGTAGTATTGTTTTTTCAGACAAACAAAAAAGCACCTAGTACTGTTTTTTCATTGGTGGGTTCTAAGCAGTGATAGATTGGACAACAGTAAGCATAGCTTTGGCAGATCATCAATACTGGCAAATCAAATGGGCACAATGTCATTTTTTAAATGTTGGGGATTTTAGTGTGTATGTGTGTGCTTATGTGTTGGGAGTGCTGCAACATTAGATGATTATTAAAGACAGAGACGTACGGACTGTGGAGAAAATGTTTCTTTGTTTCAAAACCTAATACTTGGGTACGCAGCTTCTTGCCATTTACAGTGGATGGATATTTACATTTAATGGGCAATGTATTAGCGTGGGCCTCTGGGGTTCTGAAGGATGCCAAGTCTACAACTGCCAATGTCTTGTAAAGTGACCTGGAAATGGATATTGGGATGTTATTGAAAAAATATTGTAAGTGGGCTTAGAAATATTGTTTAATTAAACAAAGTGTACTTTCAATTTACAGGCCATAATTTAATTTATTTCAGGTAGTCCAGATACTGGTAGATTGTATACCATTAGACTTAATTAGTGAGAGCTGTCATTCTTAAAAAGTTATTTGTTGCTTAATTTTACCTGTAGGCTAACACACTCAAGTGTGCTAGCCACTTAAAAGCATTTATAGCATTTACTGTCTGTTTTTTTTCCTTGTCTCTGTAAAAAAAAAAAAATCTCTTGTTTTCCCACCTTACTGAACTAGAGTAGTCCAGTTTCAGAGTTGCTGATCCCTGGGCTTTGTTTTTAGTTCCTGTTACTGATCCATTGCCTTATTAGGAAGGAGGGAAGTTTCTTTGCTTACCAGTGGGAGTGGGAAGCACTGAGCAGCCTTTTTGTCCGAATTGGTGAAGTTCAGCCAGAAACTAGTAGTCTATTGGTCGTTTTGGGCCAATTCCTAGCTCCTTTCAGCCCCCTGCTATAAAACACGCTAAACACGTGTTTTCCAGCTTGTACCAACTCTGCACAGATCCTCGTGGTGGCCTGCAGAGTGATCCAAGCAGCAGAGAGCTAAAAGAGTGACTTTCTACCAGATATAAGTATTTTTTGTGGCTTTCCCACTGTTATTAAGCTAGCGACTGCATTTCGCCTGTTTTACTGCTACTTTAAGTGATTTCTGCATTTTACACTGTTTTTGCACTTTAACTTACTAATTGTTGCAAATTGTTTCTGTAGGCTACACACTAAAGTGCTAGCCGATTTACAGCATTTATAGCATTTACTGTCTGTTTTTCCTTATCTCTGTAATAAAACAAAAATCTCTTGTTTTCCCACTTTACTGAACTAGAGTAGTCCAGTTTCAGAGTTGCTGATCCCTGGGCTTTGTTTTTAGTTCCTGTTACTGATCCATTGCCTTATTAGGAAGGAGGAAGTTTCTTTGCTTACCAGTGGGAGTGGAAGCACTGAGCGGCCTCTTTGTCCGATTTGGTGAAGTTTCAGCCAGAAACTAGTAGTCCATTGGTCGTTTTGGGCCAATTCCTAGCTCCCTTCAGCCCCCTGCTATAAAACACGCTAAACTGTACTGCTGATCTAACCAGCATATCCTATAACTGAAAAGTTCATCTCTACTTGATTCCCAAGTAGACTATTCTCTATCTGTAAAGCCTAGCACTTACTCCTACAGTACTTGCACCTTGATAAAGCACTCTTATTATAGATAGTACCCCATCAGCCAAAACCCACTTCCCCGAGTCCTTTGAAAGTTCTTTATCTACTACTTCTAGTATGTCGAGGGATCAGTTGCTAGTGTCCTCTCCAGCTCAACTGGTGAACCTGGGAATATTGAGGCAATGTTACAATTGCCTCATGTACACAGACAATCCTCTCCTTCTCCCACAAAACACAAATACATGCGAGAGATGCAACTATACGGCCAAACTGGAGGCTGAGCTCTCTCAACATAGGACTGGCAAGACCAGACAGGAGGAGAAGGCAACCACACACAATACATACCCAGTCACACATGGTACCATCACAACTTCAAATCATACACATACTCACACAAAGACATACTCGGAGGCTCTGGTCAAAATTTACCAAAACAGCAGAGGCCACCAAAGCAGACACCCAAACAACTACCACCTCACGACCCAACACATGCAACACATAGACCACACAGTCAGAGTGTCAAACAGTCACAGCCCTTAAGGCCAAACAAAATGCCAGACACACTTGTCATTGGTGATTCCATAGTCAGACACACTGGCGTCCGCTCACCAGACTGAGTAAGGAGAAGGTCACAGTAAGCTGCCTGTCGGGCGCTAGAATCCGCCACATAACGCAAGCACTCAGGTCTCTCAACAGCAGGTACAAGTCGACTCAGTCACTGTCCACGCTGGTGTCAATGACCTGAGACGTACCTCCTTGGACTACATGAAAAGGGACGCCGAGGAGCTCTCTGATTATGTAGCCCAGGCAGGTATGACCCTGACCTTGAGCAGTATCCTACCTTCACCTAGAATGATGCCACAATACAGTGATAAGATGATCAGCTTTAATAATTGGCTTAAATTCTGGTGTCATTCAAAGGGATCCAATGTCTGTCTGCCTGGGATGACATGCTGGACAAGCCACGCTGCCAAGGGACGGCTTGCACCTGTCACCCTGGGCTTCGGATATTGGCAAAGGCTCTTGCCACCCCCATAGTGCCTTTTTAGGCAAGGCTCAAATTCTAAACCTACCACCCTAGAACACCAAAAAGAAAAACTAAGGGTAATGCTGCTCAGTGCCAGAAGTCTCAATCTCAAGATGCACTCGAGGCCCTTCTCAATATGGAGAACATCGATGTCTGTGCTGTGACAGAAACCTGGTTCAAGGCTCCTGAGAGCACCCCAGCACTAACAGGTTTCACCTCATATCATACGTTCGCCCCAAAATCCGGACAACACCAAGAAAGGAGGGTGTCCATATTCATAAAGGACACCCACACCTCAAGGTTGGTGGCAACGCACGATGCATCGGAGACCATCCAGGTGCAATTAACCATAGGCAAGACTGCTCTGCAATTTGTAGCATGTTACAGGCCACCCTCTCAAACTCAGGAACCTCACATGGCCTTCCTGAAAACATTGGAGGGGATAAATGTATCTCCAAACACCATCATACTAGGTGACTTCAACTACCCTAATATAGACTGGGAACACTACTCAAGCCCGAACACTCTAACCCAAAGATTCCTGGAGTTCATAAACTCAAATGCCATGGAACAACTAGTCACCATCCCCACAAGAGGTGAAAACATACTTGATCTCATCATCACGAACATGGGATCAAAATGTTCAACACCGAAGTATACCCTCACTGGTGAGATCAGATCATAAACTAATCTCGCTGGAGGTCCTCATCCCGCCCCACCTGAAACAAAAAAGACCACAGTGAAAAACTTCTCAAAAGCCGATTTCACACTTCTAAAACTAGAGTGGTCTCCTTTAAGGCCCCTGAGCCAGTGGTAAACATTACTCAAACCGCTGAATCACTTACAAATGCCTTCTACCAGCACCTACAGGACTGCATGGATCAGGCAATCCCAAACAAAACTAAGACTCTCTGTACCAAAGGCAAGCGTCCAGTCTGGTGGACCCCAGCCATAAACAAGCTCTACAACAAAAGGAGGAAGCTACTACAAGATAGAGCAAAATCCTTGAAAGGTAAGACACCTTTGATCATTATAAGTAAAAACTAAGAGCTCTCATAAAATCATCCAAGGCAAATTTTGAGAGAAAAATCGCCAAGGACTCTAAAGACAATCATAAGGCCTTCTTTAGCTATGTTAGAAACCTAGGAGGAAACTCCCAGATATGCTCAGAATTAGTTCAAAATGATGTGAAAATTACTGAACCTACACACATTGCTAACATACTGGCTGACAGGTTCAGTGCAAACTTCTCCCCCTCCCAAAGGAGAGATATCTATTCCAGAGGATTGTAGCCCCCAAACATCTCCAACGCCCAGGTGAGAACTGCCCTCACTAAGGCAAAAACACAGCATCCATGGGACCGGATGGTGTCCCGGCTGTGTGCTTCATGAACTCAACGAGGAATTAAACCCACAGTTAGGACAGCTGTTTAATCTTAGCCTCACCTCAGGATCATTACCCAAGGAGTGGCGCCGGGCGACTGTGGTCCCACTTCATAAGGCGGTGCCTCCACAGACCCTGGAAATTACCGCCCCATTAGCTTGACAAGCCTTATCTGCAAAGCCATGGAGAGGATCATAATGGAACTCATAAATAAAGACATAGGGAACTTGCAGACTTTGGATCCAACCCAGTTTGGCTTTGTCAAAGGCAGATCCTGCCTCTTAAACTTGGTTGACTTTTTCGAGACAGTCACCAAGGCCATTGATGAGGGAAAGGCAGTCCATACAGCCTACCTTGACCTGGCAAAGGCCTTCGACACAATACCCCACTCAGGTATCATCGAAAAACTCATCAGCTTGAATGTAAACCCATACATCACGAGATGGGTTGCAAACTGGCTAAGCGACAGAACCCACAGGGTCAGAGTTGCTGGAGCCATGTCAGACTCAAAGCCTGTCACAAGTGGTGTCCCACAGGGCTCAGTCCTGGGTCCACTCTTGTTCGGCATCTACTTTTCTGAAGTACAAGCAAACACAGGAGGGTTATGGCTGACAAAGTTTGCAGATGACTGCAAACTGGCCGCCATAGTCGAAAACACATCTGACACAGATATCCTCCAGAAGGGCCTCACAGAAACGGCTAACTGGTGCCAGAGCCATGGCCTGAAGTTAAACGCCAAAAAATGCATTGTCATACCCTTCGGGAAAAACAAGGTTACCCCTAGCTACCATATAGGTGACAATCCACTGAGCACAGAAAAAGTCATCAGGGATCTGGGGACCCAAGTTGACAGTAGTCTTTCGTTTGACACTCATGTTGCTAAAGTAGTTAGGAAAACCTTCTATATCGCCCACCTGATCATGAAGGGATTCACATCTAGATCAAGGATGGTCATCGTCCCCCTGTACTCATCACTCATTAGACCTATGATTGAGTACAATGCCCCGTTCGAATGTATCTGACCAGACACCTGATGCAGCTTGAAAGGCCCCAAAGTTCCTCACCAAAAGGATAAAGGGTCTCAAAAATATGTCTTATGCTGCCCGACTGAAAGAACTCCAGCTTTATTCAGTCTCATACCGCTTGCTCAGAGGTGACCTGTGCCTGACATATAAGGCCATGTCAAACCCAGATTTGATGAATATGCTTCACCTCAAAAATCTAGATCCCTCAGAACCACAAGGGCGGAGACTTAAACCTTGACACGGTTATAAATAGAACGTGCTGGAGGGACAGATTCATCACCCAGAGACTCCCTATGCTGTGGAACAAAATCCCGGTACATGTGAGGCAGAGCACCTCGCTGGCCTTGTTCAAGAGGAATCTTGACCAATGGATGGGAGATCGCAGATATACCCCAGGGATTACTTCAGTGTCACTGCTTGACAGAGGCACAGAAAAATGATAGGCATAGTTTTTATTCAAACTAAAGGGGTGGCGAAAGCCACATAACTATGGGCTAGGCTTATAAATGCCCTTGGGCAGATAGCCTAGTATGAACCTATGAACCTATTCTGGGGAAACAAGCAGCCCTAGTTTCAGTGAAAGCTCTGTGGTTGCTTGCAGGTTCATATGTTAGTACTAAGCTAACTGCCCTTGCAAGCCATTTTAAGTTTAGCCAATTACCCCTTGTGAAACTCAAACCCTGCACCTTGTGTTTGTAAGGCAAACACCTTAACCATTAGGCCATCCTCCCTAGGAAGTTGCAGGACGTTGATGCCATTTGTTTTATTTATTATTTTTAATGCATTTATCATTTCAAAGCATGGTTTTCTTTGATGCAAAAGAAGGCATGACTGAATGAGCCATATAATGTTTGACAATGATGGGACAGAAAGATTATAAGTGATGTATAATGTTTGCAGCTACAGTTGTTTCAATGGTGTCTGTGATGCATAACTATTTTTGGGCCTGTGTCCCACTTTTATTTTTCGCTTTGTCAAGATTTCTTGCTCTAAGGTTGAGAGGTATGGTTCCATACTAAATCAGAAGTTGTATTTACCTTGGAAGAGTTTTGGCATAATTATGAAAAACAGAGCCTTTTTAATATCTCTGCTTATTTCCAATATAAACTGCCATGTAACATTGCAAATAACCTTCTTATTAAGCTACTTTACTTCTTTTGGAAAGGACAGGTATGATTCATCTGTTCGACATAAGCATAGAGTGCTAATGTGACTTTGATTTCTTGCAGCAGTCTGTGGTTTACATAATCACTAACTTTTCTGTGTTTCTGGGTGTGTAATCAATTTAACAGTTTTAAAGATGTTTTCCAAAAATAAATAAATATATAATAAATAAATAATCCTCTCTACACTTTGAGCTATTGACAAAGTCTGGGAATTTGTTTTTTCAAAGCGAAGGTCAGCATTACAGCTCAGTAAACTGTCAGTCTGTGAGTAACTTCTGCACAAATTAAAATGTCTGAATGTCAAATGGCTTTAGATTGGAGGGAAGTTTATTTTTATTTATTTTATTTTATTTTACATTTGTTTACGAAAGTCCGACTGGACACAGGTCCATTTTCAGCGGAGGCCCGGGGAGAAAAGCTCCAAAAATAACACAAAACAATATAATACAATACATGAGAGAGAGAGAGAGTAAATTATGGATGTAGTACTCATACAATATGGCAGAGATTACATCTCATAACAGTGAGATTCATTGAGGTACAGAATAAACTTAAAAAACATTTTTTTTTACAATTATAATTACAGCAAGGCAGATATCAATGATTTAAGCTTTTAGGAGAAAGCTCTGAAACAATCTTTTGGTATGGATAAACCTGGGGATTGACGCAAGTTATATGTTTACACCAGTATGTAGCATTATCGTTTATGGTTTTCTTATTGATTTACTTTTTGCCGAGCAGTTGTTTGTTGATTTATTGATGGTCCTTTAGGTTGTGGGAAATTACATGGATGAATCCATCTCAATTATGACTTTTTTCAGATATTTTGACTTCCAGACAATTTCTTTCAGTGAGTGGGTGTCATGTGATTACTGAGGTTGCCTATTTTACAAGTAGGGGCTTTATTGTGTGTGTGTGTGTGTGCAAGTGTGTGTGTAAGAGAGAGAGTGGTTTAATATGTATACTGAATATAATTTTGCAAATGGAATTCTTAGTTAAACATGCTCCTCTTCTTGAGCAACTAGACTTGAGTAACCAATATTAGATCTTAGCCATCCAGCTGGGAAAGGTTAGTATGTGGATTTTCCATCTGGTTTGATGAAGGCTATGCTACTTACCCAAGGGCTACATTTATGGCTATCCATCCAGCCATTGTGTTGCTGAACTACATTGTTTAATAATGAGAGGAGCTTTTTACAGAAGTTGAAGGTTTTTGTGTCAAGAACCTGTCCATAAAAAGTGGCTTGTTTATGTTGCAGTGAAGGCTGTGGTCTTTGTAGTGAGCGTTTTAAGTATAACCAGTATTTCTGAGGTAGAGGAAGTCTCTTAAGGCAGGATCTTTCTTAACCTGGAAAGCAAGCCAATGATGAAATTTATAGCGGCCAGTGAGAGACAGAGGAAAGCAAGAAGCTTTTTAGTCTGGATAAATAAGTGAACTTAGTCCTTTGATCTTTTTTGTCAGAAATGGTTGTAGTCTTTGTTTTGGCAGGGTGTTTTGCTGAGGCACATGCCAAAGGGGCATTGCACTCAATAATGGCTCTTGTAAAGGAAGAATACAGGGATGCTATGACCTCCTTGTCCCTGGATGAGATACCCTTACTAATGAAGTGGGACATGTAAAAGCGTTCCTTACAACGGAAACAATGTGGTGGTCAAAAGTCAGGTTTCTATCAACCTGGGTGCCCAAGTACCATACGACTTGTTGCGTGCTTACAACATTGTTATTACTGTGATAATTTGTGGGGGACATCACTCTCCTCAAAGGGGATGATGATGCATTTTTGGCATTTAGCTTGAGGCCATATTTCTGGCACCAGTTATTTGTTTGGGTGAGACCCTCTTGTAGCTTATTCAGAATTGTTTTATTAAGTCAGTAATGTGAATTCTTTACTTTATTGCAAATTTGTTGAGTTATTTTTGTGGATTATAGTATTGTAGGACTGCTGATGTTGACATTTTACATAGTTGGACTGCTGGAATGGTTTTCCCAGTGAGAAAGGCTAGTGCTGTAGTGAATATCTGTTTATTTGTAAAACAAAAAAAAAACACATATATATATATATATATATATATATATATATATATATATAGATATATTAAGTAATATGTTAGATTTAAATGTTAGATTAGAGAATTAGAGTGAGAATTAGAATTTTAAGGCAAATATTAGGCATTTATTACATTTATTCATTGTTCAAATGCACCTACAGTACAGCCAGGAGGTCGACTGTGGTCTTCCTGTGCAACGAAAGAGTTAACTATAGGACAGTGGCGGCTGGTGACTTCAAATCACAGGGGGGCTGCAGGAGACAGCTGAATGGGTGGGGTCAATGGGAAGGGGTGTGGTCAACCATAAAGGGGAGGAGCTATGCACAAAACCACAAAAAACTAACTTTAATTAAATACGCTGCCCTGGGTGGCAAACCATCGTTATGAAAGTCCAATCAAGACAAAAATAAGTGTAGAAGAATAAAAATATTTCAATGCATTGGCTGCATGACAGCTTACTTAATATCTAGATGGAAACAAAAGGTTGTGAGGCATGAAAACATAAATTACTTTTTAAATACATTACTGGAATGCCAGTCAAAATCAAGTATAAGAAAAACCAGAAGCACTCAACTCAAACCACTTCTCCTTGCACTGCAGTTCTAATTATAATATATTCAGCTTTATTAAAGTACCAAGTAACATGCTGAAAGTAGAAATCTATGTGATGCCCCCACTTGTAAAAATGTTTCTTATCCAAAAAAGACCTGCTGCCTGACAACTTGTTTCATGGGGAAAACATGATAAAAGTAAAAAATGAAAAGCAAACAAGAAACAAGCTCAAGATACATTGCTTAAAGGATTACTGTACAGGTTATGGACCACACATGATTGGCATTCTGTTTAGTTTACGGGTAAAGTCTGTAGAGATGACTGGAAGTCTCCAACAAGTGTAATGAGCTTTAAAATAATGGAATCCTGTCCTTTAATACCCAAGGCTTATACATTATCTAGGCAAGTATTCTCTGCATGGCAACAACAGAAAGGCTTTCAATGTTGGCAATTATTTAACAGTATGCTTATTAAAGCTTACTTGCATCTTACGATGTCAGACAAGCTTACCTTATGGTCATTAAAGCATTGCTACTTAAACACAGAGCAACAGGCACTTTGAGTAATAAGCATAAATCTGAGTAATAAGCATAAATCAACAGTACAAAAATATGACAGAAACCAGACCATTCTGCAAAATCAAGGACAGATGAAAAGCCACTGTAGTACTTATGCAATGTGTCCTCCCCATCCAAGGTAGATACAACTACTCCTTGCCTTGCTTGGACACATCCAGAGTCACTACATGGGGGAGTGGGGTGCAACAAGCATGTCACAATTTGAAATCTCTGACTGTGATGGCCCTGACACATTTGTCATACCTCTCAACCTCAAGAGCAAGAAATCTGGACAAAGCCATACACAGAAGTGGGACAAAGACCCAACAATAAGGACAATTTTTAAATACTGCTCTAATAAACTTAGAAAGATAATAGAATAGGTCTTGCATTAGTATGAATTTTCTGAAGGGTATAAAATCTGAAACTCAAATGTCTGTCATTTTCTAACTTCAGTCTTTAGTGATTTGTCACTAATTTGCCAAAAAACACAATTTTATGAAAAACGGACCAAAAATGTGATGCAAAAATATAAAATAGACACACAATACAGCTGCTACCTGTCAAAGAAGGGACACTTTAATATTAGTACTGCTACCTTGAGCAGCTGACAAAATAAAAGAATCTACATGCATTTCAAGTAATCTATAACTTTGATTATTACAGTTATTTCTTAATTGTAAACCCTCCATATTTTCTTCCAAAATTGCTATTTTGCGGAGGGATTATTAGGGGGAAGAGCAACATTTTGAGCCAAAAATTGGGGACAGTTGAGAGGTTGGCTATGCCTAATTCTATAAAGCAATTTATTTGCATGTACCTCTCAACCTGTTAATGCAGTAAATCTGAACAAAGCCAAATATATTAGGGTCACATATAAACAGTACTAAAAATTGCTCTTTTATAAATTGAGACAGTTGATAGAACAGCTCTTACTTTAACATGCATTTTTCTGAAGGTTATGAAGTCTGAAACTTATTATTTAGTGACTTCTGGCAAATCATTTAGGAATTAAAACTACAAATTTTATGAAGAACAAACCAAAAATAAGAAGCTAAAATCTATTCATTCTTTGAAAATCTGGACAGTTGGGAGGTATATTTCAGCTGGGCCTGTCTGAGTTTGCTGCCCTCCCCCCCCCGACAAAATAATGGTTGAATGGAGCCTCTCCAGCCATTCCAATGAACCATTACTTGGCTATTTCACTCCATTTACCATAAACACTAATGTGCATACTGCTTTACTTCTATGATGAGTTGGACTTCATTTGAAAGTTTTATTTTGTATTTTACAGCAGAAACACTAAGTCATCTGTTAAACAAAGCAATGCAGTCTCACAATGAAAACTTAGCATTAAAACTTCTCTGCCCTTGAAACTCACATTCATTGAAACAGCATTGAAACCCACATTCAAAGAAAATACATTTTGCCAGTGGCAGATAAAGATTAATTTGGGCTGTTTTCGAATCATAGGCCCCTTGCATATGAAACATACATGTGCTCTTTGATACACTTTCCTCATTGTACTAAAATTATATTCCTTGTACAATACAGTACACTTGTTAGAGGGTGTTTTAAATTTGTTTTGAACATTTTTCCAGTAAGCAATGAAACAAACCATATGCACCCATAATGGCAAAACTGCCCAGTTGAGAACATTTATCATAAAAAAGTCTACTCAGACTTCCACAGTCCACCATTATTAGTAAATAGACACAATTCTACAGTCCACCATTATTAGTAAATATGCACAATTCCACAGTCCACCATTATCAGTAAATATGCATAATTCTACAGTCCATTATCAGTAAATATGCACAATCTCTGAAGTAAGTCATCTAAATAATTCCACATTAAAGAAATCTGTAACTAATGAAGCGGTTGCTGCTAGCAATCACCTTTATATTTCATGGTTTCATCGAAAAATAAAATGTCTGTTGCCCCTCAGGAATAAATTGCCTATATTACATTAAAAAATGATAAGCTAGTAATAATATTGCAAGAGGAAATGGATGGCAAACTGATAACGAACTCATAGTTAGTATCTTCACCAAGGAGAACATTCTCAGTACGGCAGCATCCACCCCTTGTGGGAGTAGAACCCACAGCCTTCTGCATCAAAAGCAAGTACACAACCTGTTGTGCTATAGTATTAACTAGGCAAATCACTAAACTTCTATTCCCCTGCAGCTCTCAGCTCCTTGTAAAATCTACTCAATACTCAACTGCATCTCAACTTCGCAGCTCAAGAAAACTGGAAAAAGCCAAAATGTATTGGGGGGGGTCAAAAGCCCAAAAACCAGGGACACATTAAACATTGCTTGTATAATCTTGGAAAGTTGCTAGAATAAAATGTTGTGTTGCCACCATATATTTTACTGCCAAGGTCCCTGAGCAAAAAACAGTCAGAGTAACATACCATTACGCCACATCAGCTGCTTTGTAAAAGAGAGGAAGACTGAAACTTAAATGGCTATCATTTAGTGAATTCAGTTCTCACCATAGCTGTCAACCTCTTAGTACAAAACACCTGGACAAACCCAGTAATGAGGGAATACAGCCCTCAAACATATTCAGTGAATTCAGTTCTTGCCATAGCTGTCAACCTTAGCACAAAAACCTGGACGAAGCCAATAATGGGGGAATACAGTCCCAAAAATAGGGACAAATTTAAAATATTCATCTTATAAACTTAGAAAATTGCTAGAAAAAAAAGTTGTGCTACTATGTATTCTGAAGAACATGAAGTTTGAAATTCAAATGCCGGTCAATTTTACTGCGGACAGAACAAAACCAATTTTCAGCAGAGACGCAGGGATTAAAACTGCAGACATGTCTTTGTAAAATGGCAGGGCACCAGAGCAAATCCACACAAACACAGGGAGGAGATGCAGACTCCACACAGAAGCCACCCCAACCAAGAATCAAACCAGAAAACCTATAGCTGTGAGGCAACAATACTACCACTGAACCATCAAATATGCAAGGAATTAAACATTCAGAAACCTGAAGTCTGAAATTCAAATGCCAGTCAATTTTACTGCGGACAGAACAAAACCAACTTTCAGCAGAGACGCAGGGATTAATACTGCAGACACGTCTTTGTAAAATGGCAGGGCACCAGAGCAAATCCACACAAACACAGGGAGGAGATGCAGACTCCACACAGAAGCCACCCCAAACAAGAATCAAACTAGAAAACCTATAGTTGTAAGGCAACAATACTACCAGTGCACCATCAATTAGGAAAGGAGTTAAACATTCAGAAACCTGAAGTCTGAAATTCAAATGCCTGTCAATTTTACTGCGGACAGAACAAAACCAATTTTCAGCAGAGACGCAGGGATTAATACTGCAGACACGTCTTTGTAAAATGGCAGGGCACCAGAGCAAATCCACACAAACACAGGGAGAAGATGCAGACTCCACACAGAAGCCACCCCAACCAAGAATCAAACCAGAAAACCTATAGTTGTGAGGCAACAATACTACCACTGCACCATCAAATATGCAAGGAATTAAACATTCAGAAACCTGAAGTCTGAAATTCAAATGCCTGTCAATTTTACTGCGGACAGAACAAAACCAATTTTCAGCAGAGACGCAGGGATTAAAACTGCAGACACGTCTTTGTAAAATGGCAGGGCATCAGAGCAAATCCACACAAACACAGGGAGGAGATGCAGACTCCACACAGAAGCCACCCCCACCAAGAATCAAACCAGAAAACCTACAGCTGTGAGGCAACAATACGACCACTGCACCATCAAATATGCAAGGAGTTAAACATTCAGAAACCTGAAGTCTGAAATTCAAATGCCTGTCAATTTTACTGTGGACAGAACAAAACCAATTTTCAGCAGAGACGCAGGGATTAAAACTGCAGACACGCCTTTGTAAAATGGCAGGGCACCAGAGCAAATCCACACAAACACAGGGAGGAGATACAGACTCCACACAAAAGCCACCCCAACCAAGAATCAAACCAGAAAACCTACAGCTGTGAGGCAACAATACTACCACTGCACCATCAAATATACAAGGAATTAAACATTCAGAAACCTGAAGTCTGAAATTCAAATGTTTGTCAATTTTACTGCGGACAGAACAAAACCAATTTTCAGCAGAGACACAGGGATTAATACTGCAGACACGTCTTTGTAAAATGGCAGGGCACCAGAGCAAATCCACACAAACACAGGGAGGAGATGCAGACTCCACACAGAAGCCACCCCAACCAAGAATCAAACCAGAAAACCTATAGCTGTGAGACAACAATACTACCACTGCACCATCAATTATACAAGGAATTAAACATTCAGAAACCTGAAGTCTGAAATTCAAATGCCTGTCAATTTTACTGCGGACAGAACAAAACCAATTTTCAGCAGAGACGCGGGGATTAATACTGCAGACACGTCTTTGTAAAATGGCAGGGCACCAGAGCAAATCCACACAAACACAGGGAGGAGATGCAGACTCCACACAGAAGCCACCCCAACCAAGAATCAAACCAGAAAACCTATAGCTGTGAGGCAACAATACTACCACTGCACCATCAAATATGCAAGGAATTAAACATTCAGAAACCTGAAGTCTGAAATTCAAATGCCTGTCAATTTTACTGCGGACAGAGCAAAACCAATTTTCAGCAGAGACGCAGGGATTAATACTGCAGACACGTCTTTGTAAAATGGCAGGGCACCAGAGCAAATCCACACAAACACAGGGAGGAGATGCAGACTCCCCACAGAAGCCACCCCAACCAAGAATCAAACCAGAAAACCTATAGTTGTAAGGCAACAATACTACCACTGCACCATCAATTATGCAAGGAGTTAAACATTCAGAAACCTGAAGTCTGAAATTCAAATGCCTGTCAATTTTACTGCGGACAGAACAAAACTAATTTTCAGCAGAGACACAGGGATTAAAACTGCAGACACGTCTTTGTAAAATGGCAGGGCACCAGAGCAAATCCACACAAACACAGGGAGGAGATGCAGACTCCACACAGAAGCCACCCCAACCAAGAATCAAACCAGAAAACCTATAGCTGTGAGGTAACAATACTACCACTGCACCATCAAATATGCAAGGAATTAAACATTCAGAAACCTGAAGTCTGAAATTCAAATGCCTATCAATTTTACTGCGGACAGAACAAAACCAATTTTCAGCAGAGACACAGGGATTAAAACGGCAGACACGTCTTTGTAAAATGGCAGGGCACCAGAGCAAATCCACACAAACACAGGGAGGAGATGCAGACTCCACACAGAAGCCACCCCAACCAAGAATCAAACCAGAAACCTATAGCTGTGAGGCAACAATACTACCACTGCACCATCAAATATGCAAGGAATTAAACATTCAGAAACCTGAAGTCTGAAATTCAAATGCCTGTCAATTTTATTTAACATTTGTTAATCAGGACAGTCTGACTTGGAACAAAAAAACAATTTTCAGCAGAGGCCCAGGAAGAAATAATGCAGACATGTCTTTGTAACACGGGAGGACACAAAAGCAAACCCACACAAACACAGGGAGAAGATACAGACCCCACAAAGAAGGAACCCCAGCCAAGAATCAAACCTGAGAACCTGCAGCTGTGAGGCAACAACGCTACTACTACACCATCAAATATCAAGCATGAAAACATTTACAAACCACAGATATTATGAGGAACAGATCATATCAAATATGAGGCAAAAATCTGCAATTTTTTTACAAATGGTCGTGGGTATGGAACTCAAGTCTTTAACACCTGCATACAGGGTACAGGGTTCAAGCCTGAGGTATTCCCTACCACACCACCATAAGCACCTGGGGCATTTACACACACACACACTTTGTAAGTATGAAAGCACCACACACAAGTAAGTATGAAAGCACCACACACACACAAGTAAGTATGAAAGCACCACACACACACAAGTAAGTATGAAAGCACCACACACACACACACACACACACACACATGTAAGTATGAAAGCGCCACACACACACAAGTAAGTATGAAAGCACCACACACACAAGTAAGTATGAAAGCGCCACACACTCAAGTAAGTATGAAAGCACCACACACTTCAGATAGTAAATACAAGCACACACCATATATTCAATCAAGTACCATACACTTACCTGTCCTGTCCGTTCTCCATAATATCCATCCAGCTAACGTCCTGCCCGTGCAAGACCCACGAGATCCCTGCATTCAAATTCTCCTTCCCGAGACTGTTCTCTAAATCCTGACTGCTGCTGTTGCAGTGCAGCCCCCACATATTCTCCCAGCGAGTCCGTGCACAGACGTCTCCTTGTGTCCCCCTATGGGGACTGCCAGGAGCATGCGCATAGATGCGCAGTAGTCGGGACTACTGCGCATGCGCGAAATTTAAAAATATTTTTTTTTTCTATTTTTTATTTCTTTTTGATTTGAGGGGGCTGCAGTCCAGCAGTCCAATAGCACGGGCCACCCCTGCTATAGGATAAATTTTATATGTGGCCCCAAGACCATATATATATATATATATATATATATATATATATATATATATAAACTCCACTTTGGCTGTTTGGGGTCTGAATGTATGATAGGTTGAGAAACCAGGTAAGGCTGGGTTTCTCTTCGCAGCTTTGAATCAGGTTTCTGTGACTGCACAGATGTCAGCATCTTCCAGGGTTAAGAATGCTTGCAATAAGTGCAGTTTCATGTTTAGACTCCTAGCGTTTAGCAGCATGACTTTTAATTTGCATTTTGTTGAAATGTTTTATGTTGGTAGCATCAACCTCATGACTTTTCCTAAAAAAGGCACTATAGGGGAGACAGGGGCCTTTGCCAGAAGCCTGAAGCCCAAGTGGGACAGATGCAGGTCATCTCTAGCAAAGCATTGTGGTCTGTCTGTCATATATTCCCAGGCTGACAGGTACTGGATCCCCCTGGAATGACACCAGAAACTAAGCCAATTGTTAAAATCAATCATTTTCTGTTTGTATCGAGGCATCATTCTGGGTGACGGTAGAATGCTGCTTAAGGCTAGGGTCATATCTGCCTGGGACACATATTCAGTGAGCTCAATCATGTCTCTCTTCAAATAGTCTAGGATGGTACATCTCAAGTTGTTCACGCCAACATGGGACTATGATAGTCATAACAGTACTTGTTGTTGAGAGACATGAGTGCATGTGTGATATGGCAGATTCTGACACCTGACAAACAACTAACCGTGACTTTCTCCTTATCCAGCCTGGTGAGAGGCACATCTTTGTGTCTCACAATGGAGTCTCATATGACTAATATGTTGTGTTTATGGTTAGGCCTTAGTGGTTGCGAGACACAGGTGTGTGGAATATGCATGGTATTTGTTGTGGAGTTGGTGTGTTTTGCCTCCGGCGTCTCCTTTGTTTGGGTTTGTTTATGTTGAGAACCTTTGCATATGTTGGTGTGTGTTGTGTAGTTGTGGGTGGTGTTTGAGGTGTGCTGATTGTACTGACAAACTTCTCAGTGCCAGATATACTGGCATGTGAGGGAGAGAACATACACTCTAGGTTCTTAATGTAATTACATCTCTCATAAATTGTGTCCTTGGGTGGTAGCAGTAGATAGTTGTCCATATACATGAGGCAGTTGCTACACTGTCTCAGGATGCCCATACCAACCAGGCTAGTGGGAGAAACCATAAGAAATTGTCCATCCATATTTGTCAGAATCTGAGGGAGAAAGGCCAGGCAGACCTAAGGGGTAGGCCTAAAGCCCAAGTGCTTAAACCAAACCTAAGAGGCTTAGAATAACACAATTTCAACAGGCTATAAACACGCAGTAATAAATGCAACAGAAAAGATGTAATTGAATACTTTAGAGAACATGTAGCAGCAAGTAGCAGAAGAAAAAAGATGAAGTAATAGAGTAGGAGGAGGAAACACAAATGGTGTATAAGCAGCTGAATACAGTGTTTTTTTTTGCATTATATTTTTGGTCTGGTCCTTATAAAAATTCTGCTTTTGACAAATCACTGGGATGAGCCAAGGATTGAAGTTATTAAATGAATGACATGCATTTAAGTTTCAGACTTGGTATCCTTCAGAAAATATATTTTAATACAAATCCTGTTATTCTAGCAACTTTCTAAGTGTGTGTGTGTGTGTGTGTGTGTGTGTGTGTGTGTGTGTGTGTGTGTGTGTGTGTGTGAGTGTGTGTCAGAGAGAGAGAAATGCCCTAGTTAGATCTAGCAGGTGGAATTTATTGTCAAGTGCATTTTCAAGGAATTGTGAGCTTCAAGGGTAGCAAAGGTTACTGCTGCTCATGCTGTCTCTGCTTAAAATGTACAACTGTTTTGTTTAGCAAATGGTATCATTATTGTGGTATAGAATTTGAAAGCAGTTTTAACACAGCAGGTAGCATACTTGCATCTTGATGCAAAGGGCTGTAGGTTCCAGTCCTCCAGCATGTACATTTGTATTTTAAGGGGTTATAGTACTGCAGCGTCCTTAGTATGTCCTCCTTTGGATGAGACACCTAATAACTATGAACCTGTTTTTCAGCTTGCCACTCATTCCCTATTGCAATAGCCCAGCTTACCATTTCTTTTTATGTAACAAAGGCAATTTATTCTTCAAGGGCAACAGGCACTGAATTTGTAAATGAAACACTGAAATATCATTTTTTTTTTCTAGCAACAACCTCTTCATTGGTTTCAGATCTCTTTAATGTGGAATTATTCAGATGACTTTTACTTCTGCAGAGATTCTGCATATTGATTGATATTGGTGAATTGTATGACAGAAGTTTGAGTGGCCCTTGAAATGTTCTGAATTGGGCAGGTTGTCATTATTGGTTCATATGATTTGTTTCATTGCTTAAAGGAAAAATGCTCAGAACTATAAATTTAAAACACACTCTAACAAGTGGTGCTGTATTTTACAAGGGATATAATTCAATTATTATGTAGTATAATTAATACAATCAGGAAGGTGAATCAAAGAACTTTTGCATGGTTCTAAAAATGTGTGCAAGGAGCCTATGATTTGGAAACAGGCCAAATATAAACATACCCTGCCACTGGCGAGATGCATGTTCGTTGAATGTGGGTTTTGATGCTGTTTCAGTGAATGTGGGTTTCAAAGGTAGAGAAGTTTTAATGTTAAGTCTGTTTTCATTGTAAGACTATTGCTTTGTTTAGGTTTAGTAAATGTCTATCAGTGTTTGTGCTATAAAATTTGAAATAAAAGTTGTAAACGAAATCCAGATATCTGTAATCATTGTAGAAGTAAAGCATAAAACAGTATGCACACTGAGAGATTTGAACAGTGTCTATGACAAATGGGGAGAAATAGCCAAGTAATGGGACACTGGAATGGTTGTGGGGGTGGGGGTGAGTGGGCGGGGCACCACAGGGGTGGGGCTGGATGGGCGGGGCTTGGGTTTGCACCCCCTGCAAAAAATCCTGCGGGCTCCCTTGGTGACATATTACATGGACGGCTCATGCAGAAGGGGTCCTACAGGGAAGAATCTGGTGGGATATGCAGTAGTTACAGACACTGAAATTTTAGAAGCTCAATCCTTACCACACAACTTATCTGCACAAGCAGCAGAGTTGATAGCTTTGACGAGAGCATGTACTTTAGCAAAAAACAAGTGTGTAAACATATATACTGACAGTCAGTATGCTTTTTCTACAGTACATGTATTTGCACAACAATGGAAAAATAGAGGAATGATAACATCCAGTGGAAAACCTATTAATCATGCGCAATTTATTTTAGAGCTATTAGAATCTATTCAGTTACCTACCAAAGTAGCTATTTGTAAATGTGTAGCTCATACAAAACAACAGGATAAGATTTCAAAAGGCAATGCTCGAGCTGATGCAGCTGCAAAGCAAGCAGCCTCAGACTCAGAAACTTTACTTTTAAATGAGGAATTACAACCCTCTGAGATTTTAGATTTAGACATGTTAAAAACAATGCAGACGCTTACTACAAAAGCAGAAAAACAAAAATGGGTAAAACGAGGTGCAATTCTTGAGAATGGACTGTACATTTCCAAAGAGAAAAAACAATATTGCCGTCTAATTTATTTAGATATGCAGCTTTGTTGAGCCATGGGCAGAGCCATCTCTCAACAGGGGGGATGGTACAGTTAGTAAATCGAATATTCCAAACATATGGATACATAAACTACACAAAAAAATGTTGTGCAGCTTGTCATACTTGTAACAAGCACCATGCACAAGGAACATTTAAAACCAAGCAAGGAAGTTTTCCTATACCACCATACCCGTTCCATACTATTTGTATGGATTTCATAGAATTGAATAAATGTGAAGGGAAGAAGTTTTGTTTAGTTATTGTAGACATATTTTCTAAATAGGTAGAAGCTTTTCCAACCAAAAACCCGGATGCAGCAACAGTGGCAAAAGCCCTGATAAAAGAAGTAATCCCTAGATTTGGCATTCCGGAGAGGATTTATAGTGACAATGGCACACATTTTGTGAATCAGACGATTCACCAGCTTGGGAGATTTTTTGGTATCTCCTTAAAGAACCATTGTGCCTACCACCCACAGTCAGCAGGACTGGTGGAAAGATACAATGGTACCCTAAAAAGTAAACTTAGGAAGCTAGTAGAGGAGACCCAGAAGAATTGGATATACTGTCTGCCTTTAGCACTGCTGAGTATGAGAACGGTTCCAAATGTAAAGGGTTTGACTCCCTTTGAAATGGTTTTTGGGAGAGCATATTATGTGCCTCAGTGGAAAGCTCTCATGCCTGCAGAGCAGGAGGCTGACAGTTCGTTAGCAGAATATATGAAGAAATTGTTAAGGAATAAGTCTGTTTTGCAGTTTAACTCTTTTTCAGATAAGGAACAGACCAGACCGGTGGAAACAGTCGTGGGCCCTGGAAGTTGGGTGTGGCTGAAAGTGACGAAAGGGAAAAACTGGGCGAGTCCAAAGTGGGAAGGTCCGTACCAGGTTCTGCTGGCAACGCCTACTGCAGTTAGAGTGGCCGAGAGGACGTCCTGGGTTCATTTGATGCATTGTAAACCGGTAAAGAACTTTCAACTTGATAAAAACTTTGAGACTGATACACAACCAGACCGAGATGGCCAAAAACAAAGCGAATAGAAGTTTAGAACAACCCCAGAGATGTTGCATAATCATTTTGTTGTGTGTACATTTATTAACTGTAATTGTGACAATTTTTCTCTTGCTGTGGTTCATCCTACACACAACCACACAAGTGAAAGTGGGAAGGCATGATGAAACGTCTATAGACTGGCATCCAAATTTTAACACATACCTGGCCATGAAACGTGTGTATGCAGAGACTATGAACATTTCAAATTGCTGGGTTTGTACAACTATACCAACAGCATATGGAGGACTGATAATGTCCGCTGTCCCTTTGGGGATAAAGGAGACTTGGGAGAATTTACTTTTTGACACAGGAACTGTGAGATCACAGGACAAAATAGCTTTATTTTTACCTGTCACACAAAAAGGAGTTGTATGTTTCTATAAAAATGACATCCTCCAGGTGGGCTGGTGCAATTGTAATATAACCATATCTTACCGATGTTATATTAAGAATGGTAATGGCAATACTTTTTGCAACACCAATTATGACTCGTATTTGAACTCATTGAAAACGACTATGAGTGACATTCAAAAAAATCCAGTTTTGTTTAAACAATTGTCAGTTATAGATCAAAAAAGGTTTCATGCAGGGCTGATGGGTATTAGTACTAAAGTAGAAAACTGTTATTTTATTTGTGGGGAAAAAGGCATATAAATGGTTACCTGAGAATTGGTCCGGCAGTTGTTTTTTGGGTTACTTGGTTCCGGCAATAAGACATACTGCAGAATTACCTTTGGGTAAGATACGAAACGTAAGGGAAACAGCTCGAAAATCTGAAGGTCCAGTTAAGAAACCTGTGAATCCAGTTGGGAAGGTCGAAGCTGGTTGGAAAGACCATAATTCAGTAAAAGACAAAAGTGAATTGACTCATATGGACTTGGGTGACAGTGTTATATCCTGGGCAGGAATACTACCAGCCTATGGAGCAGTCAAATTGATCTGGGAGCTGAGGAAGTTGTCGAAACTTCTCAAAGTAATGAGTAATGCAACTTTTTCCGCCCTAGAATTGGTGACTGATGAACTGAATGCAATGAGGACTGTTGTGCTATAAAATCGGATGGCTCTTGACTTCACCCTAGCGGCGAGAGGTGGTACGTGCGCGCTTATCAAAAAAGAATGCTGTGCTTTCATCCCTGACAATCGCCACGAGATAAATAATCACCTAGAGGTAATTCAGCAAGTATCAGCCATGACTGAACCAGTCCCAAACCCACTGATGGACTTTTTCCAGAGTCTGTTTGGGGGGTGGGGTTCCATCCTAATGAACATTCTAATTGCTATTTGTGTGGGTATACTCCTAATAGGAGCATGTGTTTGCTGTGGAATTCCCTGCATGAAAAGATTAATCAAAGATTTTGTTGATGTATCTGTTACTGAAACTTTCTACCAAGATATTGAAATTGAAAGATTGATTTCAGATGACGCTTTTTCTGAAGTATAGATTAAATGACTCACCTAGCTGAAAATCCTGAGTGGGAAAGGCTAGGACATGAAATGACACTATGCATACTTCAAAATAGAATAAAAAGTATTAATAGGGGGGAAAATGTTAGAAAAATATGTATTTAAATATATGTGAAATGCTAGTTTAAAAGCAAGGTAGTTTATAATGCATTTTATTCTATTAATCATATAACAGAAGGGATAAATTCATGTGTAAATGCAAGTAGCTTCTGAAACTGCAGTGTGCTTTGACTCCTGACCCTGGCAGCTGCCAGCTCAGCAAGCTTAATGTTATGCTTTTCATAAGTGATTATCTGCTGGGTCAGGAAATTAAATGTGTAAATCTTCGCTCCTTCCTGATAAGATAACTTGTCCTTGTAAATAATTAAATCTTCCTTTCCTGATGTAGTAACTTGTCCCTGTAAGATAAAAACACAGCTGGTGGGAAAGTGAAACAGTGAACAAAGAGGTGAATTTAAAGACTGAATCTGCTATTGTATTCAAACTGATATGAGACCTTTAAGAAGTAACTTTACAGAAAGACATTATGACTGGCCAGCTGGATAGCAAGGCCGTATTGTATCTGAAGGAAAAGTTTTTTTAAATGTACTGCATCAGCATTATTAGATGAATAGAATACTGTTAGTAAAAGTGATGTAGATGCCTTGTGACTAACCACGTCAGTAAGGTGGGCATAACTTGAATGCAAACACTATAAAATATTCTGTACTTCCTGCATCATGTCAGACAAAATTCTGTACTTGTATGTTTTTTTGCCTCCTGGTGTACACTAGTAAACTTTTGAATCTGAACCTCCTGTGTATTGAATTATTAATTTTATTTAACAATCTGTAGCCACATATTTCACACCATTTATTATATCTCCTGATAGATTCTTCACTTTCGAACATACTTTGCACTTTCCACACTTGGACATACCAGTATTTATTACCCTAGAACCAATGTTATATTTCAAACTAAGCAATTCTTTTAAATTTGGGAACCTCCCAAATGAAAAAGTAACTTTTTTAGGAAACAACTGGCCCACTTCATCATTAAAACAGACAATAGGCCATAAATTATCCACCACACTTTTCAAAATTTTAGAGAAAGGTGAAAACTTTGTTACAAAAAAGATTTTTTGGTCATCATTATCACTGTGGTGGTTAAACATAGATCTACAAGATCTTTGAACATATCTACCATCAACTCGACCAGTATTCTTATCCAACTTAATTTTACCTCTCTTCCTATGTTGCAAGATGGGTTGCCAACTGGCTCACTGACAGAACCCACACTGTGAAAGTAGCAGACTCCAAATCTGACTTCAGACCAGTGACAAGTGGAGTACCACAGGGTTCAGTCCTGGGTCCTCTCCTGTTTGAAATCTACTTTTCTGAAGTACAGGCTAAAACAGAAGGTCTTTGGCTAATGAAGTTCGCAGATGACTGCAAACTAGGAATCATAATTAAAACTCCTAACGATATGGACATCCTACAAAAGGCCCTCACTGAGACAGATGCCTGGTGTCAAAGCCATGGCCTCAAGCTCAATGCCAAAAAGTGCATTGTCATCCCCTTTGGTAAAAACTCTGTACCCTTGAGCTACCACCAAGGGCACCCACAGGCAGGTGCAAGGGGGTGCACTTGCACCCCCCACTGGAATCGACTGGCCAGGAGATTAATTTACTTCTAATTTAAAAAAAAAATTTAAGGACGTTCTTCTTTAAAAACGTCCTTTGCTTCCAGTCGTACAAATGGAACAGGTGCTTGCGACCTGTTTTGTCTTCTCCATACATGCGACCGGTGGTTTACGTCTTCATCTTCTGCATCCGTGCGCAGAATTTGAATTCCAGAAGCTGTTTGGACTTGGGACGAGCGTGCAAGTGAGAGAGGTAGGTGTGTGTTTGTATGTGTGTGTGTGTGTGTGTGTGTGTGTGTGTGTGTGTGTGTGTGTGTGTGTGTGTGTGTGTGTGTGTAAATGGGAGGTAGCATATCCCTCAGCTGTCCAAGTTTTTGCAGAATGTCCAGATTTTTGCCCCATATTCCTCCTAAAAAGGATTGAAGTTGTTAAATAATTTTTGACATTGCATACCAACACAAATCCTGTTATTCTAGCAATTTTACACGTTCATGAAATCAATATTTATAATCTGTCCCTGTTTATTTTAGGCTTTGCCCAGATTTCTTGCACTAAGAAGTTGAGGTGTATATGTGTGTGTGTGTGTGTGTGTGTGTGTGTGTGTGTGTGTGTGTGTGTGTGTGTGTGTGTGTGTGTGTGTGTGTGTGTGTGTGAGAGAGAGAGAAATGCCCTAGTTAGATCTAGCAGGTGGAATTTATTTTCAAGTGCATTTTCAAGGAATTGTGAGCTTCAAGGGAAGAGAAGTTTACTGCTGCTCATGCTAAGTCTGCTTAAAACGTGCAACTGTTTGTTTAGCAAATGGTATCATTATTGTGGTGTAGAATTTTAAAGCAGTATTAGCACAGCAGGTAGCATACTTGCATCTTGATGCAAAGGGCTGTAGGTTCTATTCCTATAACATGTACATTTGTATTTTAAGGGGGTATGGTACTGCAGTTCTTAATATGTCCTCCTTTGGATAAGACACCTATTAACTATGAAAACCTGTTTTTCAGCTTGCCACCCATTGCCTATTGCAATATACCAGCTTACCATTTCTTTTAATGTAACATAGGCAATTTATTCTTCGAGGGCAACAGGGACTGAATTTGTAAATGAAACACTGAAATATAAAGTTTTTTCTTGCAACAACCTCTTCATTGGTTTCAGATTTCTTTAATGTGGAATTATTCAGATGACTTTTACTTCTGCAGATATTCTGCATATTGATTGATATTGGTGGATTGTATGACAAAAGTTTGACTGGCCCTTTACGGTTGAAATGTTCTGAATTGGGCAGGCTGTCATTATTGGTTCATTTGATTTGTTTCATTGCTTAAAGGAAAAATGTTCAGAGCTATAAATTTAAAACACACTCTAACAAGTGCTGCTGTATTATACAAGGGATATAATTAAATTCTTATATAGTATAATTAATACAGTCAGGAAGGTGAATCAAAGAACTTTTGCATGGTTCTAAAAATGTGTGCAAGGAGCCTGAGTAAAATTTAGTTGCTGGGTAATGGTTACACTATGTGGATGCCAGCAAAGAAAGAGAATAAAAACCTCTGGGTGGGAAGAACATTGCAGCTGTTCAACAAAAAACAGATCAAGTTTTAGCTTTAATACAAGAGATGGCTTCCAGTAATTCAGAGGAAAAATAAATCAGATATACTCAAGAGCTGTTTAAAATAAATGGGACATTGTAATAATATATACCACCAAATAAAGGCTGGAAAAATAGAAGAACCTTTAAGTAGCTATTCAGATGAGCTGTTAAAACTTCAGAAATTAGAGGAGGAAATGAGGGAAAGACTGGTTGTAAATAAAGAACCATTTCAAAAAATAGTAAAGGGAGAAGACAGAACAAACAGAGAAAACCTGAGCTTTTCTGCTATACCAGAGAAACAGGAAGGAATATATTGCGTTTATTTTATGAAGGTACAGTTAAGCAAATATACTGGTATTCCGCAACAGGATTTGTTAATTGAAAGGGCACATTTCATGTAGGCTCCAGACCTGGCCACAAGAATGCAGCCAAGTCATGATTAGTAAAGACACAATCATACAGCTGAAAGAGCTGCTCTTGACTAAACTTTGGGCATCAGACTGATTTATATAAATTATTATACAATGTTCATTGGGCAGAAGAGAAACAATCAGGGGATGTTAAAAGACAAAACTGAGATTAAAGTTGACATATCCAGTTGTCTTCAGAATATTTTTTTTTCCTGGAAGATCAAAGACATTTTTGGATGGAGAACGAGAAAAGGAGGAAATAAAAAAGTCTAGTCAATAAAGAATCATCTGGCATTTTGACAATAACCCTGCTTATCACTCTCACAGTAACAAAGCCATAGAGGACTTTGCCAATGAAACATTTTCTATTGTTCAGTGTCTCCTAACCGAAGAATCAGGAATACCTTGGGTTTGAACCAGAAACTGGTGTTAGGAGATTGAGATGATCCAGGAGAACACCAGCAAAAATGTGAATTTAGTGAATAAATAGGAGAAATGTAAAACTTCAGTCTCACTACATGTAGCTTAGACAAGTTAATTATGGTTCTGCAAGAAAAATTGGCTGAAAAACTATGGACGTTTTTTGACTGTGTGAAACTGGTGAGAGGACTTTAAAGCATAAACCCTACTTTAGGGTCGTGAAAGAGAAAGGTTACTGTGAAGGTGGCTATCCAATTCTAGTACAGAGAGAGAGAGAGAGAGAGAGAGAGAGAGACTTACCATGATGTTGCTACATGAAAACAAGCAGCACCAGTAACCATTTCTAACAGAGAGAGAGAGACTTACCATGGTGCTGCAACATGAAGACCAGCAGCGTCGTGGTGGGCTGTCACCACGGTTATGCTAAATGCTAATTAGGCAGTCCTGGGGAGATGCATATGCTGATTAGTGACATACTCTCCTCTTGGAATCACCTGCTGTAAGGCATTTATGCAGCTGAGTGATTCAGAGAATCACTCAGCGGCATTAATTAGCATGGCCACTCTTAGCTGCTCATGATAATGAACAGGGCCAAAAGGCCATTTTCATCCATTGTGGTAGAGATAAGTGCTGGGGAGTTTAGTGGTCAAGTAGTGTTAGGGAATATATGTATGTGAGTGTCTGCCTGGTAGGTAGGAGTGGAGAGGCAGTTAGTGAGGGGATAGGTTAGGTGGGGTGTGTGTGTGTGTGTGTGTGTGTGTGTGTGTGTGTGTGTGTGTGTGTGTGTGTGTGTGTGTGTGTGTGTGCATGGAATGAATGTGTAAATGTGTGAGTAGTGTGGGTGGGTGCTGCCATACCTGAAAATACCCTTAGACTAACAATCAGATCCTGCAACAGTGGGTTGGGGAGCTGCCAGGTATAACTCCAAACACATGAGTCAGTGGGGACCAGGAGCCATTAGATATAACTTCAAATACATGGGTTGGGGTAAACACTAGCCATCAGGGATATCCTTCTGTCAATGTGCCTAAATGGCACTTAAACATAACAGGGAATGGGAGATGAAATGGTAGACATCAAGGAGAACTCTTTATCTCATACTTTAATGGCACTTAAATAGAATGGGGATCAGGAGGTACAATACTAAACACCAGGGCGAACTCTTACATCCCATGCTTGAGTGGCACATAAGCAAAACGGAGTTATGGAAACACTATACACTAGTGCTTAGTCTTTAGCTACGTGCCTTAACAACACTTAATTTAATGTGGATTGGGAGAAACTAGACACCAAGTATACTTTATTTAAAAGAAAAAAGAGTGGTGCAGGGGACCACTAGATACCAGGGATACTATATAAGTAGAGTGCCTTAATGGCACTAAAAGGGACTACAACCCTGTACTTTCTGCATTTCAATAAAAGTCATTAGTCCTGTGTACCAACACTAGGCACCAGGAATGTTATTTACAAATAACATAAGAGTTAAAAAAGTCAACCGTAAAAGGAGGAGGATTAAAACCCTGGACCTTTGCCACAGGATTAACCCTCTCTACTAACTGGTATGTTAGAGCAACAGGGTTTTTTAACATATATTGAGGACATGGGCATTATTCAATGCTTACAACAGCTCATGACTTATGAGGGAGAGGGATCAGGGAACATTAGACATAGCTCTTAACCTCGTAGAGCAAAATATCAGTACTGAGCCAAAAGTAATGGTGGGACAAAATCAGGGACAGAAATTAAATATAACTCCTACAAACTTAAAAAGTCACTAGTATAACAGCCTGTGCGCTACCGTGGATTTACTGAAGGATATGGAAGTGTGAAATTCTAATGTCTGTCATTAATGATGGACTGAAATAATCCTAGATTTACGAGGGCTGGAAAAGGATACATTAGGAATGTTCTCCCAGCTGGGGTGCCTTCTGTGTGGAGTCTGCATGTCCTCCCTGTGGTCCCGTGGGTTTCCTCCGGGTGCTCCAGTTTCCTCCCACACCCCACAGACATGCTGTAGGTGGATTGGACACTCTAATTTGGTCCTAGGCATGAGTGCGTGCATGTGTGTGCCTTCTGTAGAAGGTTGGGTACTGGGCTGGCAATTCGACACCGTAAAACTCCACTGCCAATCATGAGCAGACAGGTGATCCACTGTGGCGACCCCTAACCGGGAAAAGCCGAAAGAAGAGGAAGAAGAAGGAATGTTCTCCCATCTCAGGAAGCAGTATGGGGCATGTGGTGCATGTGCTTGTGTGTCGGGTGGGGGGAAGTGAATGGGGGGTGCCTGTGCTAACACAATGCAACTGCTTCTGATAAATATTGCAGGAAGTGCTGATCTGCCCCCATGGTATTTAACAGCCATTCAGAGACATGCAAATTAGCCGATAAGGAGGTATTTTCTCACTGCAGCATATGTGTCTCTAAATTGCAAATTACCACATTGTGGGAAAAGGGCCTTTTACCATAGTCCTTAATGCCAGTAGTGCGGTTATTTTTGAATTTATGGGTATGTCATTAATGTTTAGAAGGACACCAAAGGGACCAAAAAGTAACTGTAAGTAAACAAAAATTGGTTTTACTAATATTTGTATAAAATTTCATGATGTAAATTGCATGCTATATTGTAAAGAATTCTGTATAGCAAGCAGAAGTGACGTATTTTAAATGTGAAGTGGGGGAGTTTTGTTAGTTACTGATGTATATGCTAGTGATATTAAAGAAAGAGATTGCTTTTTCTTAATTGCAATGTATCCAGGTTTTATAGTGTAACAAGATAAGAAAGGCTGGTAAGAAGCAAGTTAAAGTTAATATAATGTAGTAATCTTGGGTTGGGTGATGTGTAAAAGTGTTTTGATCATACTATATATAGAATTAAAAGATAATACTTTCCCCTGTTTTATCAGTGTTGATGTCTACACTAATGTCCTTGGTTTAGGCTACAAATATGTGATTTTTTAAACCAAATACTTTTTTTGAAAAACTAGAGAAAATTATGAAAACCAAACTTTTTATCAAATAGCAAAAAGCCAGATTACATTTTACATTGTTATATACATAAATAAAGGGTCTATCTAATCACAAAGAGTCAACTTATGCATCAGTTCTTATAATATGGGAATAAATTATATAAATTCAAATATAGTTTCAAATATTATTTGTTCCTGTGAGTCTACATACATCATGTTTTTTGTTCACATTTATGCCCGTTATGTATTAGATAAGCCAGTCTTTCAATCTGTGAGCATTTTAAAAGTGAAAAATGCAATATATTGAAATTTAGATAACTACTAATGCACCAGTTTTAAATAAAAGTCATATTATCAGCTACTTAATGTGTGAAGAAAATATATAATAAAACTAAATCCCTTGAAATATTTTTATAATCTTGTCTATAATATTCATGTTTTTCTACATATACTGCCATACTTGTGTGTTCATCATTTGACTTCTGCTTTTTCCTTTCTTCTGTACTATTTACATTAATTTGTACTTCTCTTTTTGTATATATTTAATGCTTGTTTGCATGCAGATATGGATAGAGAGATGTAGAGAGTGAAAAAAAATATTCCCTTTAGTTTTATATACAGGTTAGGCATATTTTTTATCAACCAGAGGAAAAGTTGTAGACAATAATCAATAAAGAATTGAAGGAATTTATCTGGGGGGACAAGGGCAAGAGTTAAGTGGGGGTACGCTGATCCTCCCTGTAAAATGAGGTGGTTTAGGATTACCTGATGTGAAGTAATATTTTAGAGCTACACAGTTAAGGTTATAATTCAGTGTGGATAGGGATGATGATGAAGCAGAGGGAGTTGAAGAAATAGTGTAGGATTTTGGATCCAGATCCTTAAGGAGAATAATAACAACAATATAGAATATGTTTGTCTTTTCGGCTTTTCCCGGTTAGGGGTCACCACAGCGGAACTCCGGTCTGCTAATGATTGGCAGTCGATTTTTATGGTGCCGAGTTGCCAGCCCGATGCCCAACCTTCAGCGAAGGCACGCCCATTCACGCATGTCTTTCAGAGGCCACTCGACCACGGGGAGGACAATATAGAATATAATATTTATAAAGTTGCAGAAAGTATTTTAAGAACTAAACCTACATGGTAATAGAGAAAGGCGATTTTTGCCTATACGGATGAATACAAGTAGAGGTACAGAAAATAGGCAAGAGGAGAAAACTGTCAAGGAACCAAGATATTGGGAGCAAATAACTAGAGAGGAAAGGTAATAGTGGGATGAGGCAAAGTAGAAGTTTGGACTGCAGGTTAGAGACTGCCTTCCCTACCATGGATTGATATAAGAGTATCGGCAAGGTGAAAGGGATAGGGGACTCTCACATGAAATACCTGTTCTGGTAGCATTTTAGTTGAATCTGGAATAGAAGCTGCAGTTAAAAAAGGATAATTAGCACGTCATATAAAATATTGCACAATAATAAGAATCAATCAGCAGAGGTTAGAAAGGAGTATGATGAGTTGGAAGATTTTAAAACTACGCTAGAAAGCACTCTGTTAGAAATATCGGGGAAGCAAGTTACTATGACTAAAGAAATGATTCTTCTGAGCTGGGACACAGGATCTGAATTACTTAGACATAGTATAGCTGGGTGTATGTCTATCCATCAACAAAATAAAGCATCGAACAGCATGTATCGTTGAACATGCTGTTCATCGAGCTGTTCTGACTCAAATCGCATTACGGTAGGGATAAGATTTGCCCTTTCCCCACTGTAGTATGATCTCAGAGTTGTTATATATAAATAGAGAAGGATGTTGGGGGGCACAGCCCTCCACATGAGGAGGATTAGATGAATGGCATTTACTATGTAATGCCGTTCGATGCTTTTACCATCTGACAAATAAACATAGACCCAGTAAGGCCTTATTAAGTTTAATGCTATTATCTGCCAAAGGTTCAAATAACAAATTCACAACCGTAACAGGAACAGGCAAGCAAAAACAGGGTAATGCTACTCAATGCTAGAAGTCTAAATCTCAAAATGCACTCACTCAAGGCACTCCTTAAAATGGAGAACATCGATATCTGTGCAGTGGCTGAGACCTGGTTCAAGGCTCCAGAGAGCACCCCTGCACTACCAGGCTATAACTCATACCAGACTTTTCGGCCATGTAACCTGGACCGAAACACCAAAGGTGGAGGTGTGTTCATATTCATTAAGGATATCCACACCTCCAGGCTAGTTGCTCAGCATTATGCATCCAAGGTTATCCAAGTGCAACTAACTCTGGGCAAAACTGCAATCTAAATTGTAGCTTGCTACATATCCCCCAGTATGCCCCAGGATTCCCACTCCTCTTTTCTTGATGTACTGGAAAATATTAGGGTTCAACCAAACACCCTAATAATGGGCGACTTCAACTACCCCACCATTAACTGGGAAAACTACTCATGTACCAACTCCTTAGCTCAACGCTTTCTGGAATTCATAAACTCCATTGCCCTGGATCAACTTATCCACACCCCCACCAACAATATCCTAGACCTAGTCATTGCCAACATGAGTGACCAGTGTTCCACACATGCAGTCAACTCCTCGTTGGTCCTATCCAACCATAAGCTAATCATGCTTGATATCCACATCCTGCTCCCACCCCCCATTAAGGAAACCATGGAAAAAAATTTCTCCAAAGCCAACTTCATGCTTCTTAAGACAGAAGTGGTGTACTTCATGACACCCATGCAGATAGACAATAAATTTACAACTGCTGAATCCTACACAAATCCAGTCTATAAGCACTTACATGAGTGCATGGATCGTGCTATCCCAAACAGAACCAAGATGCTATCCTCCAAAAAAAGGAAGCCAATCTAGTGGTCCCCTGCCATAAACAAACTGTACAACAGAAGGAAGAAACTGTTGCAAAAGAGAGTAAAATCCCATGAATGGTGGAGCTCCCTGGTCAGCCTCAGTACAAAGCTGAGATCCCTTATAAGATTCTCCAAAGCTAGCTATGAAAACAAAATTGACACTAATTCTAAGGACAACCACAAAGCATTCTATAGCTATGTCAAGAATCTCTATGGCAACTCCCAGATCTGCTTTGAGTTACAGGAAAAAAGGCACGAAAATTACAGAACCAACTGATATTGCCAACATCCTAGCAGATAGGTTCAGTGCTAACTTTACCCCCCTCACCCCCTAAAGGGCCCATATCTACACAGGAAGAATTCAGAGTCCCTGTAATCACAACTACACAGGTAAAAGCTGCACTCGCTAAAGCCAAAAACACAGCATCCATGGGACTGAACAACATCCCAGGCTGCATTTTAGATGAACTTCAGAACGAACTGGCTCCCGACTTAAGCACCATGTTCAATAATAGCCTCGCATTAGGCTTTGTGCCCACTGAATGGCACACAGCAACAGTTATCCCACTCCACAAAGGGGGAGCCACCACTGATCCCAGGAACTATCGACCTATTTGCCTGTTGAGCCTGGTCTGCAAGGCCATGGAACGTATCATCATGGAACTCATAAACAAAGACATTGGTAACCTCCAAACTCTGGATCCCATCCAGTTCAGGTTTGTGAAAGGCAGATCATGCCTCCTGAACCTGATCGACTTCTTTGAGGCAGTCACCAAAGCCTTAGATGAGGGTAAGGTGGTTCACACAGCCTATCTTGACCTCGTCAAGGCTTTCAACACCATCCCCTTTTCTGGAATTATAGCTAAACTCACTAAACTAGGTATAAATCCCTACATCACAAGATGGGTTGTCAACTGGCTCACTGACAGAATCCACACTGTAAAAGTTGCAGACTCCAAATCTGAACTCAAAGCAGTGACAAGTGGAGTACCACAGGGTTCCGTCCTGGGACCTCTCCTGTTTGGTATCTACTTCTCTGAAGTACAGGCCTCTGGCTAACAAAGTTTGCAGATGACTGCAAACTAGGAGCCATAGTCAAGTCCCCAAATGATGTGGACATCCTACAGAAGGGCCTCGCTGAGACAGATGCCTGGTGTCAGAGCCATGGCCTCAAGCTCAATGCCAAAAAGTGCAGTGTCATCCCTTTTGGTAAAAACTACCACATAGGCAGCAATCTACTTAACATCGAATGTGTGATAAGAGACCTTGGGACCCAGGTGGGCAGTAGTCTCTCCTTTGATAGTTACATCGCCACACTAGTCAGAAAGTCCTTCTACGTGGCACACCTCATCATAAAAGGGTTCTCATCCAGGAAAAAAGAGGTCATTGTTCCTCTCTACTCGACACTCATTAGACCCATTATAGAGTACAACGCCCCTTTTGGAATGTACCTCACAAGACATCTGCAGCAGCTGGAAAGGCTACAGAAGTACCTCACAAAGAGGATTACTGGCCTCAAACAAATGCCCTACACTGACCGCCTCCAAAAACTTCAGCTTTACTCCGTAGCATATCGCCTACTCTGAGGTGATCTCTGCCTAACATATAAAGCTATGTCAAACCCAGAGCTGTTGGACATGCTACACCTAAAAAAATCCCAATCCCTCCAAGCTACATGGTCTAGGGACCTAAACCTTGTCACCACAATAAACAGGACATGCTGGATGGATAGATTCCTGTCCCAGAGACTTCCCATACTCTGTAACAGGCTACCCATCTATGTCAAGCAAAGTTCTTCATTAGCACTCTTCAAGAAAAATCTTGATGAGTGGATGGGAAATAGGAAATACACCCCAGGAATCACTTCTGTGTCTCTGCTCGACAGTGGCACAGGAAAATAACTTTCTTGGGTGGCGTAAGCCAGGGAACCTTGTTGGCTAGGCTTACGTAGGCCCTTGGGCCAATAGCCTAGTACCTACCTATGAACCTATGAAACTAAAAAAAAAAAAAAATGACTAAAAATGGAAATCAAAATCTAAACCATTTGTAACTGAAATGTCAAATATTGGTAAAGGGATAAAAGAACTGGAAGTGAGATCCTTAGAAAAGGGAAGGAGAAAATTACAAAGAAATAATGGAAGTTGTGGGAACAATACATGCAGAATAATGTTCAGAAGGAGGAGTGAGGTATAAGAGAAGGCAGGAATTGCATAATATATGCAAAGTATAATGCATGCATAAGTGCTATTATGGTTTGTTTTCTTTTCAATTATTGTATGTGTGCCTATGTCTTAAATGATAATTTAATGAAGGTGTTTAAAAAAATACCATTTAATGAAGTTTCTATGTCACTTACCTGAGAACTTTGTCACTGAATCATAGATTTTGATACACCGGTTTGTCTGTCATTTACTTTTTTTATATTTTGTTGACCTGGCTAGTCCAACTAACAGAGACGATTTTCAGTGGAGACCCAGGGAGAAAAGCTTCAAAAAACATTAATGTTTATGACATTATACGTAGTTAGATTTACAAATAATTTAACAAATGCTTATATAAAATGAAAGTAGGAGGTAGGCAGGAATAGTGTGAGAAATGAAACAATGCTCAAAGTGCCTAAATCATGTCTATGTGTGGAGAAATTGTAAAGAAGGACTGTGGGGATAGGAGTTAAAAACATAAAACAGAGCACTGTGTTAGTGTGAGGAGAAAGGAAATATGAAGACATAAGAGTATTAACAGTTTCTATGTGCAGGGGCAGGACCTTTGTTTTAAAGGTATGTTTTTAGTATGTTGACAATTTTTTTTAGGATTAGCATCATTCCTGAGGCCAGTTTCCGCACTACAATTCTCCTGGGTGTTTAGCACATAGTTCCTTTTCCCCAGGATTGACAACATCCCTAAACATGAAGGGGAACATTTTACAAATATTAATCTAAAAGGGGCACAAGCACACAAAAAACAAGAACACACGTTCACAAAATGGAAGAGTCCAGCTGCCTGGAGGAAAAGAAAGTAATTTGATTCAGTCACTCCTGTTAGAAACAGACTGCAAAAACAAAACTTTGTATTTCCACAATATTATGTCTGAACAAATCCACAGTGACCTTGGCAAGTACAATTTATTCATAAAAAATGATAAGTGCTTTTGTTTCATACAAAACGAAACTTCATCAGATAAAAATGTCATCACCAAACCTTCAGGTTTATATACACCCCTTAAAACTTTCAGTCATTCCAAAAGTATACTGAGACACACACTCATTCCATTCATGATTAAAAATGCCTTTTTTTACAGTAACGCTACATAAAATAAAATATATATATATATATATATATATATATAGAGAGAGAGAGAGAGAGCACATTATCTTTAAAAATTTCCATATATTCATTCATATTTCAATATTCAAGCAAGTCATCTTTCCAATGCTTTAAGTTTTAAATTACTAATAATTGAAGCCTGCCCATTCAGAACTGACCAGCATATTGCATTCAAGTGTAGCTGCCAGATCAGTTCACGTCTTTCTAATAATAAAGACCACACTCCACCCCTTTCATTTAGCTGTAAAGTTTCCAATACTATAAATTTAAAACAATGTCCTTCATTATCTGCACAGTGTTTTGACAGGGCATTTGTCTCTAAGTTTGATATCTCTCAGATGTTCATATATATATGACTTAAGCTTCCTGTCAGTTTTACCTATATAAAACATGCACAACAGCAGCATAAGGCACAATATACCACCCTTTCTGACAAACAAGAATATTTTTCTGACAGTCCCACTTTATACCCATTAATGGTTACCTCTGAAGCCTCTATTACTGATGAACAATATGAGCAAAAACCACACTTTTTCATAGTACCATTGGTCTGTGAAACCACCCGTTGCTCAAACTCATTTTTCAGATTCATCCCTTTCCTGTAAACAATAATAGGCTTTTCAGTAATAAAATCCCTTAAATCTTTATTGGATTTTAAAGTTTGCCAGTTTTTCATCAGTATATTAGTTATTTGCCTACTATTAACACAAAATGTGGTGATGAAAGAATTCTTATACTTCACATCAGTACTTTTTTCATTATTATTAAACCTGCCCACAGGGACCAAATTCATGTTATCAGTTGACAAAATTATTTTCAGGCCCATAGGGTTTTATCATTTAAATAAACTGGTACTTCTCTTACAATGGGTACAAAATGTCTCCTTTCTCTTTTATTCAGGACCTCTAGCATAATTTCATCTATTAGGGAGCAGAGATAGTCACGCTTAAGAAACGCAGCTTTCAGAAGGTCATATTTGTCCAAATTAAAATTCCATAGTGGATACCATTCTTGCTAACCTGATGAATTGACCCTTCACCATAGCCTGCTTTTGCTTAAAGGGGGTGTGCACTAGAAAAATGTAGTAAAGTGTTTGAGTATGTTTCTTTTCTAAAAATTCTGGAAACAAATCTATTATTCACTCTGCCCTTTGACAGTGGCTGGTGACTTCAAATTAAAGGGGGGCTACAGGAGACAGCTGAATGGGTGTGGCCAATTGGAAGGGGTGTGGCCAACTAGAAAGGGGTGGAGCTATGCTCAAAACCACAACTGGAACTTTAATTAAATATGCTGCTCTGGGTGCTAAACCTTCATTACGAGAGTCCAATCAAGACAAAATGAAGTGTAGAAGAAAAAAATATTTCAATGCATTGGCTACATGACAGCTTACTTACTATCTAGATGGAAACAAAAAGGTTGTGAGACATGACAAAATAAATTACTTTTTAAATACATTACTGGAATGCCAGTCAAAATCAAGTATAAAAAGAACTCAACTCAAACCACTTCTCCTTGCACTGCAGTTCTAATTATAATTTACATTCAGCTTTATAAAAATACCAAGTAACTTCTGATACCCCACTTGCAAAAATGTTTCTTATCCAAAAAAGACTTGTTGCCTGACAGCAGCTATGTACTTGTTTCATGGGGAAGACATGATCAAAGTAAAAAATGAACAGCAAACAAGAAACAAGCTCAAGATAAATTGCTTAAAGGATTACTGCACAGGTTATGGACCACACATGATAGATTGGCATTCTGTTTAGTGTACGGGTAAAGCCTGCAAAGATGACTGCAAGTCTCTAACAAATGTAATGAGCTTCTGAAAATACTGTAATCCTGTCCTTTATTACAAATACTTTCATATGAATTTCAATACCTAAGGCTTATACGTTATCTAGTTATGTAAATATTCTCTGCATGGCAACAACAAAAAGGCTTTCAGTGTTGATAATTCTTTAACAGTATGCTTATTAACGCTTACTTGCATCTTACAATCGCAGACAAGCTTATCTGATGGTCATTAAAGCATTGCTACTTAAACACAGAGCAACACGGCACTGCGATAGCATGCATTTTCTGAATAATAAGAAGCATAAATCAAAAGTATAAAAATATGACAGAAAACCAGAACATTCTAAAAAATCAAGGACAGATGAAAAGCCACTGTAGTACTTGTGTCTACCTTGGATGGGGGAATACTCTGCACACTTGCACTGCATTACTGCTCCTTGACTTGCTTGGACACATCTAGAGTCACTACATGGGAGAGTGGGGTGCAACAAGTATGTTACAATTTGATATGTCTCTGGTTGACAGTGGTGGCTCTGACACTCATACCTCTCAACCTCAAAGCAAGAAATCTGGACAAAGCCATACATAGAAGTGGGACAAAGGCCCCAAAATAAGGAAACTTTTCAAATATTGCTCTTATAAACTTAGAAAGATAATAGAATAGTAGTAGGTCTTGCATTAGTATGAATTTTTTGAAGGGTATGAAATCTGAAACACAAATGTCTGCCATTATTTTCTAACTTCAACCTTTAATGATTTGCCACTAATTTGCCAGAAAACTACAATTTTATGAAAAATGGATAAAAAATGTAATGCAGAATATAATATTGCCACACAATACAGCTGGGAACCTATCAAAAAAGGGGCACCTTTTTAATATTAGTACTTTTAATTTGAGCAGCTGACAAAATAAGAGAATCTACATGCATTTCTGAAATAAAAGTAATCTATAACTCTGATCATTACAGTTATTTATAATTGTAAACTCTCCATATTTTCTTCCAAAATTGCCATTTTGCAGAGGGATTATTAGGAGGAGAGCAACATTTTGAGCCAAAATTGGGGACAGTTGAGAGGTTTGTATATTCCTAATTCCATAAAGTGATTATTTGCACGTACCTCTCAACCTCTTAATGCAGAAAATCTGGACAAGGCCAAATATATTGGGGGAACATACAAACAGTACTAAAAATTGCTCTTGTATAAACTTAGACAGTTGATAGAATAACAGGTTTTGCTTTAACATGCATTTTTTCTGAAGGTTATAAAGTCTGAAATTCAGTGTCTGTCATTATTTAGTGACTTCATTCCTAAATGATTTGCCAGAAAACCACAAATTTTATGAGGAACAAACCAAAAATAAGAAGCAAAAATCTATTCATTCTGCAAAAATCTGGACAGTTGAGAGGTATAGTTCAGCCGAGGCTGTCTTTGAGTTGCTGCCCTCCCCCCCCTCACAAAATCATGGTCGAATGGAGCCTCCACCCTGCAGTCATTCCAATGTCCCATTCCTTGGTTATTTCACCCAATTTTCCATAAACACTGTAATGTGCATATTGTTTTACTTCTGCAATGATTTGGATTTCCTTTGAAAGTTTTATTTTGCATTTTACAGCACAAACACTAAAAGATATCTGCTAAACAAAGCAATGCAGTCTCATAATGAAAATAGACTCAGCATTAAAACTTCTCTGCCCTTGAAACTCACATTCATTGAAACAGCATTGAAACCCACATTCAAAGAAAATACATTTTGCCAGTGGCAGATAAAGATTAACTTTGGGCTTTTTTCAAATCCTAGGCCCCTTGCACATGAAACATACACATGCAATTTGATAACCCTTCATGATTGTATTAAATTATATTCCTTGTACAATACAGTACAGTTTTAGAGGGCGTTTTAAATTTATTATTTTGCACATTTTTCCAGTAAACAATGAAACAAAATGCATGCACCAATAATGACAAAACTGCCCAATTCAGAACATTTCCATCATAAAAGTCTACTCAAACTTCTACAGTCCACCAGTATCAGTAAATATGCACAATCTCTGAAGAAGTAAACGTCATCTAAATAATTCCACATTTAAGAGATCTGTAACTAATGAAGAGGTTGCTGCTAGCAAACAACTTTATATTTCATTGTTTCATCTACAAATAAAGTGCCTGTTGTCCTTGAGGAATAAATTGCCTATGTTACATGAAAAAATGATAAGCTAGTGATATTGCAATAGGGAATGGATGCCAAACTGATAACAGGTTCATAGTTACTAGGCATCTTCACCAAAAAGAACTGCAGCATGCACCCCCTTGCAAAACAGTATAGTATCAGCAATGCATCTACCTGTTGTGGGAGTAGAGCCCACAGCTTTCTGCATCAAAAGCAAGTACACTACTTGTTGCACTATTAACAATGCAAGCAGTCTCAGCATAAGCAGCACTAAACTTTTGCTCCTCTGCAGCTCTCAGCTCCTCGTAAATTCTACTCATCACTGAGCTGTATCTCTGAACTTTGCAGCACAAGAAATCTGGAAAAAGCCAAAATTTATTGGGGGGGACAAAAGCCCAAAAACCAGGGACACATTTTAAACATTGTTTGTATAATGTTGGAAAGTTCCTAGAATAAAATGCTGTGTTACCACCATACATTTCACTGTCAAGTGTTAAACCCAGGACCCTGTGCAAAACAGTCAGAGCAACATACCACTATGCCAAATCAGCTGTTTTGTGAAAGAGAGGAAGACTGAAATTTAAATGGCTACCATTTAGTGAATTCAGTTCTCACCATAGCTGTCAACCTCTTAGCACAAAACACCTGAACAAAGCCAATAATGGGGGAATACAGCCCCCAAACATATTCAGTGAATTCAGTTTTCACCATAGCTCTCAACCTCTTAGCAAAAACACCTGGACAAAGCCAGTAATGGGGGAATACAGCCCCCAAACTTATTCAGTGAATTCAGTTCTTACCTTAGCTCTCAACCTTAGCACAAAAAAACTGGACAAAGCCAATAATGGGGGAATACAGTCCCAAAAATAGGGACAAATTTCAAATATCCATCTTATAAACTTAGAAAATTGCTAGAATAAAATGTTTTGCATTACCATGTACTTTCTGAAGAATATGAAGTCTGAAATTCAAATGCTTGTCATTTTTATTTATTTAATATTTGTTAACCGGGAAAGTCTGACTTGGAACAAAAGCCAATTTTCAGCAGAGGCCTGGAGAGAAACACTCCAGACACATGTCTTTGTAAGATGGGAGGACATCAGGGGAAACCCACACAAACACAGGGAAGATATGCAGACTCCCCACAGAAGGCACCCCAGCCAAGAATCAAACCAGAGAACCTATAGCTGTCAGATGATGCTACCACTGCACCACTGCACTACTGACTGTTTAAAGAAATAAACATACAGAAACCACAGATTTTATGAGGAACAGAACAGAACAAATATGAGGCAAAAATCTGCAATTTTTTTACAAATGGTGGTGGGTAGGGAATTCAAGATCTTGCCACCTGGGCCTAAGGTACAGGGTTCAAGCCTGTGGTATTCTCTACCCACCACCATGTATCTTGAGTTCTCTAGCCACCAGTATATAGCAACTGAGGCATTACACACACACACACACACACACACACACACACACACACACACACACACACACACACACACACAATCTGAGCCCAAAGTCAAGTCTGTTGTATTCCTTCCTGCAGTGCAATCCATCCAAAAAACTGCTGCGATGAGAGCAAGCCCTTCCCCTTCCTGCAAGGCTCATCCTAGTCCTTCCTGCAAAAGCAAGCCAGGTGCTACCCAGCCTGCAGACATTGCAGCCCGATCCCCTTCCAGTGATATTGGGAAATGCCACAAGTGTGCATGTGCAATGTTCTGGGACTTGCATTTGTTTTACTTTTGTTTTTATTTTATTATTTTCTTTTATTTTTTGTTTTACAGCTGGGGGGAGCTACAGTCCTGCAGCCCAGTAGCACGAGCCGCCTCTGTCCTTTGATAAAAACACATCCAGAAATGCAATTTCTTCCTCAACTATTGCATGCGTAAATTTCAAAAAAGATGCTGTACTATTAATATAAACCAAAAACTGAGGAATTACTTCTTTAGGGCCATCTCAAATAAAAAAAAAAAACATGTCATCAAAAATTGTGTATAAAGAAGACAGTATTGATGGAACCTTGAATTAAACAAAAACTCCCAACATAACATTACAATATTTGCATATACACCACCACATGGTGAACCTAGCCACCCCTTCACATTGTATATAAAATTACTTCTCAAATGTAATGTAGTTATTAAGCAGAACCATCTCCAACAATTGTTCCAAAACATTAATTTGTGTTTGTAGAACACCTTTATCCACTAAATACTCACAAAACCACTTAATTCTTATATCATGTGGAATGACAGAATATAAATCCTTAAAGGGACAATCCCAGGGATTTTTTGTTTTGATTCAGCCTTTGTTTACATTTCAGGTTTGCCTTTCTGAGCATGCTCACCTTTGGCTGAAGGGGGTAGGGGAAAAGTGCCTGCAGGAAGTTTCAAAGGTGTCAGCCAAATTCCATCTCAAATTGCAGTTGTACTGACAACAGCTTTCCCTGTGAACCATTCATGACTTTAATCTGTGCATTTCACACATTGATAAAAGTGGTCTTTCCAGCATTTTATGACTTGACTGCTGCTGCTACTCTACAAAGTACATCAGTAATGCCAGGCTTTTAAACATTAGTAAACATAGTTTTTTGTTTCTTTCATTTCATATTTTATTCTGTGGTGACTGTGAATCCTGGCCAATGCCTACTGAAGCTAGGTGGTTGCACTTGTAAGAATTCATTAACAGTTTGCATAGATTTAGCGTTTTCTTCCATCTTTTTAAGAACCTCTCCTGCTTTGGTGCCAAACAAATGATCCTTATTTAAAGGAGCATCTAGTAATTTGGATTTGACATGATCTGGGAAGGTTTGCTCCTTCAGCCAAGCATACCTTCTCAGTACAGAACCAGTGACTGCAGTCTTTATTTTCTGCACAGTCTGGAAATAATACCATTTTTTGTTTAATTAGTTCCATAATATGTTGCTGGTGCTTCAACATGTGAAACTGGCAATTCAATGCTCTGAGAGCAAGAGTTGCAGAGGTATATACCTTCTTACCCCATCTGTCTAAAGCTCTGGAATCCCTGTCTGAAGGGGTAGGATTTTTGGCTGTAGTAGCCTTAATAGCTTTAGATCCCTGGGAAATGGTCTCTGGATCAGCAGTAGGATTCTTGAAAAGAAACTTGTGGGAATCAGGTACTCTGTAGTACCTGTCGGGTTTCCTAGGGGCCGGGGGTAATGTATCTGGTGTAAGACTGGATTCCATAAAAACATCATCTACAACATCCAGGACAGGGGGTATAGCTAGAGGCCTGTGCTGAAGCAACTCTAAAAATTCTCTGAATCTCTTTATGGACTGAGGGTAGTCTTGGCATTCCCAGTGGAAATGCTCTCTTAAAGTATGCAAGGTTTCACCAAAAGAAAAATCCTCTGGAGGGGAGGCAGAGGGAAAGGATTCCTCTGCATCTGAATCCTCATAGACTGATAAGGGCATGTCCTGATAATCAGAAGGGTCAGAGTCATCAGACTCCTGGTCTGTAGAGTCAGAAGGAAACTCAATTCTTTGTCTCTTAGCAGGGGAAGGATGGCTTCCCCTAATTAGGGTAATAAGGTCTTCAGTCATTTTAAGCATTTGTTTTTGTGGCATGGGAGCTTGAGCATGCGTTTTGGTCATCAGTTTTCTAGGCATGGTGCGTACTCTGGGCCTAAGAAACTCGGTAGTTTTGGCTAAAAAAGAAGTCATCAGTTTGATTCAAACATCAGTTGGATGGAATACACCCTCAGAAGCTGGTGCCTGCACAGCTGCTCCAGATCCTTCCAAGATAGAGACATCCACATGTTCCATAGTCGAAGAAGAATCTCGTGGCATATCAGACTCTGACTGGGTCTCAGCAGAAGTCTATGAATCCATAGAAGCGGGCATCAGGGACTGCAAAGGCGCCTCTCTGAGTACCGGCAGACTGGCAACTAGCTTAACGGAAGCGTCGGCAGTTTTGGACCTACGCAGTCTGTCTCTGTCTTTATCTTTATGTTTTTTCAGAAGATCAGTAGTCGGATGGCTTACTGAAGCCATTTCGGAATACGGAGAACAAGAGCAAAAGAATTTAGCAACAAAGATAGCCTGACGCCGAATGGTTCGGGTGTTAAACAAGGCACAAAACCTACAGCTAGGGACATCGTGGTCTGGGCCTAAACAGGTGATGCAGTAAGTATGAAAATCTCTGTGAGGTATTTGCTTTCCACAGGCAAGACAATTGTTAACTTTTTCTGACATTGGTTAGAGCAAGAAAAAAGGATCCCCAATGGGGTACTTAGCTTTAGAAGACTTCAGGATTATAAACTCGAAAACAAAAATTTCAGATAGCGGCCGACCGACACTTGTAAAATGCTTCTGCTTCGGGCTCCTCCTCAGCAAGAAAGACTGGTGTAATGGTGTCTGCTGCCTGTTTTATATCCCTGACAACCTGATGTCATGGAAGAAGCGACAGCATCCGATGCAGAAATACTAAGACTCTGGTATTCAGGCCGACTGAGGGCTACCTGCAGGCAGATAACCCAAGTGTGATGACTGCAACAGTGAAACATGAAGAACATCAATAATTACTTTATAGTGGTCTGTTTATTTTATTGTTGGATTTTGCTATTCATGAATGCAGTAAAATTTGTAAAATCATATAGTTTATATGTGTGTGTGTGTGTGTGTGTATATGTATATATATATATATATATATATATACATACACACACACACATGTGTGTGTATTATATATATAAATATATATATATATATACACACACACACATATATATTGTAATAGAAAACTCATCATAGTTTAGCCCCATTTAATAATTGCTGTAAATTTAGACTCAGCATTACATTCTGTATTTAGTATGATAGAGAGTAAATTGAGTGAGATAGTTTTATTTATTCACAGGTAGAAATGTACAGAATTTGAACTGATTATGTCTTCTAAGGATGTCCACTTTTCTTTGTAAAATATAGAAACTCTAGTTGTTGTGGAAAAGTGGATGATTATTATAACCACTGTGATAATATTCTGGAAGAGGCAACCTCAGTGTTAAAATCATGGAAAATAGTTCCCAATCTTTTGAGAAAAAAGTTTACTAATTACATTCAACAATAGTTAGTAACTTGAGTTATGTAGGAAATATTTTTTCCATTTCCTTCTTCTTCTTTCGGCTTTTCCTGGTTAGGGGTCACCACAGCGGTTCACCTGTCCGCTCATGATTGGCAGTGGAGTTTTACAGTGTCGAGTTGCCAGCCCGGCGCCCAACCTTCCACAGAAGGCACACACACACACATGCACTCACACCTAGGGCCAATTTAGAGTGTCCAATCCACCTACTGTACATCTTTGGGATGTGGGAGGAAACCAGAGCACCCGGAGGAAACCCACGGGACCACAGGAAGGACACGCTGACTCTGCACAGAAGGCACCCCAGCCAAGGATCGAACAGGAGAACCTCTTGCTGTGAGGCGACAATGCTAACCACTGTGATAGAGAATCAAAATCTTAAGAAGCATTATTTTCTTTTTATGGGTCTAGACCTGATTGATTCCCATTAAGAGGGGTAAGAGAGAAAATATATGTTCTACAATTCAAAGGAAACTTTGCTGCATCCTCTTATAGAATGTGATAAAGCATTTTTATGGTGTGAAAAATTGATTCAGTATAATTTACTAAGAAACAAGTAAATTTGTTTATAGACATTTAATGTATGAGAAGCAAGAAATTCTAGAAAAAGGAGAAATGCAGATAGATAGATAGATAGATAGATAGATAGATAGATAGATAGATAGATAGATAGATAGATAGATAGATAGATAGATGCAGTACAGCATCTTTGGATTACCAAATGTGAAGAATTGTTATATTACAAATTATAGGATTGCTTTTTAGGTAAAATAAAGAAATGTCTGTGGCAGAAGGAGTGGGAAAATACTGAGGATTACTATAGTTTGATGATATACCATTGTTGAACAGATTACAACTGGTTTACGAATTTTTCCTTTTATGTCTTAGTTTAAGTTTCACTGATATTGTTTCTTTTCTTGTGTTGTATGTATGTTTTTTTCTTGCATGATATATGAACATGTTGCTTTTAATAAGCAAGTTCCCCCCACCTCTTTTCCATAGGTGCCATGGGATATTTTACATCCACTTAAGCTACTACTAACTCAGGCAGATGGGGCCTCCGTTCAATGTCTCATCTGAAGGATGACACACTCAGGAGTTCACACCCCGGTATGCTACACTGTAACTAACTTAAAAAGTAATCTGATCACCTAGGGTGGGAACAGAACCCACAGCCTTCTTGTCTTCCAGCACCAAAGCCCAATTTTGCTATCTCTTAAGCCACTGATACTGGCAACATAGGGAACATTGGTTTCCTGTTTAAATAAACATTCCAAAAGCTCTAAGTGTAGTATGGAAATTCGGTGACAGCTACCAGAAGTCAACATGTTGAAAGCAGCCTAAAAACTGAAGACTACCAATGGCTCACATTTTAAAAAGTCCTATCTTTAGACTCTAGCTAGTTTCATTTTGCTGTTACATGGTAACTATCTTATAGTTCACAGGATTTGTGATGATCGTGACTCAAAACACTGAAAATTAGCAAAGCTTCAAAAGAAATGTCAGGGTTCCCTGATAAAGAAAAGGTAAAGTGGGACAGTTCATTTTGTTTATTTATTTGGTAACTGTGCAACTGAATTTATCCGATGAATCATTTCAACAAAAAATAATAGTAATATACTATCTAAAATATGCCCATAATAATCCATTGTGTATGCAGGTCAAAGATCATAGGACTACAAGACACAAAAAAACTGCTGTAACAAAGAAATGTAAAGATAAACTGATATACAGTTTTAAATAAAACGTTGTGGGAAGTTCAATGTCTATATTGTGAGAAGACGTTTTCTAGGCTTTAGTGTTAAAGTAATTTTTGGTTTGAAGGAAAAACACTAAGTTACTAGTGGTGTGCGTATCACGAGAAAGCATTTTTCATGTTCTGAGACTGGGGAAAAGAAGGCCTTAATGAAAGTCAATAGACTGAAATTTGGAATTTTTAATGAATTCTGGGACAGGGATGATGAACAAAGAGTTGTGTTTGTTCAAAAGAACAAGATAGAGCAGGACACAAACGTGGTACAGAAATCCATATGCAAGTGAGCATGTATGATAACTGGAGGTAAGAGAAGCGGACAGCGCAAACCACTGAGATGCACGAAAGACTGCATAGGAATGTGTTCTCTAAGGAAAGAAATAAATGACGCAACACATTTCTTAAGTAATACCCAGAATCAGTCAGAGTTTGAGACAGAAGATGATTTATTTATTTATTAACTGATTATTTGTTTTCTATATTTGATAACTAAGTGGTACACGATTCTTAGCAATTACTTGGGCCACAAGGCAATACATAGAAACACAACACTTCAAAACATATTGAAAACATTATGTAGAAAAGAAATATATAACCTAGGCAACTAACAAGGATGGACCAATTAAGAACAAGCATGCATACGCATAATATGCATAATTATAGTTGGAGAAAATAAAGCAGATATTTATATACATATTTATTTAATTCATAACTCCACTGTAATAGCACAAAAGTTCAATTTCCCTTGGTAGATCAACTGAAATGAACATAATTAGTGGGTAAATAAAATAAGGTTCTTGTGCAGCTAGACTGGATATATGGTTAACCAACATTCTTGAAACATTAGTGTTTGTATTCATTTGCCAAATGTCCTTTTAGTTTCTTCTAAAAGTGGAAGACATTATCCATGGAAGTAATTTCTTTAGGTAGAGAATTCCAAAAGGCCAATGGTTTGGAGGATACTTATTTGCCCCTGATGACCTGTTTTACATATAAATAAAGTAAAAACATACAGCCAAGATATTTACTGGTTGCTTTACTAGCTGATGGAATACAATGATGTAATCATAGGAATATGGAGGTATTAAGAACGTGAACTCTGGGTGTTATACATACCACTGTTTCCCCATTTACACTTAGTTCCAGGAGGCTATACATATCTAAAAAGGTATACATGCTGTTCAGTTTGGCAAAAAGCACTAGGCCTAGTGTCTGGGTTGGTAGTCATAGTTAGTGGAATTAACTTCATGTCTGAGGAGTCACTACTATTAGTCTTCAAAGAAAACCCATCAGCAGCACAATGCAACACAGCATTAGCTCAATGCAGTGTTCAGTTACATTAATGTGCAGTATAATGCAACACAGCATTAGCTCAATGCAGTGTTCAGTTACATTAATGTGCAGTATAATGCAACACAGCATTAGCTCAATGCAGTGTTCAGTTACATTAATGTGCAGTATAATGCAACACAGCATTAGCTCAATGCAGTGTTCAGTTACATTAATGTGCAGTATAATGCAACACAGCATTAGCTCAATGCAGTGTTCAATTACAACATTAATGTGCATTTTTAAGTTGAGCATTTTTAATATGCACTTTCTCTCATCCACACTGATTTAGACTTTCTTGGGGTTTCTATAACACTCAGGATAGGAATTTGGTATGGCTGGAATAGATTCCTTGCAGTTTCTCTCTAGTTTTCAAACACTGGAGCTGTCAGTGCAACTTGTCCTTGAACCTCTGGTCACTATTGGCTGGGCGCTTAACTTGTGCTATGGCATTCCTGGTTGGTCTGGAGAGAAAGAGCGGGGGTTATAGCACCAAAACAGGAGGGGGATTTATTTTCTTCTGTATTTGTTCTAAGTGAAGATTTAAGTTGAGTGAAAGATCAAGCCACATACCAAGTTATTTGAAGCAGATGACTTGATCAGTGGGGGTTATCTAGATGGTCATGGATATTCTGCAGGATACCCCCTTTTGAAGTTACTACTGTGTCCACACAGCCTACCTTGACCTTGCAAAAGCCTTCGACACAATACCACACTCGAGCATCATAAATAAGCTCACCAGCTTAAATATCAACCCCTATGTCATAAGATGGGTTACAAACTGGCTTAGGGATACAACCCACATGGTCAGAATTGCAGGTGCCATGTCAGACTCTAAACCAGTTACTAGTGGCATCCCACAAGGCTCAGTCCTGGGACCTCTCTTGTTCGGTATATATTTCTCTGAGGTACAGGCTAACAGAGGAGGACTATGGCTGACAAAGTTTGCAGATGACTGCAAACTGGGGGCCATAATCGACTCGCCGGCTGCACAAGCATCCTTCGAAAAGGTCTCACAGAGACGGATAACTGGTGCAAGATCCATGGCCTAAAGCTAAATGCCAAAAAGTGCATAGTCATCCCCTTTGGGAAAAACAAAGTGCCCACAAATTACCACATAGGTGGTAATCCATTAAGTACGGAAGAAGTAATTAGGGATTTGGGGACCCAAGTAGATTGCAATCTCGCCTTTGACAATCACATTGCCAAAGTGGTTAGAAAGACATTCTATATAGCCCACCTTATCACAAAGGGGTTCACATCTAGATCAAGAGAGGTCATTGTGCCCCTCTACTCATCACTCATCAGGCCCATAATTGAATATAATGCCCCATTTGGGATGTACCTTACCCGACACCTGCTACAACTAGAAAGACCCCAAAAGTACTTCACCAAGAGGATCAAGGGACTCATACAGATGCCCTACGTACCTAGGCTGAAGAAACTCCAGCTCTACTCAGTTGCTTACCGCCTACTCAGAGGCGATCTGTGCCTGACATATAAAGCCATGTCCAACCCAGAATTAATGGACATGCTCCACCTCAAGAAATCCAAATCCATCAGAACTACACGCTCCAGTGACTTAAACCTCAGCACAGAAATAAATAGAACATGCTGGAGGGACAGATTCATATCCCAGAGGCTCCCCTCACTCTGGAACAAAATCCCAATCCATGTCAGACAGAGCCCCTCAATGACCCTCTTCAAGAAGAATCTTCACGTTTGGATGGGAGATCGTAAATTTACTCCTGGGATCTCTTCTGTGTCACTGCTAGACAGAGGCATGGTAAACTAACCTTAAATGGGCTATCTTCTGTGACCTACTATGCAGAGGCACAGTCAACTAATCTAAGAAGGGTGGCGAAAGCCAAACACACTCTGGCTAGGCTTGTAAATGCCCTAGGGCAGATAGCCTAGTATCAACCTATGAACCTATGAACCTATATCTAAGACAAATAGTACTTCCCGATTCTTGTTTATTAATCTTACTAAAAAAATGAGAAAAACTACCCTTAACAAAATATTTTTGTCTGCATAATAACAGATTTATTCTTTTCTCTGTTAAAAAATAGTCTTTTTTCTGCCTATAAAATAATAAGGGATTTTCATAATCTTGTATGGCAAGCTGATAGTCTATTTTTTCTTTTACGGTCTACAAGTAGGCCCTAAGATTGTTTTTCTGCGTGTTGGGTTGTGTGGCCAGAATCAAAGTCTGATTAGAACTCATGTTCATAGAAAGTCTGATAATATTAATCATTATTTAGATGGAAGAAGTTGTCACCCCCCCCCTTTTGATTAAAGCTTTACCATATAATGAAATGTTACGCATTAGTAGGTTGTGTAATGATAAAGATGCTGTTTTACATGAGCTATTTGGTATTTGTGAGATGTCTAAACAGAGAGAGTATGATATACAACTTCTTCAAGCTGCTTTTAATCGATTTTTTTCAGGGCAATGTACTACTGGTGCTTATTATAATCAACACAATAATGTAATAGGGAAATTAAATAGGAATGAGACTAACGCACCTTCTAAAGTGTTTTTTATAACAACTTATAATGTATTTGTTAATAGAGTGGTAGATACTGTTTTGTATTATTGGAATTTTTTGATACAGGATAAAGATCTGTGTCATATTTTGCCTAACAGACCTATTGCATCTTATAAAATGGGTAGGAGTATTAAGGATATGGTGGTACATAGTCATTTTATACCGCCTGTACAGTCATAACTTATCCAGCCCCTAGATGTTGGGCTTATACCTTGTGGACATTGTTCTGTTTGCAGGTTTACTGAACAATGTTTTCTTATATTAATCAGGATCTATTTAGTCCCAAAGATATATATAGTTGTGCTACTGAAGGGGTTATATATATTTTGAAATGTTATTGTAATCTGTTTTATGTGGGAGAAACTAAAATAACTTTTAGGGTTAGGTTGCAAAAGCATTTTAGAGATTTTAAAAATAAGAAAATGGAGGGTCCCTTGGCAACACATTTTGATTTATTTCATCAGGGGGTGGTAGCTGTTTGAAAGGTAGCATTTTAGAGAAAGTTCATATTAATTTGGGCATGTCCTTGAAAAATCAACTGCTTTACAAGGAGGCAGTTTTTATACTGAAGTATGGTACCTTAGCCCCTAAGGGACTAAATAGTGATCTTAATTGGAAATTGTTAATTTAATTATATTGAATTATTGTTTAAGTAATTGAATAGTTTGTTTTAGTATATATGTGTGTTCTGATGCAGTTGCATTTTAACTCTGTAAAAGGCGTATTTACTGAGGCGCTAGAGTGTTCGTTGTCTTTTATAATAAACTCCTGGACTTTTTTAGATTCGCTGGTTTTGTGGTTTTTATATTATAGTCTATTTTTTCTGTTTCCGCATCTCTTTTTCTACTTTACAGTCTAAATTATTTTCTCTTACAAATAATACATTTCATCCAATCTGAACAAAAACCAAGTAAAGTTAAATGTTGTTAACATAATAATTTATTCTCTATTTACCTTGCAATAGTGTCCATTATGCACTCTATTTTTAACACCCTTAACTTCCATAAAATGATTCATATTAAATCTCACCTGAAAGTATATAGCAACATAATCTGATTTACAACCTTACATTGTCTTACACATCTTCAATGTCAAGGTTTCCGTGAAAGAAAAATAACCAATTTCTCTACGAAGCTGACCTCTGTTATATGTAGGCCCAAGACATTGTTCCAGTTTAAGTTTTCCAAAATGTAATACACCCTTAAACAACCTAGCATCCCTATATATTTTCCATATTGTCTTACACAAATGACAATTCAAATCTCCAACTATCACAATAGGTATTGATACTAAGACATAATGTTTAACGTATTAATCCATTTTCTCTGTCTAGTAATGCAGTAGGAACATATATTGCTATAAATCATACTAATCTTATATTACATTTGAAATCTACTATATCAGTCTTGCCTGGTATAACAATAACATCTAATAAGAGTGGGTTGTTGATATAAAATTGTTATATCACAATACAAATCTTTCTCAGTTAACCACAATATTAGTTGACTCCATATTGCGTCTTGTTTTTTTTTGTTTGTATGTTTTTTTTAATAATTCTTTCAATAACATAGTATCTAATAAACATGTCACATGTTAATAGCTTTAAAGTTCTCAAAAACTAATTGCCTCGATTTCTAAGGTATTTATTTATTTATTTATTGACATTTGTTAACCGGGTTAGTCCAACTGGGATTTTGTCCCATTTTCAGTGGAGACCCGAGGAGAAAAGCTCTAGAAAATACAATATATAATTACAGTACAAGAAAAACAAGTATTACAAACAATAATAGCAAGCACGTGGTGCAGCGGTAGCATTGTTGCCTCACAGCAAGAGGTTCTCCCGTTCAATTCTCGGCTGGAGTGCGAGGAGTGCCTTCTATGTGGAGTCTGCATGTCCTCCCCGCGTTTTGGTGGGCATTCGAAAGACATGCGTAAATGAGCGCGCCTTCGTTGAAGGTTGAACGTCAAGCTGGCACCACGGCGTTCGTGAAAATCTACTGCCAATCATTAGCAGACCAGAGTTCCGCTGTGGTGACCCCTAACCAGGAAAAGCCGAAAGACAACAACAATAGCAAGCAATAGAAATAAACAACTACATGTGAAGATTATAATTAAACAAGAAAATAAATTAAATTTTTTTTTTTTTGACAAAATTAAATTCTTTGTTGCTGAACAATGGGGGAGAGACAAGAGTGTCAGTAGGATCTACTGAGAGTGATGTGAGTGTGGGGGAAGGGGAGAGCTAAGTAGGGTCATAGCAGGGACAGGTTCTGGAGTTGAATAAATGTGTCTTCAGTTCTTTTTTAAATAGTGGAGTGTGAGAGATAGAGCATATATCCAGGGGAACTTTATTCGAAGCTTGGGCCACAGAGCGTTTGTAGAGTTGCTTACCTACAGACCTATTAGGGTGGTAGATATCGAGCAATTGCTGATTTGAGGTGTGGAGAGATCGAGAAGGGGTATAGATAGAAACAAGGAGTGGTAGGGAAGGACAGCAGGAGGGTTTAAAGAGCATAGAGTGCAGCATGTGAAATTGGTAGAGATGTAGTAATTGTGGGAGTTCAGCCATTGTAGAGACTTTAAGGCAATACAGTGGTGTGTGTTGTTTGGGCAGTTAGTAATGAATCTGGCTATTTTGTGGTAGGTTTGTTGAAGTTTGTTCAGGGTAGTAGTTTGAATATTTGTGAGAACTGGGGCAGCATAGAGGAGAGAGGGGAGGAGAAGTGCTTGTCCAAGGGTGAGTCTAGCCTCAGGAGTGAGGTATTTTCTGTTCCAATATAGCAGACTTAGTTTTTGATGGGTTTTCTTTATGCATTGCTGTATGTGTTCATTGAATTTTAGTTCATCGTCAATGATGACCTGTAAGAGTTAAGTGTGGGTGTCAGGTTGGATGGCTGTATTATTACAAGACTTAATGACAAAGGATGATCTATGTTGAGCAAGAGAACGGGGGAGGAAGAGCAAGAGTTTTTTTTTTTTTGGGATTGAGGATTAGTGCGTTTTTTGAAAGCCATTGTTCGGTGGAAAGTAGAGCTTTTTGGGTTAGAGTGTGTAGGTCAGAGATGTTGTCGACTGTAGAAATAATAGTGGAGTCATCAGCGTATTGTATGAGAGATGACTGATTCCAAGAGGTGAAGAGGTCAGTGGTGAAGATGTTGAATAAAAGGGGGCCTAAAATGGAACCTTGTGGAACACCAGTAGAGATAGGCAGGAAAGGAGAATAGGTGGAGAGCCGTTTGACTGATTGTTGGCGTCCAGATAGATAGCTAGATAGCTGAGGGTGGAGGAGGATAGGTGAAAATTTGCAAGTTTAGATAGAAGTAAAGGATGGGATACTGTATCAAAAGCTTTGGAGAGGTCTAGAAAGAGACAGGAGGTAGGTTTATTATTGTCCAGGGATTCTGCAATGGTGTGGGTGAAAGAGAGTAGAGCAGTAGTAGTGCTGTGATAGGGGCGGAAACCATGTTGAGTAGGGGTGAGTAAGTTGTGATTGAGAAGGTGATTTAAAAGCTGTGTATGGATACATTTTTCTAGTATCTTAGATAGGGGGGATAGAATGGAAATAGGTCGATAGTTGGTAGGGCCAGTGGAGTTGCCTCTTTTATGGAGAGGGGTAGTGTAGAAAGATTTCCAAAGAGTAGGAACAGTAGATTCTAGCATAGATCTATTAATTAATATAGTCACTGGGTAGGCAATAGAGTCAGCTGCAAGTTTGAGGAAGGTGGGAAGTAATTTGTCAGTAGAGAGAGAGCAGGATTTGAGTTTGAGCAGTAGAGATTTGATGTAAAAAGTGGGAAGTGGCTGGAAGGAGAAAAAAGTGTCATTAGGGGTGGCTGTTGGGTCTGGTAAGGAGTAGGAGTTAGGCTGAGAGGGTAGGAGATTTTAGATGGAGGAAATGAAGTGAGAATTAAGTAGGGTAGCTGTTTCCTCTGGAGTCGAGTTTGGCTAGGGGGATGGGTTAGAAGGAGAGCCTGGGTAAAGGATGCTATTAAGTGCTGACCAGAATTTTCGGGGGTTAGATTTATGTTTATGCTGGCCTGAGCTATAAAATGATTTTTGTCTAGAATTGTCTGTTTTTTGGCAAGATTACATAGTTGTCTGTATTTGAGAAGATGAGGAGTTTGTTTAGTTTTGATCCAGGCTTTCCAGAGACTGTCTCTTTGTTTCATGATGGTCTTAGTTTCTTTTGAAAGCCAGGGGGCATGATTAGATTTCACTCTGATAGTCCTAGGAGGAGCTAGGGAGCCAAGAGTATTCAGGAAAATGCTATTAAAAGTGTCAACGGCATCATTCAGGGGAAGTTTTCTAAGGATGGACCAGTCAATGTTTTGTAGAAGTGAGTTAAACTGTGAAGAGTTAAATGAGGATAGTTTCCGACAATCTCTAAAGAGGTGGGGTTTAGGAGTATGTGGGTCATATCTTAGGATAGAGGTAGGGAGATGGTCACTAAGATGAGATGGTTTCGGGCTGGTGGTAATGTTGAGGGGAGTTGGTAAGAATCCAGTCTATTGTGGAGCTGGTGGTTGAGTTTTTGTGGAAACAAGTGGGGGTAGAAATGAGATGGTGGAAACCATGAAGGTGAATACTGATTTTTTGTCTGAGAAAAAAACAATCAGTGAAAGAGAAAGAAAGGGAGAGGAAAGTGTGTAGGGTTCTAGCTAAAAGCAGAGGTAGTGGGCCTGAGATTAGGACAGCAGGAGGTAGGAAGCAGGGCACAAGTCTAGAAATGTAAGGAAGAGCAGGGTAGGACAAGGTATAGGGAGTTATTAGAAATATCTTACTGTGGTAGACACAAAAACAAGCAGATTAAAGGAGGAATGGGTAAAGAGAAAATAGTAGTTCAGAAAGAAGGTATGATTAACAGTGGAGAGGAGTAGGGCAGAGAGGGGGGTAGGAAGAGTGAGGGATGTTCAGGTAAGAGTTGGAGGAAGAGGTAGATGAGAGGGAGCGGTCAGCAGGTGGGCTGCAGCCAACACAGGGGTAGGCCAGAGATTATAAGCAGCAAATATAATCTTCAGGTGAGCAGTACATACTTAGATAAATTCCACTAAGGAAGGAAACAGACTGCAGATGTTTGGCAGAAGGTGGTTTTCCAGAGAGTTTGGGCCTGAAGTAGAGTCAGAGAAACACAGGTAGCAATTAGGTAAACCTGAAAAACATAAAAACAAGACAAGTGAGTTGCAAGGGGCAATGGGAATAGGGACCAGAAGAGTGACTGAGTAGGGGGACAGCTGAAGTGAGTGTGAGGTAGGATAGGGTGAGTGTGGATATGAGTGGTGGTAGGGGCCAGAGGTGTGGAATTAGTGTGGAGGGGGCAGTGAGGACACAGAAGCAGTGAGACAATATATACAACTAACAGAATAGGTTAAAACGTTGCATGAAATTGTAGACACTGAAGACAAACCAGAAGAACAAAACACCCGTTCACAAATGGAACAGTTCTCAGGATGAAGCAAACAGTAGCACAATCCCAACTAACACAAGTAATGTTAATCTTCTGCAAAAATACTCAAGATAACAAAACAGGATGGAACAGAACAATTCAAAGTTTATTTTCACAAAGACAAGTGCTTTTGTTATCCAAAAGTGGTTTTAGAATGATGTCAAAGGGGTGTTTTAGTATAAAAGAAACACTGATTTCATGATTTTTTTATCTGATAAAGTTTCCATTGGGGAACGAAAGCACTTGTCTGTGTGAAAATAAACTTTGAATTGTTCTGTTTCATCTTCTTTTTAATCTTAAGCATTTTTGCAGAAGATTAACATTACCGGTGTTATTTTGGATTGTGCTACTGCTTGCTTCAACGTGAGGACTGTTCCATTTGTGAATTTGGTAATGTCTGTTCATTCGTATCATTGTCCAAAACATGTGTTGCAGAGCTTACTGTATCTTGCAAAACTAGATTCTCCTCTCCTGCACTCACACATACATTCTCTTGTGATCATTCCTTTATTTCATATATGTCATGAGTGTTGTTACAGCACTCATATATGTCATGAGTGTTGTTACAAATTCTCCTAATTCTCCTTCTATGTTTGATTTTTCAGAAAGTATACTATTCATGTTTGGAAGTAGTCCCTCACCTATAGTTTTATTTACAGTTGCTGCTTTCAGTTGTTGTTGGTCAGCGTTTTGAAACTGAAGATAATCAAACCATAAATGTTCATTGCACTTACATTTCCTATAATAACTTTCACTAGAAAAAAAAACACCACCTCCACATTGTGCACATCTACATTTTATGCAAGACTGAATTAAAGTTTCTATAGAAATGAAAAAAAACCAGGTCTTTGGTTGACCTTTATAAAAGACAAATGCTCATTCACACTGCCAACACTTGGAATATGCATCAAAATATGATTTTCAGTTTTTTTAAAGATGTCCATATTTCCTGTGCCCCATTCCATATGATACGGTCATTATATAGTTTTATAACAGCATAAATGTGTGACAAATGGTTAAGAAATAAGTTTTAATCTGCTCAGTATATAATAATCGGGACATTTCCTGATGCTCTGGTCAAATTTTCTAGGTAGTATAAATACTACCTCAGGTCTCCCCTGAAAAGAGGCCACTAGCCTAATAGGACTAACTTGATCAAGAAAGGATAAGTGGATAACTAGATTAGACAGATAACCAAAATAAGCCCAGCTGCTCAGTGCTGTCCATTTTATAGGTTCATAGGTAGGTACTAGGCTATCGGCCCTAGGGCCTATACAAGCTTAGCCAAAAAGGTACCTAAGCTTTTGCCACCCAAGAAAATTATTTTCATGTGCCCCTGTCCAGCAGAGCCAAAGAGGTAATCCCCGGGGTGAATTTCCTATTTCCCATCCAATCATCAAGATTTTTTTGAAGAGTGCTAATGAGGAGCTTTGTTTGATATAGCTAGGTAGTTTGTTCCAGAGTATGGGAAGTCTCTGGGACAGGAATCTATCCCTCCAGCAAGTTTTGTTTATTGTGATGACAAGGTTTAGGTCCCTAGAGCATGTAGCTCGGTGGGATTGGGATTTGTTTACGTGGAGCATGTCCAACAGCTCTGGGTTTGACATAGCTTTGTATGTTAGGCAGAGATCGCCTCTGAGTAGGCGATATGTGACGGAGTAAAGCTGGAGTTCTTTGAGACGGTCTGCGTAGGGCATCTGTTTCAGGCCAGTAATCCTCTTTGTGAGGTATTTCTGCCGCTTTTCCAGCTGTTGTAGATGTCTTGTGAGGTACATACCAAAAGGGATGTTGTACTCTATAACGGGTCTAATGAGTGACGAGTAGAGAGGAACAATTATCTCTTTTTTCCTGGATGAGAAACCTTTTTTGATGAGGTGTGCCATGTAGAAGGATTTCCTGACTACTGTGGCAATGTGATTATCAAAGGAGAGACTACTGTCCACCTGTGTCCCACGGTCTCTTATCACACTTTTGGTGTTGCTCATGGGTACAGAGCTTTTACCAAAGGGGATGACAATGCACTTTTTGGCATTGAGCTTGAGGCCATGGCTTTGACACCAGGCATCTGTCTCAGTGATAACCTTTTGTAGAATGTCCACAGCGTTAGGAGTTTCAACTATGGCTCCTAGTTTGTAGTCATCTGCAAACTTCGTTAGCCAAAGACCTTCTGTGTTAGCCTGTATTTCAGAAAAGTAGATACCACACAGGAGCACACCCGGGACTGAACCCTGTGGTACTCCACTTGTCACTGGTCTGAAGTCAGATTTGGAGTCTGCTTCTTTCACAGTGTGGGTTCTGTCAGTGAGCCAGCTGGCAACTCATCTTGTGACATAGGGATTTATAACTAGTTTAGTGAGTTTATCTATAATTCCAGAGTGGGGGGATGGTGTCAAAAGCCTTGGCAAGATCTAGATAGGCTGTGTGAACCACCTTACCCTTGTCTATGACTTTGGTGACTGCTTCAAAGAAGTCAATCAGGTTTAGGAGACATGATCTGCCTTTTACAAACCTGAACTGGGTGGGGTCCAGAGTTTGGAGATTACAAGTGTCTTTGTTTATAAGTTGTATGATGGTATGTTCCATGGCCTTGCAGACCAGGCTCATTAGGCTAATGGGGCAGTAGTTCCCGGAGTCCATGGTGGCTCACCCTTTGTGGAGTGGGATAACCATCGCTGTGCGCCATTCAGTGGGCACAAAGCCTGAGGTGAGGCTATGACTGAACATGGTGCTTAGGTGGGGTGCCAGTTCATTCTGTAGTTCATGTAGAATGCAGCCTGGGATGTTGTCAGGTCCCATGGATGCTGTGTTCTTGGCTTTGGAGAGTGCAGTTCTAACATGTGCAGCTGTGACTACAGGAACTTTGCATTCTTCTGGTACAGAGATGGGCCCTTTAGGGGGTGGGGGGGTAAAGTTAGCACCGAACCTATCTGCCAGGATGTTGGCAATATAAGTTGATTCTGTATATTTAGTGCCATTGTGCTGTAACTCAGAGCAGATCTGAGTGTTGCCATTGAAGTTCTTGACATAGCTATAGAATGCTTTGTGGTTGTCTTTAGAATCAGTGGCAATTTTGTTTTCATAACTAGCCTTGCTCGATTTTATGAGTGATCTCAGCTTCTTACTGAGGCTGAGCAGGGAGTTCTTCCAGTCATGGGATTTTACTCTTTTTTGCAACAGTTTCTTTCTTCTGTTGTAGAGTTTGTTTATGGCAGGGGACCACCAGATTGGCTTCCCTTTTTTGGAGGATAGCATGTTGGTTCTGTCAGGGATAGCATGTTCCATGCTCTCGAGTAAGTGCTTATAAAGTGCATCTGTGTAGGATTCAGCAGTCGTACCTCTATTGTCCGTCTGGATGGTTGTTGTGAAGTTTGCCACTTCTGTCTTAAGAAGTGTGAAGTTGGCTTTGGAGAAATTATTTATGGCGGTTTCCCTAACGGGGGGTGGGGGTAGGATGTGGATGTCTAGGCTGATTAACTTGTGGTTGGATCTGACCAACGAGGAATTGACCTCTGATGTGGAACACCGGTCGCCTATGTTGGTAATGACTAGGTCTAGGATATTGCTGCCCCTGGTGGGGGTGTGGATAAGTTGATCCAAGGCGTTGGAATTTATGAATTCCAGAAAACGTTGAGAAAAAGAGTTGGTACATGAGTAGTTTTCCCAGTTAATGTTGGGGAAGTTGAAATCACCCATTATTAGGGTGTTGGGTTATACCCTAATATTTTCCAGTGTATCAAGAAATGAGGAGTGGGAATCCTGGGGCATGGTGGGGGATCTGTAGCAAGTTACAATTTGGATTGCAGTCTTGCCCAGAGTTAGTTGTACTTGGATAATCTCGGATGCATTATGCTGAGCAACTAGCCTTCACCTTTAGTGTTTCGGTCCACATTAGGTGGCCAAAAGGTGTGGTATGAATTATAGCCTGGTAATGCAGGGGTGCTCTCTGGAGCCTTGAACCAGGTCTCTGTCACTGCACAGATGTCGATGTTCTCCATTTTAAGGAGTGCCTTGAGTGAATGCATTTTGAGGTTTAGACTTCTAGCATTGAGTAGCATTACCCTCAGATTTTGCTTACTTGTACCTGTTAAAGTGGTGAATTTGTCATTTGAACCTTGCCTAAAAAAGGCACTATAGGGGTGGCAAGACCCTTAGCCAGTATCTGGAATCCCAAGGGCGACAGGTTCAGGCCATCTCTGGCAAAGCATCGTGGTCTGTCGATCATCTTGCTAAACAGGTTCATAAGTGATTACCAGAGTAATAACCTTAGGAGGCCTTTTTAAGTGTAGCCATGCTTCTCAAATTTATCTGACAAGTTTTGATGCCTTAGGGCTATTGTAATGGGTATATGTGGGCTTGAGCATGGGTGGTCAAGCATTTACAGGCTGCCTCTGTCTAGGTGATAGACCAGAAGTAATTTTCCAATTCTTCATTCCCTTGTTCAAGTTATACTTGAATTGGATTTGGGAAAAATTCTTCTTCACAGGATGAGAAACCTGTTCCAGAAAGGGGGTAGTCTTTGAGACACATAACCTTAAACAAATTAACACATAAATAATCTGAAGTGTGACATACCTTCTGCTACATTTGTGCTTGAGTGGATGTGCGTATGTTTTTAAGTAGAGTAAAAGTTTGAAAACAGTGTTGTCTCACACTTTTTTAAACTACAGTAGCATTATCTTCGGTCCCAATCCTTACCTGCCATAAGCTGCAACCACAGCACTTACATTTGCCTTAGGCCTGTTTGCCATAATGCACATAGCTCTTATCTTCCCAAAACGTGGACTATTACACCTTATAACGTGGGGCAAATGCCAAAATGCTTTTACTAGCAATTTTAAATTGGAAGTTTACAAGATAGTTAAAATTGTTAATTCGTACTTACACAAAGTTCTGGCCAATTGACATGATTAAGTATTACTATGAATGAAAATCGGATAATAAAAAACAACTGAATGTGTGGCGGACCCTTTTGGTGTGAAAATGCGTGGGACATCGAATTTGTAAGACTTAAAACGAGGAACGTTCCTCACCATGAGGTACACTTTAGATGTATTTGAGGCCTGCATATTTAGGCAATAAATGGGTAAAGAACAAAATGGAAAACGGGAAAAGAAAACTGATAATAAAATATGCAATCCCGTAACAGACTCGATAAAGGCTGTCCCACAAAACGTCACCAAAGTCAGCAGAATCAGACTCTTCAGTCCAAGATAAAATGCCACAAAAGTTTAAAAGTTGAACATAGGTTAAGCGCTTTCATTTCCACAGTAAACGGAAACTTCTTCAGAACAAAGCATTACATCATATAACACACCTATATATCATTCATTAAATTGATTGATTTGTCAAATCCATTTAATCAATCATACAATTTGAATTTTAAAGTAACATGATGTTATAATTGTTGTTAACTTAAAAAACGTCTTATTCACGTGTTAACTTCCTTTCAATACACTAGAATAAACACCTTATACTGTATTTGTGTGCAAAATCACAAGTTTCATGAGTTCATAAATCACATAACTATATAATGTCTGATTTGACCAGTCATATGTATAAAAAATGTACATGTATAATATATAATACATAATATATAAAAAAAGTTAATAAATAGAATCAAATAGAATTAGTATATAAAATTATTAAACAGTATATATTTATATATGTAAATAAATATAAGCAATTAGGTATGAATATGAATGTAAATACACCTAATATATAATTGTAAATATAAAATATAAAATATAAAATAATATAATGTATATAAAATTCCATCATTAATTAAAATATTGAAATGTTCTCATCATAGATTAAAATATTCCTACGATTTCAGGCCTTATCTTGTATTTTCCTTTTAATCTTGTTGGCTCTCAGTTTTAAAACTGGTAGAAGGGACATGTGGTCATTCAACCCAGGGGGTGTGTTGGAATCAAGTCTTAGTTGCCAAATAAGCTCCCTATAACTAAGTTGGTTCTCCCAATCACCGCCTCTACTGTTTTTTGACACCTTTCCCAAAACCCAGAATTTGTAGGTGGCCTGTTCACAACTTAGGGTATGCCTATAAAGGGCATTGGTTTCCTTCTTCCTGGTAATATCATATGTATGTTCATATACCCTTTGGCGCAGATGCCTCTCAGTTTTCCCTACATAATGTGCCCAACACACAGTACAATATGCTAAATACACTACTCCACTAGCATAGCATGTACAGTAACCTTTTCCTTTTAATACAAAATTGATGGTGGGTAATTTAGGCAATAAATTGGGACAAGCTGGTGTGTAGCCATAAAATTTCATTTTATATTCACAGTATCGTATTGTTGCGTCCGACCTGTTTTGCATTTAAAAATTTAGACACACACACACACACACACACACACACACACACACACACACACACACACACACACACACACACACATATATATATTCTGTGGGGAGACATGCGTGAATGGGCGTACCTTCGTTGAAGGTTGTACGTCAGGGCTGGCAACTCGGTACGTAAAAATCTGCTGCCAATCATTAGCGGACCAGAGTTCAGCTGTGGCGACCCCTAAGGTGTTTTCTAAAACACGCATTTATTTAGAGAGTTGTAGAAATATTCTGGCCCTCAGAAATGGTTCTAAGTGCTATCATATTCAGAAAAAAAAACGTATGCAACAGTTGAGTACAGAATATGCCTGGCTACACAGGAATTTATTTCCCGGATAAGCTGTCAGCCTGCATATAATCACCCAAGTACGTATCTTACTTTCATTCATTTTAAAAGGGCAGAACTGCACACGAAACTCCGCCTTTGCCTCCCGTGGCCACATCCACACAATTGCTTTAACATGCCCCTTTTTGTTCAGAATCATTTCTTTTTGTGTTGCCACTGCGCAGGCGTAAATGTGGTCACCTGTGTTGTGAAGATGGCGCTGAGCAAGACCTTTGGCCAGAAGCCGGTGAAGTTTCAGTTGGAAGAGAATGGCGAGTACTTTATGATCGGCTCTGAGGTGAGGCGTGCGCCAGCGGTGTGGCGGATCTCTTGTTTTGCTTTTTATCACAGCTGTGCCTAGGGAAAGTAACATTCTTTGAATAGAGAACCTGACTGCGGGGGAGGAGCTGAAGCAAACAATGAGTGCATGCTGTGGCCTGGAAAGAAAGTCTGTGTACCCCAGTGTTGCATATATACGATAGATGTGGTTGTAACGGGAGGCAGGATAACTTTGGGGACCTGAAGTTTGGGTGCAGTATAGGAAACTGCAATTTATGCCTGACCCATAAAAAGGTTTTTGGACAATTCCTGATTCACTGTTTGTAGAAAACGTTTGTATGTTTCTCCTGACTATGAGTGCTCCTCTCCACTACTTTGATTCTGGTCCTCAAATGTAGTCTTGCTTCTCCCATACATATGATGTTCCTCATAAAGTCAGACAGGTTTATAAATGCATGCTTTAGTTAAATACTTGGACTAAGCTTCTACAAAGATTCACTGTCACTGATTACATAAGCACTAGTATATCAAGAATTTTATTGTGGAAAATAAGAATGTACTCCCTTTACTATGATTTTGTTAATGGTCAGTGCTATGATTTTTAATGCTTGTAGGTTGAGCAGTGTATCTGTCATGGAGAACAAGTTATTGTTAGGATAGTGGGAACTGGTGGAGAGCTGTATCCTGAAGTAAGATCAAATGAGGATAGGTGTTTACTTCATATTCAGAAATCATTTCTACACATTGTCACAAATCACTTGTACACGTTGTCGCATTATTGACTAATTTATTTCTGAATGATTTCCCCAAACCTACTTGCACCTAATTAGTATTTAAAAGGCTTGAGTTGGGTGAGTTCTTTCACGTGATTGTCCTGCTGTATTGAAGATGGTTTAGTAGATTAGTGTCTTGAGCCATGTGGCAGTTTTACTGCTGCACATACATTTATTTTTCCTGTTTTACTTCAGCACCTTTTACAGTGGCAAGTGCGTGTATTCTGATTTGTTGCCCTAGTAAAGGGTTGCTCCCAAATTTGTAAAATTAAAGTATAAACACAGCAGAGAGGGTAAAGGGGACAGCCAGGGAGGCTGATTAACATTTGTGTGGTAGTGTGTTTGTGCACTGCAATTTGTGTGGTAGTGTGTTTGTGCACTGCTAAGAAAGTTATTGTAGTAACCTAGTTTGACAACTGTGCACTGCTGTTGAAATATTATTGCAGTATGTTTTGTAATGGTGTCAAATAAGTACAAGTAAAAGAAAATTTTGCAAGTATTGTTATTACTAAAGGGTCGACAATTTGGATAGCATGTTTCTTAAAAAATCTACTGTCTTTTAATCATAGTAAAGCAAATGAGTACATAAAATCACATTCATCGTACTACCCTGACGCTCAACTTTTGATTTTTTTTTTTTTTGGGGGGGGTTACTAAGAGTTACTGTTACTCATTAATGTTTGGCGTTAAGCTTTCAGTGTTAAGGGAATACATGTTTATGCAAAACATTTTATGTTATTGACATCTTAAGTGAAGCGAAGTTGTATTTAAAAATCGTCAATTATTTTGTGCTATCTCCTACTCTGTAGTTTTTGGCTTTGTCCTGGTCAAGTATTTGAGAGGGAAAGAGCTACTATTGTTATTGAAGCATAGCACATTTGGATACTGATAGTGTCAATTATTAGTAGTTTGTCCAAATGTACTGTGCTTTAATAATAACGTTGAAGGAAAATAACTTTTACAATACTGGCATTTTGTATTCTTCAACACAACTGACTGACAATCCATTGTTCTCTTATTGCCCAGCCAGGATTACTGAATTCAAGATGTGTTTTGGAGCAAGAAGATGTAAAACTCTATAGGCCCTTTGTGATTATAATTAGTCAATTATTTACTGACTTAACCAAAATGCCATGCTGTCACTGGAAGGGTATGAGTGCTGGAGAGTATAAGCCAAAACCGTGCTGTGACATAAGGTGCTGTATCCATCCATTCATAACCCCATTTTTGCAAATGGGGTCAGGCTGTCACTTTAGCACTGGCAATCATCTAGAGCCAAGGTGATGTGGCAAAAATTGGCATTTTTAGTAGCGGTACTTTCATCCAACAAAATAAGATTGCAAGTGTTGACTGTAGTTCAGGTAAAATGATTCAAAGGATTGCTAGAAGTATTGCATGTAATGCAGAATATGAACTATGCCATGGGTGTGCACATTTAAGTTCATGCTGTGCTTGACTTGTTTTATCCTTCTGGAGGTATTCTCCTGTGAGGTTGAATACTGTCAAGGAGGATTGTGGTTCATGGGTTGTCTCTACCGTGCAAGCTGTATGGATATAAAATGCTTATTTATCAGATGCATATTGTATCACATTCAGATGGTTCACACATCATACGAGGTTTTGTAAGGTTCAGAATCCGAATAGAGATCTCTAAAATAAAATGCTGACAGGACATCTATGGAATTGGACCCGTTTGAGTAGGATGTACCATTGTAACAGCTAATTAATACTGGTAAATCTTGGAAAGGCTGTCGGGGCGAGGGTTTTGCATTTTCTCCTTCTGGTTTGCAAACTTTGGTTCCCTACCACTGAAGACAAGATAGTTCCTTGAGGGAGCTAGCATACATGTAGAAACATATTGGCTATGTGTAGCTCAGATAATTTTAATCTCTGCAGTGCTATACCCTGCGATTGGTAGTTTAATTTTTGCTTGAAATGTAATTACATTTTTACTTGTTGAAGGTTAGGCTGGTTGTCTTCACCTTTGTGTTCGTCACTGGCTTAGTGGCTTGCAGAAAGTATCAATAGCTGCAAAAATCAGAAGGTTGCGATTCTAGCCCAAGAGCAGGCATTTGGCTTTATGTCCATAATGGCAGCATAGTGTAATGGGCAAGTTCATTTGTTAAGGGGATTGTCTTATGGAGGACCTGTATAAGTTGGTGATAATTTACATGGTTGCTGACAGTCCCACGCAAAGTGAAGGAGTCTTTTCCTAAATGCTTAATCAGATTTCCACCATTTGCCATAAGTAACACCTCAGTTGTCTTCTAATCATACACCAGAATGAAGTAATGTAAAATAAGTTGTTTTTATATTTAATCTGTCATCTACATCATACACTGATCACTTTAGTGTAAGGATCCCAGGCATGGCCACTTTTTCTGCAAAAGTCCGAGGTTGAAGTTGCCCTTTTTGGGTTGGATTTTGTAGTTCTGTTGGTGTCTGTCACTTTTTTCACAGTGACAGTGTACTAATTAATAGGTTGCTTCTTGTTTTGTGCATGGTTTGCAGGGCTGTCAAATTTTGGGAGAAATGTACAGTGTTATAAAGCAGTTTGTAGCAGTGTATGTGGTCTTTCTCTCACATTTTTGTTGGCAATACATAAACAGTAATGGCTATTTGTATGTGACGTAGAATAGATGTTAAAGTGGTCCAAAGCTGTTCTGTATGATTGGACCCAGCTTAGTGGCTACTGAAGTTTGAAAAATTAACTGTTTAACATTTGTTTACCAGTGATAGCGTTAAACTACAAGGGAGACTTTAAAATTTACGATTTTAATTCTGTCCCCGTTACTGTTGAGCATGCTTCTTTGGCTGAAAAGGGGATGACATTTTGTACCATCTGCAAGAGGGAATTTGGTACAAACCTTGATTGATTTAAAGCTGTTGACTAGGAAATTAAACCCAGGAGTTTTGCTAGGAGACCTTGACACTGATGAAAGAGATGCAGCAAAGTTCAAAAGACCCACGTTATACAACCTCACCCCCCACTGCACTCAACAATATTGCTTTATGAAAAACTTGTTAGCATGACATTCGAAAACTGTTAAATAACAGGGAATTTACAAACTGATATTAGTGATGATGAAGACACTATTAAGAGACATTTGTAACAACAAGCTAGTGAGATGTATGAAACCTGACAAGGGAGGATGGCTGGTTATAATGGATACCTTAGATTATAACTTAAGGATGGAAGATTTATTGTTTTCTGATGATTATAAGGAGGTATCCAGAAATCAAATCAATATAACCTACTCAAAAATAGATAAGGTGATCTGTGACCTACACATGCAGGAGTAAATCACTGAAAGAGTACTAGTATTGAGTTCCTGTGTATCCCAACTATTTTCGGAATTATGAAAACTCATAAAGATATTCCTGACTCTCCTTTATTACCAATAGCCAAAGGTCCAAAACCCTTTGGGATGGCTAGGTTCATAGATTTAAAACTTAAGAGATACACTTTGTGATGATGAACCACATTTACAAGGACTCCTGGGCCTTTTTAAGTAAAATCCACCAGGATTTGTATGCTGAAAAATTTGAATTGGTAACGATTGGTACAAGACCTATTTTTCAGTTACACCCCATGAATGTGGCATTGATTGGTTTGCTCAGTATTTGAGCCAACATAGTCAACTAGACAATACAATGATCAAGGTCTTTAAGCTCCCTATTGTAGATGTTGCTAGACAATAAGTTTGTGATTTGAAGGGACCAATTTAAAAAAAAAAACATGGCAATGGGGGGCAGCGTGTGCCCCCTTATTTGCCAATATTATTGTAGCATACTGGGAGGACCAATGCATTTTTAAAATCTGGGTTTTGGAACAGCTGGACACTTTGTAGGCATTTATTTGACATTGTCATCCTTTGGAGGGATTCTGAGATGAGTTGGGGATTTGTTTTAACTATGTAAGTAGCACTATGGAATGAAGATTTACTTTGAATACATTTACTGACACTGTTATTTGGATGTCGAACCGGAAGTGGACCATTTCAACAAAGGTTTCATCTCTAATTGCACAATGAAGAAATAATATTTGCCAACCTCAAAATAAACCAAAACAAAACCATCAACATAATTGGATGCTACTTCCCACCTGGCCAAAACATCCCTCCACTAGAAAACCTCCTCAGCTGGTCTACCCACCATCTTCCCCCAAGAAACTATCATTTTAGGTGATTTCAGTATTGACTGGCAATCCTGTTCTGGCAACCATCCAACCCATAATGTAAATATTCATGGCTTCACCCAACTAGTCCAGTCGCCAACCAGGATAAATAAATAACTCCAGCACGCACACTACCCTGGATTGGATACTAGTCAGTAAGAGCCCCCAGTCATATATAACAGGCTGCTTATCAGCCTGTGATCACTCCCCAACATTCCTACTCAAAAAATACCTATACCAAGCTAAACCTGTCCTCTACTGTCAAATACGTAAAAAAACTAAACTTTAACCCACTCACGTTGATCTCATCCCTCAAAGAATGTAACTGACATCCTCTAAAGTGCCTTAGTCTTGATGATGCAGTTGAATTTTTTTAATACTACCTTCCTGAGCATCCTTAATTACCATGCCCCCATAAGACTTTCCAGAACCAAAGCACAACCCTCCCCATGGCTACAGAAAACCACTAAGTTAGAAATGAAAAACAGGGATAAAGCCTGGGAGCACTGGCGCAAAACCAAAACCCCCTCAACTAGACAGAAATTCCTAGAACTACGCAATAGAGTCAAAAAGCTAATAAAACGGGACAAATTCCAATACTACCAGTCTGCCCTTGACTCCTCCCAACACAGCCCCAAACAATTCTGGTCCTCCATAATCTCCATCCTCCACCCAGGTAAAGTTAGTATCCCTCCTCCTCCTCCTAACATCCCTCACTCCTCAGAAAATATTGCTACCTCATTCAACACACACTTCACACAAACCATACTATCACTAGCTAAACAACACAACTTCCTTCCCCTCCAACCCACATCTTCAACTAGTAATCTCCTCACTGCCTTCTCTTTTTCTCCTGTACCTACCTCCAACATAAAAAAAGCTCTTAACTAAACTTAAGCCCACCAAATTAGCAGCAGACAATATGTTATATTGTTAAATTGCAGCTGATGCTCTGGCCTATCCAGTATCCATCTTGATTAACAGATCTCTGTCAGAAAGTTACGTTCCTACACTGTGGAAGGTATCACATATAATTCCCCTCCACAGAACTAACCAGTTACCGCCCCATAGCTATTCTCTCTCCAAAATACTAGAGATGCATACACACTCAGGTCTCAGACTACCTCCTTACTAACAACCTCCTTTCCAGTTCTCAGCATGGTTTCCAACCACACCATAGCACCACCACTGCCTTACTCTCCTTTACTAACACTATCCTTCAGCCATAAAAACAATGGCCATCTCTCCTCTGCTACTTTCCTAGACCTATCTAAAGCATTTGACATGGTCCCACACAAACAACTTATCTCTGTCCTCAACCTATCCTTCTCTCAATCAGTCACCAACTGGTTTCAGAGTTACCTGTCTGACTGCCAACAATCCGTTGTATGGCAGAATGACATATCTCCCCAACTACCTGTCTCCATAGGGGTTCCCCAAGGATCCATCCTTGGACCCCTACTCTTCTCTGTTTTCACCAATAATCTAGCCTCTGCCACCAAACATGGCACACTCATACAATACGCAGATGACTCAACCATCATCTGCTCAGCCCAATCCCTACCCAAACTGCAAAAAGTCACACAGGAAGCCTTTTCCTCTGTTGAAACTTGGTTATCCGATGCCCAATTAATACTCAACCCAAATAAAACTAAACTACTCATCTTCTAACCCACTAAACATACTCAAAACAACTCTCAATTTAATATCACAGCAAAAGACACCACTATATACTCAACCGAACACACCAAATTGCTAGGAGAGGAAATAGGCAATAAACTAAAATTTGACATTCACATATCCATGACCATAAAAAACGTCCACAAAAAACTAGGAGCGTTATACAGAAATAAGCAACTTCTCACCAAAGCAGCAAAGATTTCAATAGCAAATTCCCACCTTATCTCCACCCTACTTTATGCCTCTCCAATATATACCAACCTAAGGCAATTCGATCTAAACAAGTTAGAAACCTGCTGCAACAAAAATCGCCAAATTCGCCACACGGGCATCCTGCCGTAGTCACCACTGTCTCTCTCACTTGCTGAACTGGGCTGGCTTGAACTCCCTCACCTCCTTCAATGATATCAGCTGTCACTCGCCCTCAAACTAGTAAACCATCCACTAAATGTCCCATCCCTCCAGAATCTACTCCAACCCTTTCACACCACCAGACCACTAAAATCCAGCAGCAAAAATCACTTGCAGATCACTAAAGCCGATAACTCTGCTCGTGAAGCACTATTCTCTTGCACCATAGCCAAATTATGGAACTCCTTCCCACCCACAATTCCCTCCGTACCATCATGCACCCACTTCAAAACTTTACTAAAAGCGCACATAAAAACATGCTGGCTGTGCCCTTGCAACTCCCACTCTAAAATCACCCACCCCATCCAACCACTACCTTTCTTTCCACTCCACTAACTACCTTGATTATAGCAAGCTCAGATGCTCATAAGCCTAGTACTTACTTACTTATACAGCAGGAACTTCTTTTTGTAACATTTGTTAATGTCTGTTATGTACTTCACAGATAAAGATTCTAGTTGTCTACTGATGTACTATGTTCTTAATCTGTAAATATGTTGTAAGTAATTGCTATGTTATATTGTTAATTGCTATGTAATCCAATGTAACGACAGTCTGTTTATTTTAACTGGAGCTTTTCTCCCCGGGCCTCTGCTGAAAATGGACCTACGTCCAGTCGGATAAAAATAAATATATAAATAAATAAAATAATTTATGCTGAAAACCTATTTATTCCAACTCCGTAATACACTTTTTGATAGTATCCGGCCCTTGCATCAAAAGAAAGTCCTTGTTAAAGACCATTTAGTAAGAATAGTGTCTCCTCTTGATTCGTTTTACCAGGAGTGTGAATGTGTGTAATGTTGTTTGAATAGAGGTTATCCCTGTGAATTTTTGGAAGGAATTTTTAAGGAAGTGAAAGAAAAAAAAGTTGAAGGGTTGTTACTGGCCTCTTTTGGGTTTCAGAGAAGGTTTGACAGCCATCGAGACAAATTTTGGCCAGGATTATATTAGAAGTTGCATAATAACTTGTGACAGTGATGCAGGGACTATAGAAACATTATAGCCGTGGTGGTGCAGCGGTAGCATTGTTGCCTCACAGCAAGAGGTTCTCCCGTTCGATTCTCGGCTGGGGTGCCTTCTGTGTGGAGTCTGCATGTCCTCCCCGCAGTAGAGTGGCGTTCGAAAGACATGTGTGAATTGGCGTGCCTTCGTTGAAGGTTGGGCATCGGGCTGGCACCTCGGCACCGTAAAATGTACTGCCAATCATTAGCGGACTGGACTTCCGCTGTGGCAACTCCTAACCGGGAAAAGCCAAAAGAACAACAATTAAAAACTGTTGGAATGTTTGATATTTGTGGTATGGATATGAAGAAGGTTGAGATGGTACTTGCATTTATAGAGACTGTAATATTAGAAATTGCAGTAAACTCTGTTAACTGTCACCCATGGGGACTGGTAGATGCCAGATAAGTGTAGTTTCTGATTGTTTGAAAATTACTAGTAAATAGTGTGGGAAGAAATGGCCAGGGAATTGTTATGGCTAGGCTTGTATAGGCCCTAGGGCTGATAGCCTAGTACCAACCTATGAACTTTTAAAAATACACATGACAAATGTACCCTATACTATACCATACCATAAATGCTACTGATTTGATTTTAATATTGAAATATAGTAATTAAAAGCCTGGTTGGAGTAATATTTTAAACTTATTTCCTCTAGAAAGCATGGCATGCGGAACAGTTTTCAGTGGCACGCTGAGTGGATTTGAATTGAATAGAAAGCAGAACTGACTGTGAGAGAGTGGAGAGATGAAAGCTAGAAAGCATGGCATGCGGAACAGTTTTCAGTGTGGCACTGAGTTTGGAATTGAATAGAAAGCAGAACTGACTGTGAGAGAGTGGAGAGATGTATGAAAGCTGGAGAGAAGAGTATGTGTGAGAAATCTGAGAGAGTGAATGCATGTATGAAAGCTGAAGAGACTGTGTGTGACCAGAGAGAGAATGTGCAATATGGTGCAAACTGACTGCATGAGTATGGAGGCGAGTCTTGACATTTTTAACAATTTTGACTTGTTTGGTTTGACTTGTTCTCAAGTTGGGGAGAGAGGGAATTTGTTTGTATCTTCCTTTTTAAAACTCTAAAAATGTAAGGTATGTTTCTGCAAGGATGTAAGGTAAGTTTCTGCAAGGGGGAGCAAAGTACAGTATGAAAAACTGAATTGTTCATACTGTACTGCATTTTTTATTCTTTGTTCTAGTTGCTTGAGTTCTGGTTAACTGAGAGTTTACTGTATTTAGAAAAAAAAAATTTTGGAGGCTGAAAGCCATCGGGTACCAGTACAGAATGGTAAAATGTGGGAAATGTTCCCACTGTCCATATATACTAGAAGGGGATAGTATTACTTTGAAAAAGGGTATGGCACAATAACATGCAACTGTGACACCTAAAGAATTGTGCATGTTGCATTATGTAAGAAATGCAATTCCTTCTACATTGGCAAAGTAGACAGCTTTAAAAGACAGAGTATATGAGCACATATCATCGTTGTCGTCATCCATCCATCATCGTCATCTTCTGGCTTTTCCCAGTTAGGGGTCACCACAGTGGATCACTTGTCCGCTCATGATTGGCAGTGGAGTTTTACGGTGTCGAGTTGCCAGCCCGGCACCCAACCTTCACAGAAGGTGCACACACATGCACTCATGCCTAGGGCTAATTTAGAGTGTCCATTCCACCTACAATATGTCTTTGGGATGTAGGAGGAAACCTACGTGACCAAAGGAAGGACATGCAGGCTCCGCACAGAAGGCACTCCAGCCGAGGATCGAACCGGAGAACCTCTTGCTGTGAGGTGGCAACTCTAATTGCTGCACCACAGTGGCCGCGAGTATATGAGCACATAAGTGATATAAAAAGACAAGACCTTACAGATGTTTTGTGGAAAACACAAACACACACTGGTCATGTAATAGATTTACTTAATTTTGACTTAAGGGGAGGACCATGGAAGACCAGATTGTAGTGTAGGGAATTTGCATGGCAAATAAGAACAAATATCACTGGTCCTTTGGTTTAAATGATGATTTTTTTTTTTCTCTCTCTCTCTCTTGTTGGTTGAAAATGTGTGCTGTACAGTTAACAAGACCACATAAATATTTTCTAAACAAATACAATTTGTTAATGTATGTTTTTTTTTTAAGATATGTTGTTACGAAGTATTTTTAAGATGTGCAGGCTTTTTATAGCCTTTTTAATTTCAACGTGGTTTCCTTAATTGGTGATGTATTTAGTTGCTGGGGAACATTAAATGAATTAGTGGGGACATGTACTTGAAAGGTTTTGCTATATGGCTTGGACATTCTCTTAACTGTTACTCTGAGGAAATCCCATTTTATACTCTGGGATGAAGGTGCTTTAGTATTGGAATAAAAATTCATGTATTTTACTTTGCAGTGTGGTTTGCTGTTACTTTGTCTGGTACTGGGTGTGGAGCTGAGGGCTAGTTGTATATTATTTTTACTACTTGGTTTGGATCCTGCTGATTTCTTCTTGGTCTGGAGTGTTTCTTGTTTGTTTAACAGGTTTAAGTGGTCTGAGGACCTTTGTCAGCCACAATGTTGGCTTTGTAGGTAAGAATGATAGTTGGACAATTATAGTAGATGAATGTGTGATGCCTGCTAGCTTGAGTAGCAAAGAATGGTTTGCAGTGTCAAAGGCTGTCTTCAAATTTAGAAATATGGCATCTGTAAGCTTGTCTTGTTCCATGTTGGGAGTTTACGTGCTCTGTCAGAGAGAAGATAACTGTTGGAAAACCATGCTGTCTGGAAAAATGTCATGGGTCACAGGTAAATAGGCTGAGGGTAAGCCAAATGCAGTTGGTAGTGGATCTAGTTATGTAACGTATGCCTACTTGCTTTTGGATGTAAAAGACTGCAAACGGAATAAAAGTATGGGGCTATATTTCGCCCCAGCTATGCAGATGTTTTATATAGGCCTACTTGATTTGTATCATGTGTCATTTATAAATATTATGTAGAGTTTTCCTTTATGTTTGCTAAAGACCCTGGACATCACTTGGTGTCTTTCAACATTTAAAATCATTTGCTGTTTCTTTCCTTTATTCAGCAGGTAAGTACTGAATTTCTGGTTATTTTAGTGTATTTACAGAATTATCTTAGTGTATTTACAGAATGGGACATTTAAAGCAACTATATTTAAGAAGTCTACATCCACTAATAGTTTTCTTTTTGCTCACCTTCATCATTTGGTAGACTGCCTCCAGTAAGGGCAATTTCTTTGAGACAGAGATTTGTTCAGAGGAAGAAGAATTCCTGTAGAGTAGCTCAATATCTCATTAAAAGATTGCATTAAAATCTTCTTGAGTACTCCCTCCAGATCTCTTATTAAAGGGTGGTAGATAAGCAGCATGATTCCATAAATTGGGAATTTCTTTAGGAAGAAATTGTCAGAGTGATGAAGATGTGTGTTTTGTTACTGTATGCCTCATGCAATTGTGAATTGGTTATAAAGAAATACTGTTGTATGTTTGAGACTCTCCCCCAAGGTGGCTGCACACTGATCAACAGATTGACTTCAGCTGTCCCAGTGTAAAAAAGGGAACTGAGAGATAAGGGCTAGTAATTGAAGTGAATCTTCCAACGTAACAAAAGCTACTCAGGACAAGCTAAAGGTGTTAGTTGAGTCTCGATAAGAAACTGCACTCCCTGGAAGCTCTCCTCATCCTAGAATGCTGACATCTGTGCAGTTACTGAAATATGGTTCAAAGCAACAGAAGGCACTCCAGCAGTGCATGGCTATAACGCTTTTCATACATTCTGACCACCTGTTAAACATGAAAGATCAAAAGGCAGAGGTGTATGTAGCTACATAAAGGATAAGCATACCTCAAGGCTGGTCAGATAATGTGACATGCTTGAGTTAGTCCATGTCCACGTAACCATGGGAATAATCCATTACTATATTCTTTCTAGCTATAGGTCCCCCCACCATGAACCTGAAGGTACTAGTCACTCACCACCCAGCCCAATAACATACTCGTGGGTGATTTAACTACCCCTCCTTTAACTGGGAGGTTTACAAGACCACTAACATACAAGCCCAAAGATTTCTTGACTTTATAGATCCAAATGCCGTGTTGCAGCTAAATAAATATGGGAGATTGCTGGCAACTCCCCCCCACCCCCAGTGTGATGTCCTCGCTGGTAAGATCAGATCTCGAAGCGGTCATCTTTTCAATAAAGGTAAAACTAGTTATCCCACCTAACTGCAAAAATTAAGAACTTATCTAATGTAAATCACCCGCTGTTAAGGGATGGTGTAGTTAGGTTGCAAGCCCCCTCAAATACACAGAAAGCTATGCAGAGTCATGCACACAAGCCCGCTGTTACTATATAAACAACTGCATAGAAATGGCTGTACTAGACTGAAATAAACCCAGGTCAAACCACAGAAACAAGCCACCCTGGTATTTAACAGGTTGTACAACAAAAAGAAAATCTTGTTGAGAAGTAAGAGGAAATTTGCACAAGAGAGCAAAAAGTCCCTCAGTAGTCTAAACAAAAAAATCATAGAACTCGTCAGGTCTCTGAAAGCAGACTTTTTCAGGTAAAAATAACCTCCAAAGCGAAGGATAACCATAAAGCGTTTTTCAGTTATGCCCACAATCTTAAGGGCAACACCTAACAATGTGCAAAATTAGTTGTAGATGGCATCACCATTGCTCATCTGGAAGGTATAGAAAATCTGCTGCTGACGAATTCAGCTCAAATTTTACCTTCCCATCACCCACAGTTCTTTCCTAACAAATACCCTTCACCACCCCACCGCCAGTTATCACCAAACAGTTTGCCATTTTGCTCTCTAAAGCTAAAAACTCTGCTTCAGTGGAGCCTGACAGTATGCCAGGTTGCCTCTTAAGACTTATCAGGCCAATTAGGATCTCTGTAACTACAGCCTCCAGACTGGCTTTGTCCCAGTAGAGTGGAGGACAGTAACAGTCATCCCTCTGCAGAAAGGGGGGGACCATCTGTTGACCTGAGAAATTAGTCTCAAGTTTGACTAGCCTTGTATGCAAGGCCATGGAAAGAATTAATCATGGACATATTTAATAACATAGGAAACTCCAAACACTGGACCCGACCCAGTTCAACTTTTGTCAAGGGCAGGTCATGCCTACTGAAACTGATGGATTTCTTTGAGAAAGTCATTAAGACCATGGAGCAGGTAAAACAGTACATGCCACTTGGCTAAGGCATTTGACACAATTCCCCACTCTGGTATTATAAATAAACTCACAGAACTGGACATGCATACCTACGTTACCAGGTGGCTAGCCATTTGGGTTATGGACAGGGCATATGGTTAAAGTGGGTGAATCCAGATCCAGCAAGAGACCAGTTACTAGTGGTGTGCCACTGGACTCAGTGCTGGGACCACACCTGTTTAGCCTGGACTTCAGAGAAGTATATTCCAGTGTGTAAGGTCTTTGGATGAAGTTTGCCGACAGCTGCAAGCAGGGGACAATCATTGAATCCCCCACAATGTAGATATCCTTCAGAAGGGCTAGATCAGACAAATGATTGGTACCAGAAACATGGCCTAAAACTAAATGCGAAAAATGCATGGTCATGCCCTCTGTGAAGTCAAATACCCTGCAAACTGCAACATCAGTAAAACGCCCCTAAGAGTAGACTCGGAGAGAGCTCTAGGTACATAAATAGCCTGATTTTTGATTGCCATGTGTCCACAGTGTTGAGTCCTTTTTATAAGTAAAGGTATGGTATCCAGATCCAAAGAAATTTATAGTCCCGCTGTACTTTGCCCTCATTAGATCATTGAGTACATTGTGCCATTTGGCATGTTCTTGATTAGGCACAGCAGTGGGAGTGACCTCGAGGTTCCTCACAAAGAAGATACAGGTTGTAAACGACATGTTCTCTGTGGCTTGACTAAATGCCTTATCCCTTTACTCTGTCTCCGCACAACTATTAAGGGGTGACCTATGCCTTACCTACAAGCTGGTCACATCTAGCTGATGGAGCTGCTGCACATCCGCAAGTCAAAACATCATGAGAGTCAGCCAAGCTAGGGATCTAAACTTAGCCAGCAACTCAAACAAAACATACTGGAGAGAAAAAATGTATCTCAGAAATTACCCCTTCTTTGGAACAGGCTTCCTATTTGCATTAAGCAGAGCCCTTCCCTGGCCATTTTCAAATGCAGTTTGGATTAATGGATGGGAAATAGCAGATGTGCACTTGGGTTAGTGCCTGTGTCCCTTATGGAGATGGGCAGACTAAGATACTTGATGCACAGGCACACATCCATGCCATCCTCTTGCCCCTAGCAGCCAAATTTTGGCTAAAATCAGGTTATGTTGGCTAGGCTTGTAAGGGCTAAAAAGCCATTGGGTTAGTAATTTCCTATGAATCAATAATTCTGACAGTTTTAGTAAAATTCAGGTACTGGCTAGTAAGTACACTGCCTAGATGCCAGCAAAGGAGAAATTTGGAGACTGAAAGAAAATCAGCCAGAAGAAGTGAAGAGAGAGCACCGTCTGGATAGAATCCTACAGCTGTTCAGCAAAAAGCAGTTCCAAGTTTCAGCTTTGGTGCAAGAGATGTCTTCAGTAATTTAGAGGAAAAAAATAAATTGGATGTGCTTAGAGCTGATTAAAATAAACAAAACATTGAAAATGAGTGTATCAACTCAAATAACAAGGCTGGAAAAATGGAAGATGCTCCAAACAGGTGTTCATATGAATTGATAAAAACAACAAAAATCAGAAGTCAAAATGAAGACAAGGCTGACTGTGAGACTGCTCAAGAAGAGCTGTTTCAAAGAATGGTAGAGGACAGAGCACGCAGAGAAAACCTGAGATTTTCTGCTATATCAGAAAAACTGGAAAGAACAGACTGTATTAATTTTATGAGAGCACAAATAAACAACTGGACTGGTGTTCCACAGTAGGATTTGTTAATTGAAAGGGCATATCGTGTGTATGCTCCAAACCTGGCCATGAGAAAGCAGTCAATACCTGTATTAGTAAAGATGCAATCATAATAGCAGTAAAAGTTGATCCAGGCACAATATTAAAAATTGAAGACAGTGTTTGCTGTGAAAGATAATTCACTGTACACCAAGCAGAACGGAAGCAAATTTATCCCTGCAATCTGGGAATGTCGACAAGCAGGTAGGAGATGGTGTATTCATCTGTCTTCCGAATATTTTTCCTTTAGTATTGGGCATTTTTTATGCAGAACAGACTAAGGAGGAAATCAAGAAAAACTGAGACATCCTACAGATGGGGACTCTGCTTATCATTCTTCTGACGATAAAGCCCATAAAGAGACTTTGCCAGTAAAACATTGTCAGTGTTCTAATGGAAAATGCTTGAGAGTGGGGGGAAAAAACAGAGTTGATTAGAAGCTACCGTTTAATTGAACCAGAGTCTGGGGTTGGGAGATGGAGGTAAACAGGAAGACTACCAGCAACACTGAAATTAATGAACAAATGTGAGACTATAAAGCATCGGTCACATTTGTGAAGTACGGCTTTACGAGAAAGTGGTTGAGAAAGATCCAATTTTTTTGACGTTGTTAAACTTGTCACTTCATGACATTTAATTTTTGGAAAGATACTAAAAGGAGAAAGTAAGAATAAGGAGGAGGAGCACAGTATGTAACGTGCTTTTGCATAGATGACCTTAAGTTTAGATTTAATGCCTATGGGGGCAGCTGTCAATTTTGGGGCAGTTGCTCTTATCAGGAGGGTTAAACTTCATTATTTGAAGGTGTACATAGTTTTGTGTGTTTTAAGTTAATAGGTTATGGCAGTGTTTGGGTGTGTGCTTGAGGGATTTCATTAAAACTATGTCTTGTAAAATGTGACCTGGGTTCAAATGAAGATGACTGACAACTGCACGAAGGGCCAACCTGCCAAGAATTAGTGCATGTAACACTGAAGATGGAAATAGATATTTTTTAAAGCTGACCTGTGTAATAGGTCGATGTAATAACTCTGTATCATGATGGCTACACTATCCATTATTTTGGAACTTGAATGACCTTGTATGTGCAGACAAAAAGGTAATGGTATTGAATTACATTAAGAAATGCAGAGTGCCAAGAGCAATGCTATAGGAGATGCATTTGGAAAGAAGTGAACCTGTGAATTTGATTAAAAAGATTGCAGGATGGACATTCAGCAGAATATCAGAGACAAAGGAAAGTCTGAGTACTTACAGTGGATATAAAAAGTTTACACACCCCTGTTTAAAATACCAGGTTTTTGTGATATAAAAAAATGAGACCACAGTAAATAATTTCAAACATTTTCCCACCCTTTAATGTGACCTATAACCTGTACAGTTCAATTGAAAAACAAAACTGTTAGAGAGAAAAAATTTAAAAAGTACAATACGCTGGTTTCATACGTGTGCACACCCTTAAACTAATACATTGTTGAAGCAATTTTTGATTTAATTACAACATTCAGTCTTCCTGGGTACATGCCTGCCATCAATTGAATAGACTCTGATTTAACCCCAAATAAAGTTCAGTTGTCCTAGTAGGATTTTCCTGATATTTACTCAGTTGTCTGCTACAGCAAAATCCATGGTGTACAGAGAGCTTACAAAGCGTCAATGGGATCTCATTGTTGAAAGATATCTGTCAGGAGAAAGGTACAAAGAAATTTCCACAGCATTGGATATACAATGGAACACAGTGAAGACAGTCATCAAAAAGTGGAGAAAATATGGGGCAACAGTGATATCGCAAAGAACTGGACGTCCCTCCAAAATAATTGCTGAAACGACAAGATGAAAACTGGTTGGGGAGGCTGCCAAGAGACCTGCAGCAATACTGAAGGAGCTGCAGGAAGTTCTGGCAAGTACTACTACATGTAACGATAATTTGTCATATTCTCCATATGTCTGGACTATGGGGTAGAGTTGCAAGACAGAAGCCTTATCTTACACAAAAAAACATACAGACCAGGCTAAAATTTTCAAAACAATACATCAAGTCTCCCAAAAGCATGTGGGAAAAGGTGTTATGGTCTGAAAACAAGGTTGAACTTTTTGGCCACAATTCCAAAAGGTACGTTTGGTGCAAAAACAACACTTCACATCACCAAACGAACACCATCCCCACGGTGAAGCATGGTGGTGGCAATATCCTGCTTTGGGGTTGCTTTTCTTCAGCTGGAACTAGGGTTTTAGTCAAGGTGGAGGGAATTGTGAACAGTTCCAAATACCAGTCACATTTGGCCCCAAATCTTCAGGAGTCTGCTAGAAAGCTGAAATGAAGAGGAATTTCACCTTTCAACACGACCGTGACCACAAGCATACATCCAAATCAACAAAAGATTGGCTTCACCAGAAAATTAAAGTTTTGGAATGGCCCAGCCACAGCCCAGACCTAAATCCAGTAGAAACTCTGTGGGGTGACTGGAGGAGGGCTGTGCACAAGAGATCCTCTCGCAATCTGACAGATTTGGAGAGCTTTTGCACCACTGATCCTGGGAACTATCGACCTATTAGCCTGATCTGCAAGGCCATGGAACTCGTAAGCAAAGACATTGGTAACCTCCAAATTCTGGATCTCGCCCAGTTCAGGAACTTTATCGACTTCTTTGAGGCAGTCACCAAAGCCATGGATGAGGGTAAGGTGGTTCATACAGCCTATCTTGACCTCGCCAAGGCTTTTGACACCATCCCCCATTATGGAATTCTAGCTCAACTCCCTAAACTAGGTATAAATCCCTACGTCACAAGATGGGTTGCCAACTGGCTTGCTGACCGAACCCACAAAGTTGCAGGCTCCAAATCTGTCCTCAAAGCAGTGACAAGTGGAGTACCACAGTGTTCCATCCTGGGACCTCTGCTGTTTGGTATCTACTTCTCTGAAGTACAGGCTAACACAGAAGGCCTCTGGCTAACTAAGTTCGCAGATGACTGCAAACTGGGAGCCATAGTAAAGTCCCCAAATGATGTGGACATCCTGCAGAAGGGCCTCACTGAGACAGATGCCTGGTGTCAGAGACATGGCCTCAAGCTCAATGACAAAAAGTGCAGTGTCATCCCCTTTGGTAAAACTCTGTACTCATGAACTACCACATAGGCAGCAATCTACTTAACACCGAATGCGTGATGAGACCTTGGGACCCAGGTGGACAGTAGTCTCTCCTTTGATAGTCACATCGCCACAGTAGTCAGGAAGTCCTTCCACGTGGCACACCTAATCATAAAAGGGTTCTCATCCAGGAAAAAAGAGGTCATTGTTCCCCTCTACTTGTCCCTCATTAGACCCATTATAGAGTACAACCCCCTTTTTGGAATGTACCTCACAAGACATCTGCAGCAGCTGGAAAGGCCACAGAAGTGCCTCATAAAGAGGATTACTGGCCTCAAACAAATGCCCTACACTGACTGCCTATGCAGGCTGTCTCAAACTCCAGCTTTACTCTGTCGCATATTGCCTACTCCGTAGTGATCTCTGCCTAACATATAAAGCTGTGTCAAACCCAGAGCTGTTGGACATGCTACACTTAAAGAAATCCCAATCCCTCCGAGCTACACGCTTCTGGGGACCTAAACCTTGTCACCACAATAAACAGGACACGCTGGAGGGATAGATTCCTGTCCCAGAGACTTCCTATACTCTGGAACAAGCTACCCATCTATGTCAAGCAAAGTTCTTCATTAGCACTCTTCAAGAAAAATCTTGAGTGGATGGGAAATAGGAAATGCACCCTGGGGATCACTTCTGTCTCTCTGCTGGACAGTGGCACAGGAAAATAGCTTTCTTGGGTGGCATAAGCTATGGAACCTTGCTGGCTAGGCTTACGTAGGCCCTTGGGCCGATAGCCTAGTACCTACCTATGAACCTATAAGAGTGGGCAAATATTGCCAAGTCAAGATGTGCCATGCTGATAGACTCCTACCCAAGAAGACTGAATGTTGTAATTAAATCAAAATGTTCTTCAGCAAGGGTGTGCACATTTATGCAACCAGCATATTGTATGTTATTTTATTTTTTTATATTTTCCCCTAACAGATTTGTTCAATTGAATTGTACAGGTTATAGGTCCTATTAAAGGTGGGAAAAGTTTTGAAATTATTATTTTGTGGTCTTGTTTTCTTATTTCACAAAAACCTGGCATTTTAACAGGGGTGTGTAAACTTTTTTATATCCACTGTATGCTAGTTGCTAGAGTTGTTTCAATACTGATAGAAGAGGGGGAGAAAATAAATAGTAGATTTGCAGCTATAAGTGGCTACTGTCAAGGGAGAAGGATTATAAAGGTCTGTATTTATATCCCACATAAAACTTCTGTTATGGAGCTTAAGAACATTTTGGGAGAAATAGCTTTCAGTAGGGAATCTTACTTATTGGTGGGGACTGGAACTTGATTTCCAGCAGTGAGGCTGTATCTGGGGGCCCTAGAAGGAAAAATATAACAAAAAGGGTAGATTTGTTAAGAAAATCATGAAAATATTTGGTATGAAAGATATGAATTCAGTAGTAGGAATATTTTTACCCAAGGTGTAATAACTAGACTAGACAAAAATCCTTTTCACAGGAACATATACATTTAATTGAAAGCTTTGACACATCCAATAACTTTCAGATCATGCACCGATGACGACTAAGAGGAAATTGCAAGGTAATGAAGTAAAAATGAGAGACTGGCACTTCCCCACTTGTCTGTTTACTTTTTTTTTTTTTTTAATGTAATGAATGGGTAGTAGAAATTGTTTGAGAGTTATTAGGGAATATAGAAGTTTTTTCAGAAGTTATAGCTAGTAAGTGATAAATGAAAAGAGGAGTTTTAAAAATGGGCTAAGAAAAAGGTATGACTAAGAAGTACCAAGAATTGTTTAGAAGAGGAGCAACTACAGTGTGATAAGGGAGTATCTGGATATGTGTGAGTTTAGAAAGACTGCTGTTGAGCAACAGTTTTATGATGACAAATCTAGAGCCCAAAAGCTTTTCAAAACAATGACTTGAGCAGTAGAAAGGGGTTGTTGCCACACTTGGGGAACATAGAACAAGAAAACTAACCAGAGATCTTGTAGAGGTATGAGAGAGATTTCAGAATTTTTGAGAATTTGTATAATGCAGAGAAATGTGGAAATCAAAGAGCACAAATGGAAATGTTTAAGACTTGGCTATGCCAAAGTTAGAGGTAGATGAGGCTCAACAGTTAAGGTAGGAGGAGATGAGAGCAACTGGTGACGGCTAATCAATCTACAGGAAAGTCTCAAGAAATTCCTGTGGAACGTTGGAACCCAGGAGGGAAGAAAGTGCTAAAGATCTAGAAGTTTTGTTTAATGGTATTTAAAAAGGAGGGGAAGCACCAACATCCTGGAAGAAAACTGTGAAGATGGTAATACCTACAGGCCCGTTCCAGTGTTTTATTTCCATAATAGCTTAACAAAAAAAAAGATCGATGTGGTTTTGAGCCAGGGAGGCAAACATCTGACAACATTTAATAGAACAATGGTGATCCAGGGGGAAGCAGAATATAAGAAGAATGCAGCTGTTGCTGTTGGATCTTGATGCAGCGAAAACATTCGATAGAGTAAGCTAGGACTTTGAGTAGGGCAATGGAAGCATCTGCACTCCTTGATACAATAATAGTTAGGAGGATAGGTGGTTTCGGAGGCAAAAATTAAAGTGGGAGGGTTACTCTCTAAGTTGTCTGTACAGAAAAACCAGGAAGGGCTGTCCTCTCTTATTTGCATTATATTTAGAGCCATTGGCAAAGAAAATAAGAAACTAAGAAATTCAATGATATAATTGACATGTTAATCGAGAAAAGTGGTCTTTATTTGCAGACTATATTGTGTACCTGGTAGAACCAGAAAAGGACATTTCTGTGTTGTGGAACATTTTGAGATGGGTTGAAGTGTTTTCAGGATATAAAGTAAGATAAAGGATATAGCTGTGCACACACATGAATTGATGGCATCGAATGATATGTGGTAAGAACTAAACAAAAAAACATGGAAACTGAGTAACTGGAAGCTTCACTTCAGAAACCTGAATGATCGCAAGCCTGAATTGCATAAGCCGGAAGACCAAAAGGCTGAAATTTCACAACCCTGAAAACTCAAACCTGAATCCCATAAGACTGAAAATATACAGAACACAATAAAATGACACGCCAAAACATGTATAAGACAAAGGATAGCAGTTTTCACAAAGTATGAGCATGGGGGCAAACCCCCTCTGCACCCCCCACACCCCCTGGTAATTAAATATATCAACTCCGAGATTGCACTTTAGTGTAGTGAACCATTTGTTGGAATGTAGTCTGGTTTGTGTTGTATTCAGTCAGTATATGTATCCCATCTGTTTTCAGTATATCTATACTGTAATATATAAGGAGATATATATATATATATATATATATATATATATATATATATATATATATATATATGTATGTATGTATGTATATATATATATGTGTATATATATATATATATATATATATATAAATAATAATGCATGGGAACGCTACAAAATCCTGAAAGTTCAAAGTACTGAATCTCATAATCCTGAAAACACACAGGATACCAACAGTTACTGTGTTCCAGCACAAGTACATACAGAAACATATTGCCCTTAAACTGTAAGCAGGGGGGGCAAGCCCCCCCCTCCTCACCCCATGTGGGGGGCTGCACCCCCACACCCCTGCTACTTAAATATATCACCTCTGAGATTGCACTTAGAGCAGCCCCCCCACATGGGGGGTGCAGGGGGGCTTGCCCCCCTTCTTATACTTGGAGAAGAGCAATATGGTTTTGTCTTTTGTTTCTGTATGTACTTGTGCTGGAATATAGTAAGTGTTGGTATCCTGTGTGTTTTCAGTATTATGAGATTCAGTATCTTGAGTTTGTTTTATATTGTCCGGTTTCTGTTGAGAGTAAGTAGTTTTTAAGTTCTGGAAAGAGGTAGTCATTAGTGTTGTGAGTATGTTTGTCTATGGTTTTAACGTTTTAGTCTTTCGAAATTTAGCGTGGTGGTGCTGCGGTAGCGTTGTTGCCTCACCGTAAGACGCTGTCCGGTTCGATTCTCCGTTAGAGTATCTTCTGCGTGGAGACATGCGTGAATGGGCGCACCTTCGTTGAAGGTTGAGTCAGGGCTGGTAACTCGGCACGTAAAAATCAACTACCTATCATTAGTGGACTGGAGTTCCGCTGTGGCGACCCCTAACAGGGAAAAAGCCGAAAGACACAACAACACTTTCGGTGAAATGAGATTCAGTCAAATGAGTTGTCAGTATTTTGACAAATTAGGTGATTTGGTCTCTGTGAAATAGTCAGTCAGATGGATTTTAGGTGATGTGAAATAGACCCGCTTAATTTAAATTGATCTGTTTTAAGCCTTTTCTTCATAGCTGAAGTGCTTGTAGTTGTTTTGGTACAAAAGTTTGTTTACTGCTCTGAGCTACCATAGTGTGAATTGTTTTGGACTTTGTCTTGGTTGTTAGTGGTAGTTTTCCATCTGGGGAGTGTTTTGGAAATGTCACTTGTTTCCCCTTCTGTTTGTGATTTTTTTCCACTGGTTGATTGAACCACTTATTTTATTCAGCTGCTATTTTGTTGCCTAATAGTGATTTTATTTCCAACTTGAAGTCTTACTGAGTGTGCCTGGGGTCCAGTTTACAGCCTTTCCTTTGTTGGATTATCGAGTTGTTTGCTGTGTTTTTCTGAAAGTATCCATTTAGGTACATGAGGGTGGCCTGTTTGATTGCAACTGATGTCCTCTTAGCCTCATGTGACTGTGATCTCCACAATGTGTTAAGTAATTTGATACAAAGTGCAAAGGCATTCTGATGAAAATTGGCACCTCTGAATTGGGATTATGTTTCTCTCCTGTGAAAGTGTGAATTACCTTCTCCAGATGAATGGGGAAAGTACCTCAGATGGAGGACTAGAAGTATTTTGAAGTCTTGCGTCACAGACAGTGGTAAATGGGATTGGGAGATTGAGCAATAATTACTGCACCAATCTACTGGCCAGTCTCTTTGCCCCCATCCTCTGCTTCATCATTGGCTTTTGGTCATGACCAAATGGATGAGAATTAAAGGTACAAGTAATAGAAATGGGCCCTTTGGAGAGTAGCTGGGATAACTCTGTATGAGAGCATATAGAGCTGCTCTGTTGAGGTGTATGGGTACCTTTATGAGGATGTGTCAGAGTGCCTTCCGTGGGTGTACCAGGCACAGCCCACTGACCAGATCTAGGACACAGAGGGATTATATTGTCTCAACTTGTGTGGTAGTGTTTGGGAGTACCACAGTGTGAGCTGCAGACCATTACTTGGCTAGGAAAGCCTGGTTCACCTTGCTCCACTTGATGCGACCATGACCCTTATAAGGGCAAAGTTTAGAAGAAGACTATTAGGCACACTGGTGAAAAGGAATCCCCAAATTGACAAACTTGTTTTTAAGTTGTGCAGCTTGCCTCTTTCTGTTTTAAAGCTACTGTGTTTGGCCATGATGGCGTCTGCTTGCTTGTTACCAGGTGCCATCTTGGATGTTTTACAGCAGTATGTGGTTTAGTTAGGCTTATTTCCATGCCCATCCCAAATTTTACACATTTAGGCGCTTTATTTTTTTTCTAAACTGCACACTTGATGGGTCACTTAAGTGACACACATCTGTTGCTTTCTTGTGTTAAAGCAGCAACTTTCTTAAAAGTCTGCTCTGTCAGCTGATCAGTTCTGATTGTCCAAACTATTGTCGTTTGTCAGTAATGCAGTTGTAGTTTCTGAACCCCTTGACATCTGTTAAACATGTCTTAATACGTTTTTTCCTTTGGTTCACAGTATATCTAGAATTTACTTCTTAACCAGTTTGTTTTCCTTTTAAAAGTAAATGTGTTAAACAGCTCGATGGATTTCTCACCTGTAACCAGAAAGAGCCTTGGCACATTTGATCCTTTCTAGCTTGTCCTCTGGGCCACTGATATATTTTGAATAGACAGTGTGGTAAAAAAAACTTTTTGCAGTTTCCCCACTACTATATTAAAGAAAATTGAGACATGGTAGAGTTAGCTGACATGGCTTGCTGCTTCTGGTGGCCTCTCTCTGCAGATCTTCATGCAAAGTGAAAAGTAAATAGAAACAGAAAAACTATTGTGCCAGATGAAGAGGCAAAAATGTGAATAACAATTTCCATCACAGAGTCAAGTCTGCAAGTAGGATTAAATTAACAGCACAGCTAAGCAGAGTGAGGCACATACACAAACACAGGAGAGATGTTTCAAATCTACTACAAACTGGAGAGTCTGGGTCACATGACTTGTACCCTGGCTGACTAAGTGTTATGAGATGCTAATTTTTATACCTTCTACGTTATACCCAGTAAACCTTCACATTTTAGCCTTCTGGTTAAATCTAGATTGGTAGTCTGCTTAAACAAAAAAAGTAGCTTTGAGAGTCCAAATGATTTGGTAGTTGTCAGGATGGAATTCTGCATCACATTGGTGCACACCAGCATCCTTTGTTGTATGCTAAGATAGCATGTTCCTTACCCAACTTATTATGGAAGTTTGGGTTTTGTGTTTTGTTGACCTGGAAAGCCTGGAGGCCTGGGGAGAAAAGCACCGTCTACAATATCTAATTGCATTTCATAGTTTATACAGTCTGATTCAATTGCATATTCGATTTGCAAATTCATACAGTGTACGGTTAACTGTTGAATATACACAGGTCATTACAGTAGTGTAATTGTGGCAGATAATACCCGTTTGGTAACTTAGTAGCCGCAAGTTATTGTAAGGGATGTGGTTTGTTCACTGCGGTCATACTCCTGTAACTCATTTGGGGGATTAATATTCTGAAGGGATAGTGCACATTTGACCTTTTGAATACGGATGGTTGGACATGGAGACATCCACTAGAGCTGTAGGGCGAGTGACTGAGAGAATCTTTCTATCCTTGACATCCTGGCCAAACAGTGGAAGTGACTGCAATGATTATTTTAAGGTTGCATTTTCTTCCATGTCTTCGTCAGGAACCCAGGATGATTGCCAAATGTGTTTTGTTTCTTACCATTGTGTACAGGCTTTTTGGAGATACTTTACTTTCATAGACTACTGTGACTGTAGGATTTTTCTTTTCCTCCTCTTTAGGTCTGTAACTTTCCTTTTACCCATTTCTGATTTGGTCGTATCTTTTATCCTGAGTCATAGGTCCTTTGCTTGTTTGGCTGTCTGGCATCTTGCTGACACTGGTAATTGGCCTTTTCCTGCTGAATTTAGCTCTGTTAATGCACAGCTCAGACATTTTAGCAAGGACTTTTTTTTTTTCCATCTTACTCGTACAATTGTTTATAACTTTCACAAATGGCAGTGCATTTCACTTTTTTAAATTTTATATCCACAAAACAAATCCACAGCCATTGAAGCCTGAGTTTAACGAGAAGGAGAAAAAACAAGTTGCGTTAACAATTGGAGTGCAGCCAAACCAAAACACACTTTACAAATACCTGCAGTCACTTGTGTATCAAAGGAGTTGCGTTGAGCAGGAATTTGTTTATGTAGGAGTTTAATTTATTTATTTATGAATGAATTTGACAAGGTTTATACAATTAGCTAAATGAAAGTGTATAATCAGAATTTTGAATGGGTAAGAGAATTGTTTGACAACAAATGAGGGCCCAAGTCAGTAGGAGTATGGAATAAAATAGTATAAACAAAGCTGTTGTGAGATCAAGTGGGATAGAAAAGAAGAAAAGCAGAGGAAGACAGGATAAGGTAATTTAGAGGACTAGAGGGAAGGGAATAATTTTAATGGGGGAGGGAAGAAGTGGGGGAATGAGAGTGATTGGGTGAGAGGGTGTGCACGTTGGTATGTACTAGGAGGAAGAAATTATGTTGGTGTGTGAAAGGAGTTAAGAAAAGAGCAGTTGATAGTTTAAACTAGCAATGAAAGAAGTGGGAGAGGGGGGTTGTAGGATAAGAATACAAGAAGGGGGAGAGGGGGGTTGTAGGATAAGAATACAAGAGATGTGAAGGTTGAAAGGTAGAGAAACTAGGTGTATGGTGTGGTAGCCAAGGGAATAGAATTTAGACAAGATCAGTACATGGGCAAAGCCAGTTACAACTGAGGAAATCCCTTGGAAGCTTTTTAAAGTGAGATGGGTCTGTGGTAGATGATAGTCTGGGGAATGTTGTTCCATATTTTAGAGATGAAATTAGTGTAGAAAGAATCACCAGCGTTATTGTTAGATTTGGAGACCTTAAATAGAGATTTATTCGAGGACCGGAGTAGTAGAGTATTGGAGTCGGGTTGGAGCATTGGCTGAAGAGCAGGTCTTTTGTCTGGATGGTTAAACAAGTATGTGTGCAGTAGAGAGCTGAATGTATGTTAACGTGTGGTAGTTCTAGTCAGTTGTAGTGCAGCCTGTATGGGGAGTTTGTAGTGAACCTTGCTGTTTTATTGTAGGTGGATTCAAGCTCAACTCTATCTTTTTTGGGAGAGGCATATAACGGGGTGGAGAGATGTGTTCTAGCAATAACCTGATTTGTGGTGTCCTTCAGGAAGGATTTGAGTCCCTATAATGAACCAAGTTTTTATATCCTCCTTTGATGGTGAGCGCCAGGTGTGTGTTGAATTTCATGTTATCAATTTGGACACCTAGTAGTTTAGTTTGGGATACAGGCTTCCAGACAAATACTTAAATGGGTATTTTTGCACGAGTCCCCCTGTTGGTGGTTTCAACCCCGTAACACCCTTACTTGGTTGCACAACTGTGGGTAAGTTGGCAAATCCCAAATTTGTGTTTTCAGGTTTTTGACTTTAAGAGCATCATTATACTTGGCAGGTGAAGTACTTTAACCAGACATCTTGGCCAGAGGGTATCGCTTTGTGGTCTTTGCCACAGTTTAATGACAGTCTTATTCCGCTCACAAGATTGTTTTTGTAGTTCTGACCGGTGGCCCATCTTTGTCGTACTGTGGTTTTCCATGTTAATTCAAGGAAATTGACCCTTTGTTTGTCCCACATTTTCTTCATGCCATCAGTGTTTTTTTGGCTCCACTCTAAGTGGGAGACCGACACTCTCCAGCCCTACTGCCCATCCTTCTCTAGCTGGAGACCCTTGTCAGCCCTTTTATTATCCAGAGATGTGACAGCTGGGTAGTAAAGTGCTGGCCTTGCTCCACTTGGAGCTCCTAATGATGTGGTAGCTAAGAGTTCTGCTACTGCTGCCTACCATGGGGAACTGGCATGCCTTCACCGACATGCTGATCACCAGGCACAAGACAGCACATGCTATGTAGGTTTGAGCTCCATTGGTGAGCCAGAACCAGTATCTTTCCAGCAGGATAGGTCGGCCAGTAGCATTCACATAATTCAGTACTCCTAACTCCACCTCCTCTAGTTCCAGTACTGCTAATCATCAAACATTGGTTACTCGGGTTGCAGTCAAGGCTTTCACCCCACTGTGTTAAGTGGGCATGGACCATAGCTAGCACTATGATTACCAAATAATTTTGACAGTTTCTTTCTTAATAATGTGGTTAATAACTGTTTTTTTTCCTTTGGCTTAATTGTATGCATCTCGGTGTGGATTTTAGGTTTCATGTTTGCTAGAGTGACCCTTGGAAAGGTTTCCGAAAGGGCTTGAGGGCAGTTACCGTCTTGAGCTGTAAACATGAGAAGTAATGGGTGGTAAATGCTTGTGGTAGCATGAACAGGTGAAACCTTGGTCCTTGCTGTAATTGTCTGTTGCTTTCTTATTTTGAGTGTATTTTTTTGCGTACTTTGTTGCATTTCTAATATAGTACTTTTCCTTCTGTTGTAGGTAGGAAACTACCTGCGCATGTTCAGAGGCTCATTGTATAAGAGGTACCCTTCTCTGTGCAGACGACTAGCTACAGTCGAAGAGCGAAAGAAAATTGTTGCATCATCACATGGTAAGTGGTTGGTTGTAATATCTGCTGTGTGCGAGATACACATGCACGGCACACACTGTTTATATTGTATTCTAGTATGTGGTCCAGTAAGACCTCTGCTGGGCAAGAAGTTTACAAAAATTTAGTATCAGTAGCTGACTTCCTTTGCTAATTGTAAAAGGATAGACAGACCACGATACTTTGCCAGAGATGGCCTGCACCTATCACCCTTGGGATTCCGGATACTGGCTAAGGCTCTTGCCACCCCTATAGTGCCTTTTTTTAGGCAAGGTTCAAATGACAAATTCACCACCGTAACAGGTACAAGCAAGCAAAATCTGAGGGTAATGCTACTCAATACTAGAAGCCTAAACCTTAAAATGCACTCACTCGAGGCACTCCTTAAAATGGAGAACATCGTATCTGTGCAGTGACTGGTTCAAAGCTCCAGAGAGCACCCCTGCGTTACCAGGCTATAATTCATACTACCTTTCGACCACCTAACCCGGAACGAAGCACTAAAGGTGGAGGCGTGTCCATATTCATTAAGGATATCCACACCTCCAGGCTAAGTTGCACAGCATAATGTATACAAGATTATCCAAGTGCAACTAATTCTGGGCAAGATACAGCTTGCTATAAACCCTCCACCATGCCCCAGGATTCCCACTCCTCATTTCTTGATACACTGGAAAGTATTGGGGTACAACCCAACACCCTAATAATGGGCGATTTCAACTACCCCACCATTAACTGGGAAAACTATTCGTGTACCAACTCTTTTGCTCAATGTTTTTTAGAATTCATAAATTCCAACGCCTTGTATCAACTTATTCATACCCCCACCAGGGGCAGCAATATCCTAGACTTCGTCATTACCAATATGGGCAACCGGTGTTCCACATCACTGGTCAATTCCTCGTTGGTCAGATCCGACCACAAGCTAATCACCCTAGACAACATCCCGCCTCCACCCCCAATTAGGGAAACCTCCGTAAAAAACTTCTCCAAAACCAACTTCACACTTAAGACGGAAGTGGCAAACTTCATGACAGCCATGCAGACGGACAATAGAGGTACGACTTTTGAATCCTACACAAATGCACTTAATAAGCACTTGCACGAGTGCATGGATCATGCTGTCCCTAATAGAACCAAGATGCTATCCTCCAAAAAAGGAAGCCAATCTGGTGGTCCTTTGCCCTGCATAAACAAATTCGACAACAGAAGAAAGAAACTGTTGCAAAAAAGAGTAAAATCCCATGACTGGAGGAACTCCCTGGTCGACCTCCGAAAGAAGCGGAGATCCCTCATAAAATCCTCCAAAGCTAGTTACGAAAACAAAATTGCCACTGATTCTAAAGACAACCACAAAGCATTATATAGCTATGTCAAGAATCTCAATGGCAACACTCGGATCTGCTCTAAGTTACAGCACAATAGCACTAAATATACAGAACCAACTGATATTGCCAACATCCTGGCAGATAAGTTCAGTGCTAACTTTAACCCCCCCTCTCACCCCCTAGAGGGCCCATCTGTATACCGGAAAAATGCAAAGTTCCTGTAATCACGGCTGCACAGGTAAAAAAAAAAAAAAAAAAAAACCAAGCCAAGAACACAGCATCCATGGAACCTGACAATATCCCAGGCTGTGTTCTACACGAACTACAGAATGAACTGGGACCCTACCTAAGTGCCATGTTCTGTCATAGCCTCACCTCAAGCTTTGTGCCCACTGAATGGCGCACCGTGACTATTATTCCACTCCACAAAGGGGGAGCCACGACGTACCCCAGGAACTACCGCCCCATTAGCCTGACGAGCCTGGTCTGCAAGGCCATGGAACGTATCATCATGGAACTCGTAAACAAAGACATTGGTAATCTCCAAACTCTGGACCCTACCCAGTTCGGGTTTCTGAAAGGCAGATCATGTCTCCTAAACCTGATTGACTTCTTTGAAGCAGTCACCAAAGCCATAGATGAGGGTAAGGTGGTTCACACAGCTTATCTAGATCTCACAAAGGCTTTCGACACCATCCCTCACTCGGGAATTATAGATAAGCTCACTAAACTAGGTATAAATCCCTATGTCACAAGATGGGTTGCCAACTGGCTCACTGACGGAACCCACACTGTGAAAGCAGCAGGCGCCAAATCCGACTTCAGACCAGTGACAAGTGGAGTACCACAGGGTTCAGACCTGGGTCCTCTCCTGTTTGGTATCTACTTCTCTGAAGTACAGGCTAACACAGAAGGTCTTTGGCTAGCAAAGTTTGCAGATGACTGCAAACTAGGAGTCATAATCGAAACTCCTAAAGATGTGGACATACTACAAAAGGGCCTCACTGAGACAAATGCCTGGTGTCAAAGCCGTGGCCTGAAGCTCAATGCCAAAAAGAGTGTATTGTCATCCCCTTTGGTAAAAACTCTGTACCCATGAACTACCACATAAGTGGTAGTCTCCTTAACGCTGAAAGTGTGATAAGAGACCGTGGGACACGGGTGGACAAGTAGTCTCTCCTTTGATAATCACATCGCCACAGTGGTCAGAAAATCCTCCTACGTGGCTCACCTAATCACAAAAGGTTTCTCATCCAGAAAAAAAGAGGTCATTCTTTCCCCTCTACTCATCACTCATTAGACCCATTATAGAGTACAACACCCCTTGTGGTATGTACCTCACAAGACCTCTACAACAACTGTAAAAGCCACAGAAATTCCTCACAAAGAGGATTACTGGCCTCAAATAGATGCCCTACGTAGACAGTCTCAAAAAAACTCCAGCTTTACTCCGTCGCATATTGCCTACTCCGAGGCGATCTCTGCCTAACATACAAAGCTATGTCAAACCCAGAGCTGTTGGACATACTCCACTTAAAGAAATCCCAATCCCTCTGAGCTACATGCCCTAGGGACCTAAACCTTGTCACCACAATAAACGGAACATGCTGGAGGGATAGATTCCTGTCCCAGAGACTTCCCATACTCTGGAACAGACTACCTATCTATGTCAAACAGAGCTCCTCATTAGCTCTCCAAGAAAATTCTTGATTGTATGGGAAATAGGAAATTCACTCTAGGGATCACTTCTGTTGCTCTGGTTGATGGGGCACAGGAAAATAATTTTCTTGGGTGGCTAAAGCCAGGCTACCTTTTTGAGTAGGCTTTATATAGGCCCTAGGGCTAATAGCCTAGTACCTACCTATGAAAGATACGTATGCATGATATGAGGTGGTGTGGCTTTGTGCTGGTAATGCATGATATGAGATGGTGTGGCTTTGTGCTGCTAAAGAGAGTTTAAGGCAGGTGGGCATAACCCAGAAGGTGCCTGTACTAATCTCTTTCAAGTCTTTATGCTGCTACTTCACATATTTCCTTGTATGTAAAGTGATCCATCAAATCTAATGGAAGGAGGTATAAAATTTGTAATTATTCTGAAGATCTGAATTTTAAAAATATTCAGAAGATGCTTGTAGTCTTACTGGTCAGTCTGTATTCTAGTAATGTAGCTAGTATTCTTGTATTAATCAGATCTCATACCTTCTTTTCAAACCATTACTAAGACTTCCTGTCTGCCTCCTGTCTTTGTCATAGGATTATAGGAGGTTACTAGGCTATTGGCCCCGAGGCCCTTACAAGCCTAGTCAGGAGTTTAACCCATGTTTAGATAAGTCAGCACCTGATGCCCTTGTCCAGCAGGGACATGGGTGGAATTCCGGTTATGTATTTTCAGTTTCCCATCCAGTTATCCAGGTTGCGATTAAAAAGGTTAAAGAGGTCCTCTGCTTGACGTGGAGAAAGGAGTCTATTCCACAGATGGAGTCATTTCTGGGAGACACACCTGTCCTGGCAAGTCCTACTGATGTTACAGACCAGGTTGAGACTGCGTGTGTGGGTTACTCAAGTGGAGCTTGATTTGTGGATATGCAGCGATGCCATCAAGGTGGGGTCTGAGATTGCCTTGTATGCTAGACAGAGGTCACCTCTGAGGAGTCTGTATGGAACGGAGTATGGGGATGGGCCATGGGACTTAGTCTATCTGTATATGGTAAATTTTTCAGGCCCTGGATTCTTCTGGTGAGGAACCTCTGCGGTGTTTCCAGCTGCTGCATGTGCTTTGTGAGGTACATGCTGAACGGGTCATTGTAATCAATATTGAGCCTTGTAAGGGAAGAATACAGGTACGTTATGACCTCCTTGTCCCTGGATGAGATACCCTTACTTGTGAGGTGGGCCATGTAGAAAGCTTTCCGTACAACTGAAGCAACATGGTTCATAGGTTGGTACTAGGCTATCGCCCCTAGGGCCTATACAAGCCTAGCCATAACAATGCCCTGGATATTTCTTCCCATAATATTTACTTCCCTGGTGGTCAAAAGTCAGGTTGCTGTCAACCTGGGTGCCCAAATCCCTCGAGTTATTGCGTGCTTAGGATGTTGTTGTTAATGTGATAATTTGTGGGGGCGTCACCCTCCCCAAAGGGGATGATGTATTTTTTGGTATTCAACTTGAGACCATGTTTCTGGTAGAAATTTGTTTGGGTGAGATCCTCTTGGAGGATGTCCACATCACTAGTGGAATTGATGACTGCTTCCAGCTACAGTCATCTGCAAACTTGGTCAGCCATAGACCACTGGTTTTGGCCTGTACCTCAGAAAAGTATTTATTTTATTAATTTATAAATAAAATAAAAATAAATAAAAGTATATCCCAAATAACAGAGGCCCCAAGACCGAGCCCTGGGGGTACGCTGCTCATTACGGGTCTACTGCTTGAGGTGGCATCCCCTATTTTGACTAGGTGTGTTTCAATCCGTGAGCCAGTTAGTTACCCATCTGGTAATGTATTGCTTGATGCTTGTTGAGACAGTTTATCTATTATGCCCGAGGTGGGGAGTAGTGTTGAAGGCTTTGACCAGGTCTAGGTAGGCAGTGTGCATAATCTTCCCCTCATCCATGGCTTTGGTGACTTGTCTCAAGGAAGTCGACCAGCTTCAACAGACATGACCTCCCCTTGACAAAGCTAAACTGTGTGGGATTGAGTGTCTGGAGGTTGCCAGTGTCCTTGTTAATGAGGCCAATGATCCGTTCCATGGCCTTGCAGATCAGGCTAGTTAGGCTGGGTCTATAACTTCCTGGATCAGTGGACGCTCCACCTTTTGTGCAAAGGGATGACAGTGTCTGTCCACTCAGCTGGGACAAAGCCAGTACACAGGCTTTGGTTGAAATATAGCCCCAATGGTGCTGCAAGTTTCTGCCTGAGGTCGTGTAAGATGCAGCCTGGGATGTTGTTGGGTCCATGGAGGCTGTATGTTATGCTTTGAGAATTACCTGTTCCCTAGATATAAGGGGAAGGGGACAGGTACTGGGAATGTTTTGATTTACCGGGGGGGACAGAAGGGTGAAGTTTGCCCTGACTCTGCCAGCCAACAAGTTTGCTGTATCTACCACATTTGTATATATGGTGTCCCTGATCACCAAATCTGAAAAGATCTGAGTGCTTCCTTTGAGATTGTGGACATATGTGAAGAAGGCCTTATGATTGTCTGTAGCAGATGTGGCCAGTTGACTCCAAGTTGCTTTGGAGGATTACACTAGTGCTCTTATTGCTTGTTCAGGCCAAGGAGATCTTGCTTCAAGTTGGGCACTTTCTCCTCCTTGGTCCTGGACAGCAGTTTTTTTTCCTTTTGTTACAGAGTTTATTTATTGCAGATGTCCACCAGACAGGTTTACTCTTCCATGTGGAGGACGATTTAGTCCTAACGGGTATTCCTGATTCCATGTATCGATGTAAATGTTCGTATAGTGCTTTGGTATAGTTTTGGATATTGGTACCGGTTCCTAGATGGGGCTGTGAAGCTGTATATACCATCCCTCAGGAGGGTGTAATCAGCTTTGGAGAAGTTTGTTTGACCCTAGGCTGGGGGGCGGGGTCAGGGGTGATTATGACTTTGAAAGTAACCACTTTATGGTCTGATCTTACCAGGGAGGATGATAACTGCAGGGATGCTTCATTGGTTACTCATGTTGGTTAAAACCAAGTCCAAGATATTATCACCTCTTGTTAGGGTATTGACTAGCTGTTTCAAACCATTTGCATTGACAAAAATCGAGGAATCTATGGGTATTTGTGTTCTGGTATGAGTAGTTCTTCAGTCTATGTTTGGGTAGTTAGTCACCCAGGCTCAGGGTAAAGGGTTGAACCTTGATGGATTCGAAGAGATCCAGATAGATGAATTGGGCATCTTAAGTCAGACTTGGGAGACTGTAGCTAGCTATGGTTCTTATAGGGGTCTTGTTAATGGTTAACTGCACCTGCAGTGCCTCCTGTGCGTCATACTGTTTGTCCAGCCTGGAGGTGTGTAGGTCTTTAATGTATATTGAAACTTCACCTCCTTTGGCTTTACTGCCCACAGTTTGGTGTCTGAACGTATGAGGGATGAGTAACCAGATAAGGCCGGGGTGCTGTCCGATCTGTCACTGCTCAGATGTCAGCATTTTCCAGGGTTAAGTGCTTGCAGTGAGTACAGTTTCGTGTTTAGAAATTTGCATTTTGTTGAAATTTTTATGTTGGTAATTTTAAGCTCATCACCTTTCCTAAAAAATGCACTATGGGTAGGCAAGGCCCTTTGCCAGAAGCCTGAAGCCCAAGTGAGACAGTTGCAGGCCATCTCTGGCAAAGCATCATGGTCTGTCGATCATATCTTCCCAGGCTGTCAGGTACTGGATCCCCTGGAATGACACCAGAAACTAAGCCAATTGTTGGTCATCATTTTCTGTTTGTATTGAAACATCATTCTGGGTGACGGTAGAATGCTACTTAAGACTAGGGACATACCCGCCTGGGACACACATTTAGCGAGTTCAGTCATCTCTCTTCATATAGTCCAGGGAGGCAAGTCTCAAGTCATTCACGCCAACATGGATTATGACAGTCTCAGAACAGTACCTGTTGTGAGACTTGAGTGCGTATATGATATGGCAGATTCTGGCCCCTGACGGACAACTAACCGTGACTTTCTCCATATCCAGCCTGGTGACAGGCATATCTGTGTGTCGCACAGTGGAGTTTCCTGTGACTGATATGTTGGGTTTATGGTTGAGCCTTAGTGGCTGTGAGAGACAGGTGTGTGAATTTTGTGTGGTATGTGGTGTGGAGGGCTGTGGAGATTGCGTGTGTTTTTGCTTCAGAGGTCTCCTTTGTTTGGGTGTGTGAAGACCTCTACATATGTGGCTGTGGGATGTGTATAAGGTGTAGTGACAACCTTCTCAGTGCCAGATATATACTGACTTGAGTAGAGAGAGCATAGACTCTACTTCCCTAATGTAGTTGCATCTCTTCCAAATTGTGTTTCTAGGTGGTAGTAGTAGATGGTCGCCTGTGTACGAGACAGTTGCTACACTGTCTCAGGATGTCCATATCAACCACACTGGCAGGAGAAACTGTAGGAAATTGTTCATCTGTATTTGTCAGAATTTGAGGGAGAAAGGTCGGGGAGAGCTTAGGGGTAGGCCTAAAGCCCAAATATTTAAACCAAAACTAAGAGGCTTAGAGTAACACTTAGAAATTAAACAGGCAGTAATACATGCTACAAGAAAGATGCTGTTGAACACTTTAGAGAGCAGGCAGCAAGTAGCCGGAAAAGCACAACGAAGTAATGGAGTAGGAGGAGGAGGAAACACAAATACAGTAAAATCAGCTGAATAAAGTGCGTTTTTTCCCTGCTCCTCATTTGGGTCATGGCTTCTCTTGACATCTTTCACTTTTTCTTATACTCCCATTAAAGCACTAAATCACTTTACCTGCTTATCCCTTCCCAATACTTCAATTTATTGTGTTTTAACTATTATACCTACTTCAAATTAGCACGACCAAATTTCCATTCCATCGTTGCTTTTCAATTAACACTTTAAACTTGCATTACCATGAGATATTAGAGGGGGATAAGTATTTCTTAAATTACTCCTCCAGATCTTATTCATCACTGTTCTATTTGTAAATTCTCAATAGAATGCTTATATATTAAAATTTGTATTGATATTCACAAACATTGTACTTGCTGTTATGGTATGTATTCAAGTTATAAAATTTGTTATAAATACTGATGGCATTGAATTTGTTACCTTGGAGCTTTTCTCCTAGGGCCTCCACTTTAAAAGGGCACCTGTGCCCAGTAAGACTTTCCCAGAAAACAAATGTCAATGAAATCATCTTCTTCTTTCGGCTGCTCCCGTCAGGGGTCGCCACAGCAGATCAACTGTTTCCATTTCTTTCTGTCCTCTGCATCTTGCTCGGTCACACTAACCACCTGCATGTCCTCTCTCACCACATCCATAAACCTTATCTTAGGCCTTCCTCTTTTCCTATTACCTGGCAGCTTCATCCTTAGCATCTTTTTCCCAATATACTCTGCATCCCTCTTCAACACATGTCCAAACCAGCATAATCTTGTCTTTCTGGCTTTGTCTCCAAACCTTCCAACCTGGGCTGACCCTCTAGGATGGACAGGATTAGGAATAAGTATATTAGTCACACCAGTGCAAATTATCTTCAACTCTGCCATGTCAAGCTCTGACTCCTGCCTTTTTGTCAGTGCCACTGTCTCCAACTCATATAACATAGCTGGTCTCACTACCCTCTTGTAGACCTTCCCTTTCACTCTTACTGGTACTAGTCTGTCACAAATCACTCCTGACACTGTTCTCCACCCACTCCATCCTGCCTGTACTCTCTCTTCTTCACCTCTCTTCCACAATCACCATTACTCTGAACTGTTGATCCCAAGTATTTTAACTTGTCCACCTTCGCCAACTCTACTCTCTGCATCCTCAGCATTCCTCTATCCTCCCTCTCATTCGCACACATATATTTATTTTATTTATTTATATATATTTGTTGACCGGGAGTGTCCGACTGGATGTAGGTCCATTTTCAGCGGAGGCCCAGGGAGAAAAGCTCCACAGTTAAAATAAACAGACAGTAGTTACATTGGATTACATAGCGATTAACAATTTACATAGCAATTACTTACAACATATTTACAGATGAACATAGTACATCAGTAGACAACTAGATTCTTTATCTGTGAAGTACATAACAGACATTAACAAATGTTAAAATAAGAAGTTCTTGCTGTACAAGTACTAGGCTTATGAGCATCTGAGCTTGCTATAATCAAGGTAGTTAGTGGAGTGTAAAGAAAGGTAGTGGTTGGATTGGGTGGTTGATATTAGAGTGGGAGTTGCAAGGGCATAGCCAGCATGTTTTTAGGTGCGCTTTTAGTAAAGTTTTGAAGTGGGTGCATGATGGTACGGAGGTAATTGTGGGTGGGAGGGAGTTCCATAATTTGGCTATGGTGCAAGAGAATATTACTTCACCAGCAGAGTTATTGGCTTTAGTGATTTGCAAGTGATTTTTGTTGCTGGATCTTAGTGGTCTGGTGGTGCGATAGGGTTGGAGTAGATTCTGGATGGATGGGACATTTAGTGGATGGTTTACTAGTTTGTGGGTGAGTGAGAGTTGATACCATTGAAGGAGGTGAGGGAGTTCAAGCCAGCCCAGTTCAGCAAGTGAGAGACAGTGGTGACTGGTAGGATGCCCCTGTGGTGAATTTGGCGATTTTTGTTGTAGCAGGTCTCTAGCTTGTTTAGATCTCATTGCCTTAGGTTGGCATATATTGGAGAGGCATAAAGTAGGGTGGAGATAAGGTGAGAATTTGCTATTGAAATCTTTGCTGCTTTGGTGAGAAGATGCTTATTTAATGCTCCTAGTTTTTTGTGGACTTTTTTATGGTCATGGATATGTGAATGTCAAATTTTAGTTTGTCTATTTCCACTCCTAGCAATTTGGTGTGTTCAGTTGGGTATATAGTGGTGTCTTTTGCTGTGATGTTAGTGAGAGTTGTGTTGAGTATGTTTGGTGGGTTGGAAGATGAGTAGTTTAGTTTTGTTTGGGTTGAGTATTAATTGGGCAGAGTATTAATTGGGCATCGGATAACCAAGTTTCAACAGAGGAAAAGGCTTCCTGTGTGACTTTTTGCAGTTTGGGTAGGGACTGGGCTGAGCAGATGGTAGAGTCATCTGCGTATTGTATGAGTGTGCCATGTGTAGTGGCAGAGGCTAGATTATTTGTGAAAACAGAGAAGAGTAGGGGTCCAAGGATGGATCCTTGGGGAACCCCTATGGAGACAGGTAGTTGGGGAGATGTGTCATTCTGCCATACAACGGATTGTTGGCGGTCAGACAGGTAACTCTGAAACCAGTTGGTGACTGATTGTGAGAAGGATAGGTTATTGAGGACAGAGAGAAGTTGTTTGTGTGGGACCATGTCATATGCTTTAGATAGGTCTAGGAAAGTAGCAGAGGAGAGAGAGCCATTGTTTTTATGCTGAAGGATAGTGTTAGTAAAGGAGAGTAAGGCAGAGGTGGTGCTATGGCTTGGTCAGAAACCATGCTGAGTATTGGAAAGGAGGTTGTTAGTAAGGAGGTAGTCTTGAGACCTGAGAGTGTATGCATCTCTCTAGTGTTTTGGAGAGTGGAGAGAGAATAGCTATGGGGTGGTAATTGGTTAGTTCTGTGGAGGGTCCGCCTTTGTGGAGGGGAATTATATGTGATACTTTCCACAGTGTGAGAACATAACTTTCTGACGGAGATAGGTTAATCAAGATGGATACTGGGTAGACCAGAGCATCAGCTGCAATTTGTAGGTATTCACTTGGGAGGTTGTCTGCTGCTAATTTGGTGGGTTTAAGTTTAGTTAAGAGTTTTTTATGTTGGAGGTAGGTACAGGAGAAAAAGAGAAGGCAGTGGGGAGATTAGTAGTTGAAGGTGTGGGTTGGAGGGGAGGGGGGTTGTGTTTAGCTAGTGATAGTATGGTTTGTGTGAAGTGTGTGTTGAATGAGGTAGCAATATTTTCTGATGGGTGAGGGATGTTAGGAGGAGGGGTACTGACTTTACCTGGGTGGAGGATGGAGTTTATGGAGGACCAGAATTGTTTGGGGCTGTGTTCGGAGGAGTCTAGGGCAAACTGGTAGTACTGGAATTTGTCCTGTTTTATTAGCTTTTTGACTCTATTGCGTAGTTCTAGGAATTTCTGTCTAGTTGAGGGGGTCTTGGTTTTGCGCCAGTGCTCCCAGGCTTTATTCCTATTTTTCATTTCTGACTTAGTGGTTTTCTGTAGCCATGGGGAGGATTGTGCTTTGATTCTGGAAAGTCTTATGGGTGCATGGTAATTAAGGATGCTCAGGAAGGTAGTATTAAAAAAATTCAACTGCATCATCAAGACTGAGGTACTTTAGAGGATGCCAGTTACATTCTTTCAGGGATGAGATGAATGTGAGTGGGTTTACATATCTGACGGTTGACAGGTTTAGCTTGGTATAGGTATTTTTTTCAGTAGGAATGTTGAGGAGTGATCACTGAGGCTATCTGATAAGCAACCTGTTATATGTGACTGGGGGCTCTTACTGACTAGTATCCAATCCAGGGTAGTGTGCGTGCTGGAGTTTTTATTTATCCTGGTTGGCGACTGGACTAGTTGGGTGAAGCCATGAAGGTTTACATGATGGGTTGGATGGTTGCCAGAACAGGATTGCCAGTCAATATTGAAATCACCTAAAATGATAGTTTCTTGGGGGAGATGGTGGGTAGACCAGCTGAGGAGGTTTTCTAGTGGAGGGATGTTTTGGCCAGGTGGGAAGTAGCATCCAGTTATGTTGATGGTTTTGTTTTGGTTTATTTTGAGGTTGGTATACATTATTTCTTCATTGCCTATTTGTGGAGCTGATGATTTTTAGATCTGGATGTTTAGATGCTGTTTAAATATTATAGCTACACTGCCTCCTTTCTTGTTTAGCCGGTATACTGTTAGTATGCCATAACCTGCAGGGAGTATTTGCTCACTGGTAATGTGAGGTTTTAGCCATGTTTCTGTCAAGATTACTATATCTGGGGAGTACAGGTCTGTGTATATATAAATCAATATAAAATCGATGTATATATATTCTGTCTTAGTCCTACTGACCTTCATTCCTCTTCTTTCCAGAGCATAATTCCACCTCTCCAGGGTCTCCTCCACCTGTTCCCTACTCTCACTACAGATCACAATGTGTCATCTGCAAACATCATAGTCCACTGGGACTCCTGTCTGATATCGTCTGTCAACCTGTCCATCACCACCATTATCGAAAGACGTAACTTGAGCATGTGGCAGTGATCATGGTAGCTCAGAAAACGTAACTATACTCACTGTTGGTTTGACTGTCACGTTGCTGTTTTTGTGGATTAGTCGGTAGCATTAATTTGTGAGGCATTTGCTGGTAGGTCAAGTGCTGAAGAGATGGAAATTTGTCATTGTTGTACTACTGAAAATCTTGTCTAACTTGGCAAAAATACAAAACTCCCGTAACAAGGCAAAGCTTTGAGCTCAGAAATAAAGCAAAAAAGCAGGTTAGGTTGGACAAGCAACACTACTATATTTCCCTACAAAGTAAACATAACAACCCACAGAAATTCTGGTCTGCAGTGAACAAATATCCTCCAGCCTGGTAAAGCCACCAGACCACCCTCAGATATCACAGGTACTGATCCACACATAGCCTCCAGTTTGAATAACTACTTTACCTCTTCAGTACTGAACCTGGTAAGTGCTATATCACCCATGACCCAACATCAACCCTTAAACTACCAGACTAACTCCAACCCCTTCACTTTTAACCCAGTTCCAACTACAACCATTCAAATTCTCTTAGCTAAACTCAAACCTACCACCCTAGCTGCCGACAGTCTCCCAGCTCAATATCTCCAAATTGCATCCACGGCCATCACCTATCCTGTTCCCCCTACTCATTAACAGATCTCTCTCCTTGCATTCCATTCCTTCATTATGGAAAACCTCATATATCATCCCTCTCCACAAGGGAGGCTCATCTACTGACCTCTCCAACTACTGTCCCATTGCTATCCTATCACCCCTCTCAAAAATTCTAGAAAAATGTATCCACCACCAAATCTTACCCATCTGTTAACTAACAACCTTCTAACTAAAACCCAACATGGATTCAGACCTTCCCATAGCACCAACAGTGATGCAATTAACTTCTCCAATACCATAAACCCTCATAGTAACCACGGGAAGCTGGTCTCTACCACCTTCTTAGACCTATCCAAGGCTTTTGATAAGTTTCCCATAGCAAACTCCTCACCTGCCTAGCAGAACTCAACCTCAATGACTCCACCCTAAAATGGTTTAACAGTTGCCTAAACAACCGGTCACAATCTGTCAAATGGTGCAACTCCCTATCCCCCCACTCCCTGTCACATGCGATGTCCCACAAGGTTCAATTCTTGGTCCCCTTCTCTTCAACATATTTACAAATGATCTCCACCTAGCTACCACTAAAGCAAACATCGTCCAGTATGCGGATGACACTACTCTAATCTGCTCAGCACCAAACATCCAATTATTACAAAGTAAAGCCCAGGAATCCTTCACTGGGGTAGAGAACTGGCTAAACAACTACCAACTAATACTAAACCCCAAAACAACACAGCTAATATTATTCCACCCAATCAATCACTCCTCCGCCACCTTTACCATAATGTCAACCAATGGCACCCTCCTCACCCCAGTAACTGAGGCCAAACTCTTAGGCATCACTATTGATCAAGAACTTAAATTCAACAAGCACGTATCCCAAAGTCCATAAAAAACGTTGCCTATATCGTTGCATACTATTCCTAACCCCCAAAACTAGAACAGTAGCCAGAACTCTTCTCTTATCAGCACTACTGTACGCCTCTCCAGTCCTCACCAACATTAACAAAACTAACCTGAACAAACTCTCCACATGCTACAATAAAATATCTAGGTTTGCTGCCAATAATAGACCACATTTCCACCACTGCCAATCCCTAATTAAACTGCACTGGTTAGAATTTCCAAACCTCCTACGCTACCACCATCTGATCGTAGCCCATCAAAGCCTTTTTCATCTGGGGAAGAGCCTTGCCCTAACTGACCTACTAAACTTTCGCAACCCCAAAAGGGAACTACGTTCATGTAACAAAAACCTGATTGAAATCAACCCATGCAAAACCTGATTGAAATCAACCCATGCAATAACAGCGCTGGGGAGACCCTATTCTGTTATGATGATGCTAAAGTATGGAACACCCTCCCAACTGAACTCAGGCTACAAAGTCACACAAGCACCTTCAAGGGCCTTCTTAATTCACACCTCTATGCTAACCCTCTTTGTAACTGCAAAGACCCCCCCTTGAAGACCCACTACTCTATATGTGACCCACTGTATGCCTCCATTGCATACACTATATTCTCACCTGACATACTCACCTAAATGTATTTTTTTTTGTTGTAAATATTGCAAGTAGGGGTTCTACTCCTGAGTATCTTATTGTTTTGCAAAATTGTTATTTTACTTCTTTGTTTCTCTTACCATGTATACCAGTTTTTTGTTATCTAAACCATGTATGTACTCTGTTAACTCCCTTTGAGCTTTTCTCCCCAGGACTCCACTGAAAACGGGCACTTTGTGTCCAGTTGGATTTATCCTGGTAAATATAATGTTAAAATAAATAAAATAAATAAATTGTCACAGGTTAGGCAGTAACACAAGCATAGCAGTGTCTGCTTGAAGGTTGTTTTTTTGGCTAGTTGTGCTGCATATGTAGGCTTTTGGTACATGGAATGGAGGTAAGTAGTTGGAAGATAGTGGTACTTGGTATGAATTTCAGGATCTGTTTGGCATCATGTGGAATTTGTTGTTTTATGTGTAGATCCAGAGCAGATATTTGGTAAGCCATTACAGCTTGAGTTATTGTGTGCTACATGAGAACTTGATATTGATTTCTGCCAAGTTTTCCTTTTCAAGATTTAGTGTGACAAGTATATTTGAACACACCTACTTTTCATAGGTAGGTACTAGGCTATTGGCCCAAGGGCCTACGTATGCCTAGCCAACAAGGTTGCCTGGCTTACTCCACCCAAGAAAGTTATTTTCCTGTGCCACTGTCGAGCAGACACACACAAGTGATCTCCGGGGTGTATTTCGAAGGGAAGTCTGTGTTCAGCAAGGTATCGTCTTTCTAAAAGATATTTGAAATCAGCAGGGTGTTTTATGAAGATGGGTTGCTAAGAGGAAGACATGAAGTTCCCCCCCCCCCTCGCACTGATTGATAATTTCTAGTAGTAGAAAGGATGTGTGGCATTACTACAGGTTACTATCTTATGATAATGAGGAGACTGGTGTAACTTTTCTGGTTAAGTAGTACCTTCAGCTTATTCAATATGTGGGAAAATGAACAGATGGAGTGGGATAGAATGTTTGTAGCCACAGTGTTTAATGTGGCCTTGCATGCCTGATGAATCCTGTCACTGTTTTTTTTAGTAATTTTAACAACTCAAAATGTAGTGTGTTTGCATTTACTTCCTGGAATAAACTTTGGAAGTTGAAGTGAAAAAATGTGGAGTGGAAAAATGTTGCATTTTATTCTGCAACTGAACACTGGTGTGGACAATGAGGGTACCACAGTCAAACTGACCACCAATTATTAGTAAACCTGACGAGAGCAGCACTTCCTAGTTTTCTTTTTTCATTAGGCTCCTTGATGTCTTCAGATATCCTTTGAGGACATGGATGCAGAGGGTATGGACGAAGTAAAAGGTTTAAGGATTGTTGAGGCAGAGACTGCCTATGGTTGTGGAGGGGTGAGTGGAACTTGGGAGTAAACGGGTTATTGACAAATGCAAAAACACCATCTGATTTGTACTGGCACATCTGTATGTCTGTGTGTGGGGGGGTGCAGGCAGCTGAAGAGCCACTGGTGAAATGTAGGGGAAGGAGATGGGCAAAAAGAGTAATTTTCAGATCTGAAACTCCATGTAAAATTTGATTATGCTCTAGCCTTTATTTTGAGTTACTGAAAGGAAGGGTTTGTAAATGGCCCACTTGTAGTTGGTCTATATAGAAATATTCAGAATAAGTATTTCTAGTTGTATGAACTACTGTGTGCCTTAAGCAGTTAAACAGCACCTGATGCCACTCCTAACAGATAAGGTAGTGACATCTTTCCTGGTTAGTGGCTCTGAAGTATACATAGACGTATGTGGGCTTTCAGCTGAAAGGATGCACAGGACAAGTTTGGACATTGAAAGGCTGTGTATCGTTTGATCTGGTAGTCCATGATCTGTTCTAGGGGAGTGGTTACAAATGCTGTTGCCTTTTGTAGAAATTCTTCTCTTTGTTAAATGTGGAACAGGTAAGTTCAGTCTGTGATTTGCTACTTTGGCAGGTAAAGGGGAGTATTGAACTATGTTTTGCTGCTTTAAGAAAGCTACTTTTTGTTTAGCCTTTCAGTTGAAATTACCAGTGATCATTTTGATAGTTCATTTTTGTTGACATAGTTGTTAGTTATTTATGTACAAGATCTGGGAGAAGGTGATTGTAATAGTCTCTGATATGTAAAAAGGTGTATATTTGTATGTCTTATCACAACAAATACTTGTTTCTTATTACATTTCAAAATATTGGGTTTAATGTGAGCATTTTTCTTGTGGATTATATTAAAGGATGTAGTCTGCCTTTTTTTGCAGCAGGACAGAATATTGATCAATTAATTTTTTCATTACTCGCATCTGTTTCACGGGGGGCAGTGACTTTCTTGAAAGCCAGTAGGCACAAAGGAGAGGAATTAAGGATGGGAAGCTAGAGTACCTCAAATCACGCAGTCACTCACAGCTTACACCTGTAGCAGTTTTGATGGACACCAGTTTATGGGAGAAATGCGGAGCACCTGGTGAAAACCTACTCTTGATACATTAAAGACATGCAGAGTTAGAGAGGACACCGCAGAGTTAGAGAGGACACCTCCGTCTAAGATAACCGGAGAGCAAAAGTTCTGATGTAACAGGTCTAAACTCTGTGGCCCTATGCTGCCTTGGGACAGAATATTGTAATTAGTTTTGTGGAAGATGTGGTTAGGGAGAACATGATTGACAGACCACAATGCTTTGCCAGAGGTGGCCTTCATCTGTCTCCCCTGGGCTTTAGGCTTCTGACAGAGGCTTTTGCCTCTTCCCATAGTGATTTTTTTAGACAAAAGTCATGAGCACAAAATTGCCAATATGAAAAATTCTTCTAAATGAAATTAAAAGGTCATGCTGCTAAATGCTAGGAGTCTTGGCATGAAACTGCAGTCATTGCAAGCATTTCTCACCCTGGAGGATGCTGGCATTTGTGCAGTCACTGAAACCTGGTTCAAAGCTGCGGAGACACCCCTGCCATACCAGGTTACTCATCCTACCAATCTTTCAGACCCCAAACGGAGGGCTGCAAAGCCAAAGGAGGTGGAGTTTCAATAGTTGTCAAAGACATACACACGTCCAGGCTAGTCGGACAGTATGATGCACAGGAGACACTCCGGGTGCAGTTAACTGTTGACAAAACACCCATTTATATCATAGCCAGCTACAGAACCCCAAACATGGCTCAGGACGCGCACTCCACCTATCTGGACTTACTTGAATCCATCAAGATTCAACCCTCTACCCTGATCCTGGGTGACTTTAATTACCCAACCATAGAGTGGAAGACCTGTTCTAGCCCAAACATGAACACAGCAATCCCCGATTTCATCAGTGCCAGTGCATTGGATCAGCTGGTTGACACCCCCACGAGAGGTGAAAATATCCTGGACCTGGTACTAACCAACATGAGTAGCCACTGTAACACCCTTACTGTGTCATCATCCTTGGTAAGATCTGACCATAAAGTGATCATTTTCAAAGTCGCAGCCCCCCCCCCCCCCCCCTGGTCTGGGGTCAAAGAAAAAAAAACTTTTTCAAAGCTGACTACAGTCTCTCCTGAGAACATGTATAGGCTGCTTCATGCCCAGTGTCCCTTCAGTTGGAGCTGGCACTAATGTCAAAGCCTAAAATAAAAAATGTGAGCAGCTACATAGCTGTATGGACTCTGCAGTACCTGACAGGACCAAATCTTCAAGGAAGAGTAAACCTGTCTGGTGGACAGCAGCAATAAACAAGCTCTACAATAAAAGGAAAAAATAGTTGTCCAGGCCCAAGAAGGAGTTGGTGCCAAGTTGGAAACGATCTGTCCTTTGAACAAGCAAATAAGGTCACTGGTGAAAACTTCTAAGGCTAACTTTCACTCCAAGCTGGCCACATCCACTAAGGGCAATCACAAGGCCACCTCACATACGTCCACATTCTTGAAGGTAACTCCCAAATCTGCTCTGACTTGGTGGTTAAGAATACCACATACACAAACACTGTAGATATAGCCAACCTGCTGGCAGACGGGTTTAGTGAAAACTTCACCCCCCTCCCCGCAATCACCAGGGAGCAAGTCTTTAATGCCCTCTCAAAGGCAAAAAATAGTCCCATGGGATCTGACAAACATCCCTGGTTGCATCCTTCATGAGCTCTCAGCTTCATTAAGCACCCTATTCAACTAAAGCCTGAGCACTGGCTTCGTCCCAGCTAAATGGAGGACAGCCACTATCATCCCTTTACACACAGGTGGAGTATCCACTGACCCAAGCAGTTATAGGCCCATCAGCCTAATTAGTCTGATCTACAAGGCAATGGAGTGCATTGTCATGGACCTTTATTAGCAAGGACATTTGGCAGCCTCTAAACACTTGACCCCACACAGTTTGGTTTTGTCAAAGGGAGATCATGCCTGTTAAACTTGGTCAACTTCTTAGAAATAGTCACCAAAGCCGTGGACGAGGGCAAGACTGTGCACACCGCCTACTTTGACCTAGCCAAAGCCTTCGACACTGTTCCTATACTCGGGCATAATAAACTCTCCCAGCTAAGCATCAAGCCTTTGTTACTAGGTGGGTAGCTAACTGGCTCACTGATAGAACCCACTCAGTCAAAATTGGGGAAGCCACCTCTAGTAGTAGACCTGTAACGAGCAGTGTACACCAAGGATCAGTCTTGGGGCCTCTACTGTTGTGTGATTATATTTTTCTGAGGTGTAGGCCAACACCAGTGGTCTGTGACTGACCAGGTTTGCACATGACTGCAAGCTGGGCACAGTCTTAAATTCTCTTAGTGATGTGAACATCCATCAAGAGGGCCTTACCCAAACTAATGACTGGTGCCAGAAGCATGGCCTCAAACTGAATGCCAAGTAATGCATTATTATCCCCTTTGAGGAAAATGGCATCCCTACTAAGCACACAGTCAGTTGTGAGGGAATTGGGCACCGAGGTTGATAGCAACCTGACTTTTGACCACTACATTGCTTCCGTTGTACGGAAGGCTTTCTACATGGCCCATCACATAAGTAAGGGTATTTTATCCGGGAACAAGGAAGTCATAACATCCCTGTACTCCTCTCTCATCAAACCCATTATCGAGTACAATGCCCCATTCGGCATGTACCTTGCCAAGCACATGCAGCAGCTGGAGAGACCTGACCAGGAAAATCCATGGTCTCAAAACACCTATCCTATATAGATTGGCTAAAAGCCCTGTCCCTCTACTCAGGCTTGTACAGACTTCTCAGAGGTGACACTGTCTGGCATACAAGACCATCTTAGACCCTGCCTTGGTGGAGTTGCTGCATATCTGTAAGTCAGACTCCACCCACAAGGCCTCATCCTGGTCTGTGACATTAATAGAACTTGTTGATGGGATAGGTTTGTGTCCCAAAGACTGCCCCATCAGTTTAATAGACTCCCTCTGCATGTCATAGTACCTCACTAGCCCTCTTTAAGAGAAACTTTGACAACCTAGATGAGAAATGGAAAATACACCCCTCCACCTGTGTCCCTGCTGGACAGAGGAAACGGGTGCTGATTTTGTGGGAACATGGGTGAAATTCTTGTCTAGGCTTATAAGGGCCTCTGGGCCAGCAGCTTAGTATCATCCTATGAACATAAGTGAGTCAATGAGAAGGAGAACATTTTGTGTGGTGTGTGTGTGTAAACCGACACATTCATCCAGTGGTTACTAACCCTTTCAAGGGGAGATTGTTGCAACCTCTAATTTTCATAGAACAAATAAAAGCTATTATTCATACAGCAACTGAATCATTTCTATTGTGTTTCCAAAAAGGTGACCTAACTTACTTGGGTAAGCTTGAATTTAAATCCTTTACTTGAGTGTAAGATACAAAAGTTATACACTGGATATATTACAGTAACTTAGACTGGATGACCTGTAGATTGCACCCTGATTGGAGAACAAACATTATCCAGCAGGGTATTTATCTGCAGGTAGGTAATGCTTGCTGAAAAATGAGTCCACTGCTTCATGGCACTATATCAAACTGCCTTGAAGCTCAGACTGAAAAAACTAACAGTCACTGTTTTATGCTCACTAAGCAGTGCTTTTGCTCTTTAGCCAGTGTAAAAATTAAGTGTCTGTGTATGTCCACTTGAGTGTATGCGTGTGTGAGAGAGCTCAATTGTGCTATTATTTAACACTTGCTAAGCAGTGCTTTTGCTGTTTAGCCAGTGTAAATTCAAACAGTAAAGTGTGTTTGTCTGCTGTGCGAGTGAATGCATACAAAAAAGCAGGAGAGAGACTGTGTGTGTGCTGTGTGATGGCGTGAAGAGTGAGAGCAGTCAAACTGTCCCTGGCACCAGCTGTTGAGGTTTGCGTACCTCTCGACTTTTAGCTCTACATATCCGACAAAGCCTGAAATAAAGGGGAAGCAGAAGTTTAAATTGGGAACACAGTTTAAAGATTTCTCTCATAAATTTAGACAGTTATTTGAATAATAGGATTTCTTTAAGCATACATTTTCTGAAGCATAGGGGGTATGTGCGCACGTGTGAGTGAGATGCATCGACCACTGGCAGCAGTAAAGAGGTTTGCATACCTCTAGACCTTTCAGCTGAAGAATTCTATTGGATAAAGTCTAAAATAAAGGGGAACAGAGGCTCAGAAATAACCGATTTTAATTATTGCTATTATAAAATTACAAACTTGCGTAAAAAGATTTGTGTTGGCATGAATTTTCTGAAAGAAATAAGTCTTAAAACTCAAATATATGCCATTATTATTTAGTAACTTCCATCTCCGATGACTGCAATAAACTAAATGTTTTAGGAGTAAAGGACCAAAAAATAAATACCTGGATATTTTGAATGTAAAGTGCTTCCTCCAACACCCTTTAATACATAGTACAGCAAGTTTGAAACGTTAGCTGGAGGAAATGGTTTACATCAAATATATCGAAAATAATATAATGAAAAAATAAGCAGGTGAAATGCAACAATTTTATAGACAGCCCATAATGTCCAACAGGGTGTGTTACTTTGGAAATGACATCTGCCCAGGGGTGTAGAAGTTGGGCCTCAGAACACCCTTGGCCGGGTGTTATTTCCACAGTAACACACATCCTGTTGGGCATTTATTATTTGCTTAATCAAGGGGACTGAAATGTATTGGACAACTGCTAGGGTTACATATGCAGTAAACAAAAATATGGCATGTAATTTGAAATTGTTCATGTAGAATATGTTCAAGTGGTTGACTGGTACTTCAGATGGCAGTGCAAGCCATTTTTAGTGTGTATATGGTATGGGGCAGAATTGTAGAAATCGTAGGCAGCAAGTAGAAGGGAAAATGGAAAAAAACATACAAGAACAGGCAAAGGGCATGGGAAAGCCTAGTAATGCAGTTTACACTTCATGATCTAAGAAAGTTGAGAAATGGCTCCTCAGGTAATCTGCCATTGATTTGTGGTGGTAGATGAACACCACAAGTGAAAAGTAGGGGGACATTGTCTAGAAATTAATACCACAGTAATGGATAATTTTTGTGGACTGCTCCTGTAGCAGCAGTTTCATTTATGGATGGTTTGGTAGGCGGCATTTAAATGGAAACTGGAAAAGGAATGGAAAGTGCTGTAAAAAAAAAAAAAAAAGGGAGAGAGACTTGTTGGAAGATTTTAATCTGACACTGGGGCAGTATATCCAGGTACAAAAGACTGGCAGGAAATGGCATATGTAGACGATAAAATGCTTGCTTAAAGGCAGATAAAAAATGTAAACCCCCTCACCCTCCTAATTTAAATATGGATTGCAGAGTCTATCAAGGTTGGTCTGGGGCAGGTTTAGTAATAAAGGTAGGGAAATAATGGAAGCAGTGGGAAAGGTGCAGGAGTACTAGATTTGCTGACATGCACAAGTGTGACAACACTAGCAACAGTGGTTTATGAAATGAAAGAATACGGTATGTGATGGAGAGGTGGGCTGAGAACACATTTTATAGGTTTAGGAAATAAGTTATTACTGAAGAAATGAAAATAGTAAGTAATCTAGATATTTTAGGTCTGTAGCTTGGAGATGAGAATGGGCGGCCACGGTGGTGCAGCGGTTAGCGTTGCCGGCTCACAGCAGGAAGTTCTCCGGTTCAATTCTTGGCTGGGGTGCCTTCTGTGCGAATCTGCATGTCCTCCCTGTGGTCGCGTGGGTTTCCTCCGGGTGCTCCGGTTTCCTCCAACATCTCAAAGACATGCTGTAGGTGGATTGGACACTCTCTAAATTGGCCCAAGGCATGAGTGTGTGCGTGTGTGTGCCTTCTGTGGAAGGTTGGGTGCTGGGCTGGCAACTCGACACAGTAAAACTCCACTGCCAGTTATGAGCGGACAGGTTATCCGCTGTGGCGACCCCTAACCGGGAAAAGCCAAAAGAAGAAGAAGCTTGGAGATGAGAATGTCCGTGTTTTAGAACGATGGAGGATAATGTAAAAAAGTGTCATTGTAGGTGTTGTGGCATATTTTACTATCCCTTGAAAAGATCATGTTAATTGCAATGGTGCGTAGTGCTCTTTAGGTAAGTAAGATTTTGTAGCTTGAAAGTGAAATTTCTTTGAAGGTTATGTGGAACTACAGGCTCGATACTGTTTCTAAAAGGAGAGTTAATATAGAAAAGGAGGGTGAAGTAAAGGTGATTGACCTAGTAGTCTCAAGACTGTGTGGAGTTCATAAAGTGAAAAGAGCAATGGAAGAAAAAAAATGCAACTTTAGTAAAACGTGGAGGAGCTGAAGAGCCTATGACCATCTTGTGTGTGAGAATTTGGGGATTACGGGATAAATTAATGGGCTTAAAACTTTATAAAATATACAAGGTTTGAAAATGCTTGTTAATGAAGATCTGAAGTTTTGCATTGTTGGGAGAATTTGAGCATAAGTTTAGAATGGTACTATCCAATAATAATTGGAGTATTAAATTACGAGGAACTGTATTATTAAACTGAAGGAAGAATATGCTTCCTGCATTGTTACTTTATTAAGTCGCTGTTATGCCTTCTCTAGTTAATTATGATCATTTTTAATGTAATTTTTCTGACTTTTTTTACATTTTACTTAAAGCTGGTATTGTGATTAGCAGCGTACTTTTGCTTCTGCCTGCTTAAGCAGACATGGCCTGACTTCTCATCCTAACTACAATATCTCATGAGTGCCATATTTCTTATTAATGTTGCATTTGCAGGGTCAGGGGTGGCATGTGATTACATCAGCATGAGGTGAGAGTAGACTGTAGGGTCTGTCTTCCTAGCACCAAAGGCAACAGTGCTGACAGTTGACCAACTAACCTGCTAACAACCTGTCTTTCTGAGGTAGTTCATTGTCCTTGTGTATGAGGTCTATAGTTGACCACTAATCTGCTGAGTTTGGGCTATAGCACAGTAAGGCAGGAAGCTTTAAGAGATTTAATGGTTTTAATACAGTAACGGGAATGGATGCATTTCCTAAGTTTCAGGGAATGATTGAATCAATACAGGTTTGAAATACAGTCTTGGTTGTCTACCAAGAGTGCTTTGATGTAAGGATCATTTAGTTCCCATTGAAGCTATGAAAGTTACTATGGGTTAGAAAATAACTGCACAGGTGATCTCCAAATATGTTTAAACGTTAGTGCTTTTTGAGGATGGACCACATTTGGTTAATGTCTGTAGGATTTGTTTTAGTGAGAGACTAATGTTGGTCAGGGTGTTTCAGTCTTGAGATGCATTGTATAACCTGCCTGTAGTGGCATGAGTAGGACAGGACATCTCACCTGGACGGGATATTGGACCATGAATGAGAGCGAAGTAGATGTACAGTTCGGCCTCTCTCTCTGGTTGCCTTGGATAGAAACATCATAGGTATGGATTTACTCAGTAAATTTATTAGAGAGACAACTGTTGAGATTGTGCATTGGAAGAGGGAGGTGGTTGGAAAGTTACTTCAATTTTAAATGAAGTCCCTCCACAGATGGCTTCCCCCCTCACACACTACTCCAGTTGTCTGTTTATGGATGGGACATTGTGTTCCACCCCCTTAATGTTTCGTTTGTACTCCCTTAACACTGAATGCATAAGGACATCTATGGTCAGATGCTGCAATGTCTTGTGCCCTCCCAATGCATTTTGAAAATGCACCTCTAGGTTCCTTTGTATTGTCCTCTAGGGCCCTAACAAATGCCTTGTTTCTTGGCCCTCCTGTTATAAAGATGTGCCAACAGAAGCCTGTCAGTTCTCAACCCCCCCCCCCTCCCAAGCCTGCATTCTTGCTCTGGTGTTGCACGCATCATAGATGGAAATGCTCCCTCTGTGTTGGAGATCAGCTCATTTGTTAATGCTGATTTGTTCACGGAGTACTGCCAGAACTCAAACTCAAAGGGCTAGGGTAGTCCTCAGAAAAACATGGTTATGATGTTTGCTGTGGTATCTGTGTCCCTGGATTGAAGCTCATTACAGTGAATTAAGTTTAAATGAAACATTCTGTGGAGAAATGCAATTTTATCACAACTAGTAAAATTAGAAAACTTGGAGGCAGGGCAAGCTCTGCTGCATCCCTCATTTCCTCCTCCCATGCAAGAATACTTCCTGGTCATGCAACTGTACAAGCAAGGGTGGGCAGCATTTTCAGCAAACATCTGTCCTAGTGCAGTGCTGCAAAATACACATTATCGAAAAAAAAGAAATATAGACATGACAGTAAAATTTAATATTGTATATCCTGAAGTGCATTTGGAGCACAAAATATGGTTTAAAATATGCCATCAGTGAAAGCAATTAACATCCGTCTTTCTTTGCTGAAAGTGCCATTTACCCTGCCAGCAACAACATTTGTGTGTGTCTACAGTTGGACTAAAGGCACAATGCCTAATGCAGCAAAGGGAGTGGCGAGGAAGAAAATCCACTTTCACTTGGTGTGAAAGCGGCACCTTGAGTACTGATCTGGAGGAGGCAGGAATCTGAAGTAGGTAGGTAGTTAGGTTGATGTAATGGGTCTATATCACAATAGCGAAGTATTAAAAGTTCGAATCATTTAAAGTTCATACTTTAATGATCAAACTTTTAATACTTCGAATGTCAAAAAAAAAAAAAAAATTTTAGGCCCTTGCCTCCCCCTGCACCCCTCTGCTACTTAAATATACCAACTCTGAGATCGCACTACATTGCAGTAAAGGGAAATCTTCACTTCTCGCACTCTATGGCGATCTCCGTTTATATGATTCGAGGTTTTAAAACTTTGATCATTAAAGGTCAGCCTTTAGAGATTCAACGTTTTAAACCTTTGAACATATGATAGGAACCCAATGTAATACTGTACAGGTGTTGACAGTGCATTATTATAAAGAGTTGGTACTGTACATGCAAGGTAGCCCAGTCCTTATTCCATTGTGGGTGTGTCTGTGCTTGAGAATTGGACACGTTCATGGAGGGTAGTAACCAACTGCTTTGCATTTTAACCAGTTCCCCAGCCCATGATGGGGTTGACTACACTCTCTCTTGTAGAGACAATTTTCTTTTACAGTAAGTGGTGTGTGAATATTTCTCGCTGCATTGATTTTTCATTTATTTTCTTGAGAGAAACGAGACAAGTGTACTACTGGGTGTGACACCCGTGCCCTACCCCAGCAATCAAGGAGCCTCCATCCTCGCCACTAACACCAGAGAGGGCATCTCGTGTATATGAGGAAAGAATAACAAATACACACAATAAAGTGCAATTTCCCTTAGGAGCACACAGAGATCAGTCAGTCCTGGGCTGGTCACTCCCTTGCTCTCCAGGTCCCCAATAAGACTCCCCACTAGCACAGCTATAGGGTCCAGATCTCAGCCAGCTGGGCAAGCTAAAATCTACAGCACCCTCTCTGTCCAACCAGTACTTCGTGTCCCTGCCCAAGTAGCTGACACACACGCGCGCGCACACACACACACACACACACACACACACACACACACACACACACACACTTTGAGATAAAAGTTTATACAACCACACAGACACTCCTGGGGAAGGCTGGCACAGGTTATCCACCTGTGCCCCTTATACCCAGACTATACGGTAGAAATCATTGCCACCACCCAGCTAATACTTTATTAGCTACTCAAAGGCCCTTAAAAGGGTGTCCAATCGTTACTGTGCAATATTATCCAATTGGTAGTATAACTAAACAGTCAATACTTATTAGAGTGACTTGGTACAGGATCTTTTATATACATGCAATGTACTCTTAGAGCTTAACTTACCTCTACACAAGACAGCCGCAGTTAAAAGGGTTTAAAAATATTTAATAAATAATTAAAACCACAAGACAATACTTTGTATTACACAGTGCTAGTCAAGAGTTCAGAGATCACACAGAAATACTTAAAATAATTCAGTAGTACAGTTCTGACCTCACAGAAAAACACTTAGTCTAATCTTTCTGGTTCCTATCTATTTCTAAAAAAACACAAGTCTAAAATAACTTACATATGAGCAAGACAGTGCTGTGAGTTGGATAATCAAGACAAAAATGCTTAATATCTGGTTCTGTCTGTTTAAATTGAAATTGCAGTTCTGATAAACATTACTTCATTCTTCACCCTTCCTGGGGTTCCAAGGCCAGCAGAAACTGCATCTACATTCTTTTACACCTTGGCAGAAACCAGAGTAATAAAAATACATTGCATGGTTTAAATCTAGCAATCTAACTCTTGGTTAAAACAATAGAAAGAATGTGCTAGCCCAGACGGAATGACTCTGAATCTTTAACTTCAAAGGACAGACATGAAATGATTGCCCTCTGCTGTAAAGAAAGTGAAGACAATGTTACTTTTTTTTTGAAGTTCAACATTTCACAGCATTTTCTTTCATTTAAGAAAACAAGCCTGTATTTTAACATTTATATTTACAAATGATAGAATTATCCTGTCTGGCTAGGCTGGCAGCCTTCATCTATCTTCACATACCCCCCCCCCCGGAGAACTCGAGCTAAGTTTTCAAGTGGCCCTTGAGAAACGCTGCTTGAGAGGGATAGGTCTGTCTGAGTGTACCTTACCCCATTCCTTGTCTTGAGAGCCCATCTGCACTGGCATTGCTACTCCCACTGCGGTGCTGCACTGACGTATCATATGCTTGCAACCCTAGGCTCCATCTTAGCGACTGGTATTTTGATGGCTGGCTCTGTTTAACCATATTAGGGGGTTGTGATTTGTCATAACAGTGAATTTCCTGCCATACAGATAAGGCTGAAATTTCTGCAATGCCCACACTATGGCTAGATATTCCTTTTCTACACCTGCATAGCATTCCTCCCTGGGTTGGAGCCTATGACTGAGATAAACCACTGGATGCTCTTCCCCCTCTGAAGAAATCTGGCTAAGTACAGCCCACACCCCATGGTTTGAGGCATCCACCTTCACAACAAATTATTTGCTGTAATCTGGACTGGCTAACACAGGGGGTCCTCCCAAAGCTTCTGGAATGCCTGCTCACATGCTGGGGTCCACACTACCTTATCTGACCTGTTCTTCCTTGTCAAGTCTGTGAGGGGAGCAGCTATGGTACTATAACTGGGGATGAACTTTCTGTAGTACCCTGCTGTCCCTAAAAATGCCCTCACCTGCTTTTTAGTAACATGTGCAGGCCATGCTTGAATGGCTTCCACTTTGGCAGGTTCTGGCCTTATCTTACCACTCCCCACTCTGTGTCCTAGGTAGGAGACCTCTGCCATACCCACCTGACATTTGCTCGGCCTAATGGTTAACCCTGCCATCAGTAGTCTGCCCAGCACCTCCCTGACATGCTGAAGGTGCTCTGGCCAGGGATGGCTGTAGATGGCTATATCATCTAGGTAAGCAAGGGCAAACCCTCCTGCTAGGGTATGATCTACCAGCCTCTGGAAAGTCGCTGGGGCATTCTTCATCCCAAAGGGCATCTTTTTGAACTCGTACAAGCCAAAAAAAGAGTCACAAAGGCTGACTTCTCTCTAACACTGGGAGTCAAGGGCACCTGCCAGTAACCTTCAGTAAGATCAGTGGTTGTAAGATACTTAGCCCCACCCAGCTGCTTTAGGGCCTCATCTGTTCTAGGCATGGGGTAAGCATCCAACTCTGTGTGACTATTTAATTTCCTGTAGTCCACACAGAACCTGGTGCTGCCATCCTTCTTTGGCACCAGCATCACTGGGTAAGTCCAGGGACTGTTGGAACTAGGGGTGATTCAAGAGTCCAACATCTCCTGTACCTCCTCCCTCAGAGTCTGTTTGACTCTCTCAGGCACTCTATAAGGGGCCTGTCTAATAGGCCTTTGGGGTCCTGTATCCACCTGGTGCTGCACCAGGTGGGTGCACTCTTGTTTCCCAGTGAACATGTCCCCAAATTCCTGCAATACTGCTCGGATTTCTCAAACCTGGGTAGGAGATAGCTCCTGGGACATTGCTAACCCCTCCCACTGAGGTGTCAGCCCGAGCCTTACTGAGGAGATCAGTCTCCAGATCTCCCTCAGACTCATCCTGCAATCCACTGCAAATGCTCAGCACAAGGGCCTCCCTATGATGGTAAGGTTTCATCATGTTAACATGGTACAGTTTGTGCCCCTGTCGTCTGCCTAGCAGTTCCACCATGTCATTAACATCACTTACTTTTCTTACCACCTTGTAGGGACCCTCCCAAGCTGCTTGCAGCTTGTTGTGGCTGACAGGGATGAGAACCATTACCTGCTGCCCCACAGCATACTCTTTAGCTCGAGCATTCCTGTCATACCACACCTTTTTCTGGTGTTGGGCTTCTGCCAGGTTCTCCTGGGCCAAGCACATGAGTTCCCTGAGCCTTGTCCTGAGGTTTAGGACGTATGCCACAACAGACTGCTTGTGAGACTCGCACTCACCTTCCTGCTCATCTCACATTAAATCTAGAGGTCTTCTCACCCTGTGCCCATACAGCAACTCAGAGGGTGAAAAACCTGTGGATTCCTAGGGAACTTCTCTGTAAGCAAACAGATGGGGCAAATATTTGTCCCACTCCCTCTTAAACTGATCTGCAAATGCCTGTAGAATGGACTTGATTGTTGAGTTTAACCTCTCAACAAGACCATTAGTCTGGGGATGGTAGGGGGTGGTCTTCATGTGCTTCACCCCACAGGCCTTCCACAGACGAGCCAGCAGGTCTGACATGAAATTGGCACCTCTTGTCAGTCCGTATTTATTTTGGGAAACTTACCCTGCTGAAAATCTCTAACAAAGCATTTGCCACCTTCTCTGGCTCAATGGAGGACAAAGCCACTGCCTCAGGGTATCGTGTAGCATAATCCACTACGATATACTTTTTCCCTGTGGAACTTAGGGTACTCAGAGGACCCACAATATCCATAGCTACTCTCTGAAATGGCTCCTCAGTCTCAGGCAAAGGCATCAAAGGAGCTCTCACCTTGTCTCCTGCCTTGCCTACTTTTTTGGCACTGCTCACAGGTCCTGCAGTACCCTGTTACATCTCTGGAAATTCCAGGCCAATAGAAGTTCTGCATGATGCATCTCTTTTTTGTAAGTTGTATGCCCATATGACCTGCAAAGGGAATGTGATGGGCTATGGCTAGAAGCACCAGACATTGGGCTCTAGGCACTATCAACTGCTGTACACTCTCTCATCTTCTAGCCCTCCCTCAGGGGTCCACTCTCTGTATAGTAACCCTTTTGTCCCAGTATACAGATTCCCCCTTTCCTTGAGAATCAGGTGCCTCCCTAGCTACCTGCCTCAGGCCTTGCAATGTAAGGTCTGAGAGCTGAGCCTGTCTTAACTCTCTCCTTTTAAACCTTCCCAGCTCCCCTTCCGCAGGAAGCCTGGAATCCTCTGACAGTGGTGCCTCACTGTCAGCCTGCGTACTACTACTCACCTCTACCTTTGCAGTCACTCTCCAAGTGACCATCAGTACCCACAAGCAGCTGTAGCTCACCTTCAGTCTCACTGCTACAGCGTAGCTCACTCCCTGAAGTAACCACCTCACCAGTCCTGGATGCAAGTATGCAGTCTGTCTGGGTCTCCCCCAGTCTGCCACACCTACATGCTTGTCTCCTAGCCTGACCGTGTATAACTGCATTAAGCACATGGTACTGCCTCATCCGAATCCTTCTCTCTCTGGACATCTGCAGGATGGTAGTTTAGTACCCCTCCTGTCTCAAGACAACCTACTATTCACATTTCGTCTTTCCCACTTACTGGCTCCCTCACCTTTTGTTCCCCACCTTGCTTCTGTGGACACTTGAATGCAATTAGTGGAGCCATGTGGCATAAAGAACATTTAACCCTAGCTCCATTGACGTGTACCTGGACTAGTGGCTTCCCTTGCTACTGGCAGATTCTGCTGTGGCAGTCTGTGCTGCCCACCATGGTTTCCTTCAGACCCATGAGCAGTACTGGGGGTCCCCTTCCTGTGCAGGGCTGCCCTGCTTGCCAGGTATAGGTCTCCATTCTTCCCCAACTCATCTGAAGTAGCACATTGTCTATCAGCTAACCAGATCCTCATGTCCTCAAAGTGCTAAGGGCTTGTTCCCTCACCAAAAGGTCTGCTAGCCCTTCAGAAGTGGTGACCTGACATCCACTCGCCCACCTATGGAAATAAGTGCTCAATTCAGCAGCATTCTCACACACTTTCATCTGCCTTGCATCTATGCTCATGAAACTTTTATCTACGTTTCAGTTGTTAGCTTAAAAAACTCTAATAGGCAATTTTTTACAGCAGTATAATCAAAACATGCAACGTCAGACATTTTAGATTACAGCTTTACCATGGAGTAAGGGGATCAGGAACCGTACCCAGAGCATTTGGTCAGCTTCATACTGTTTACATACTCTCTCAAACATAAGAATGTAACTATCAAAATTATCCCCCTTTGTAAACTGCGGAAGAAATTTACTGACCTTTTGTGCTTCTGGGGTCCAGTTACTCCCTTCCCCATTACCTCCATGACTCTGGTGAAGAGTCAGCATCTCCTCATGCTGCCTCTCTTTTTCCGCAGCTTCTAGATGTAGCAGTTTTTCATTCTCACTCTGTAGACGCCTCAGTATCTCAGCTGCTTCTAATTCCACACGCCTGGCCTCCAGCTTAAGTCTCTAGCTCCAGCTGGATTAAGTTCACTGCAGAAAGGTTGAGCTGTCCATTCTCTGGGCAGCTTCTAGATGTAGCAGTTTTTCATTCTCACTCTGTAGACACCTCAGTATCTCAGCTGCTTCTAATTCCACACGCCTGGCCTCCAGCTTAAGTCTCTAGCTCCAGCTGGATTAAGTTCACTGCAGAAAGGTTGAGCTGTCCATTCTCTGAGGGTATTATATCTCCACTGCCACTCTGATTGTCCTCCTGGTTGCTGTTTTCTGATGCAGCTGTAACCAAGGCTGCAGTCAGGTTTGCCTTAGTCAGGTTTCCATGCACCAGTCCCCTACCTGGCACATCTCCGCAAGCTTGGCTCCTTGTCAGCTTTCCATACTCCTCTGCTGACATGCTGCCTGCTCACCCTGACTAACTAAGCTAATGAAAGAAATAAAATGCTTGTAATCTGAACTCTTGAGTATTCACTGCGTGGCTGTTTTAGAGTACAAAAACACCTTCAAAGCTCACTGTACACAAGCTACAGGATTCACTCTACCCACACCACTACAAGCCAATTAGTATTTGCCAACTAATTAATATGTGATGTGAGTATCCCAACCACTGCCAGCACAAATGTGACGCCTGTGCCCTGGCCCAGCAATCAAGGATCGTCCGTCCTTTCCACTAACACCAGAGAAAGGATAACAAATGCACACAGTAAAGTGCAGTTTCCCTTAAGAGCACACAGATCAGTCAGTCCAGGGCTGGTCGCTCCCGTGCTCTCCAGGTCCCCAGTAAGACTCCCCACTGGCACAGCTATAGGGTCCAGATGTTAGCCAGCTGGGAAAGCTAAAATCTCCAGCACCCTCTGTCCAACCAGTGCTTCATGTCCCTGCCCAAGTAGCTGACACACGCACACTTTGAGTTTACACAACCACACAGACACTTCTGGGAAAGGCTGGCACAGGTTCTCCAGCTGTGCCCCTTTTACCCAGACTATATGGTAGAAATCACTGCCACCACCTAGCTAATACTTATCAGCTACTCAAAAGCCCTTAAAAAGGTATCCAATCATTACTGTGCAATGTTATCCAATTGGTAGTGTTAACTAAACAGTCAAGGCTTATTAGAGTGACTTGGTACAGGATCCTTGTGTACATGCAATGTATTCTTATAGCTTATCTCTACACAAAACAGCCACAGTTAAAAGGGTTTAAAATATTTAATAACAAATAATTAAAACCTCAAGACAATACTTTCTACTACACAGTGCTAGTCAAGAGTTCAGAGATCACACAGAAATACTTTTAAAATAATTCAGTAGTACAGTTCTGACATCACAGAAAAACACTAATCTTTCTGGTTCCTAGCTATTTCTAAAAGAAAACACAAGTCTAAGATAACTTGCATATGAACGCGACAGTGCTGTCAGTTGGATAGTAAAGACAAAAATGCTTAATAATCCTCTGGTTCCATCTGTTTAAATTGAAATTGCAGTTCTGATAAACATTACATCATTCTTCACCCTTCTTAGGGTTCCCATATTTACATTCTTTTGCACCTTGGCAGAAACCAGAGCAATAAAAATACATTTGCATGTTTAAATCTAGCAATCTAACTCTTGGTTAAAACAATAGAAAGAATGTGCTAGCCCAGATGGAATGACTCCGAATCTTTAACTTCAAAGGACAGATATGAAGTAATTCTAACTTTAAAGGACAGACGTGAAGTGCTTGTCTTAGCTTTCTTTACAGCAGAGGGCAATGTTACATTTTTTGAAGTTCAGCATTTCACAGCATATTCTTTCATTTAATAAAACAAGCCTGTATTTCAACATTTATATTTACAAATGATAGAATTAGTACATATCTGGCTAAGCTGGCAACCCTAATCTGTCTTCACACTGGGGACCTGTCCTCCTCGCTGCTACATTGAAGTGTGTGTGCAGACTTTCTTTTCTTTGCATTTAAAGTATGGTCTTTCTCAACTTTCTTTTCTTAACAGTTAGTGTGTCTTTGTGTGAAATGCTCCAGTTCGGTATAATTGGTGGTTAGGGTTACTCCGACTCAAACCATGTACCTTAAGTGTAAGAAGCAAGAGCCTAAATTCTCTACCCATACCACCACTTGTGATTCAAGGAGATAAATCCATCATTTTCAACTGTCCAAAGTTTCACAGAATGTCTGGACTGTTTTTGGCGCATACGTTTGGTCTGTTCCTCTTAAAATTTGTGGTTTTCTGGCAAATCGATGAGAAATGAATTCACTAACTAAATAATGATAGCCATTTAAGTTTGTCTTCCTATCTTTCAGAAAACGCATGGTAACACAAAACATTTTATTCTAGCAACTTTCTAAGATTATACAAGCAATGTTTTTTAAAAATTTCTTAGGCTGCGTAGTTCTTCAGTGGGAGAGAAGTTTAGTGCTGCTTCTGCCAAGTCTGTTTGTGGTGTTAGTAGCACCCCAGGATCACATCAGTTGCCCTGCTAGACAGGGGTCCAGGGAAGTAAATACTGTGGGAAGAAATAGCCAGGGAATTGATATGGCTAGGCTTGTGTAGGCCCTAGGGCCGATAGCCTAGTACCAACCTATGAACCAGGTAGTATACCAGTATGTAGATGGATTGCTGATACTGTACTGTGTTGTACTTAGGGGAGGATGCTGCAGTCCTGAAAATGTCCTCTTTGGCAGAGATACCTAGAAACTATGAACCTGTTATCAATTTGCCATCCCATTCCCTTTTGCAATAATTACTAGCTTATCATTTTTTTTATGTAACATAGGCAATTTATTCTTCCAGGGCAACAGGCACTTTATTTGTAGATTACATAAAGAAATATAAAAGTTTTGCTAGCACCAACCTCTACAGCTCTCTTTTTAGTGTGGAATTATTTAGGTGACTTTTACTTCTGCAGAGATTGTGCATATTTACTGATTAATTGTAATGACAAAAGTTTGAGTAGACTTTTATGATAGAAATGTTCTGAATTGGGCAGTTTTGTCACTGTTGGTTCATACATTTTGTTTCATTGCTTACTGGAAAACTGTTCAAAACAATAAATTTAAAACACGCTCTAACAAGTGTGCTGTATTGTACAACGAATATAATTTAATTCAATTGGAAAGGTGCATCAAAGAACGCATGTATGTTTGCATGGTCCTAAATATGTGTGGAAGGGGCCTAAGATTTGAAAGCAGCCCAAACGTAATCTTTATCCACCACTGGCCAGATGCATTTTCTTTGTGAGTTTTAAGGGCAGAGAAGTTTTAATGTTGTGTATTTTCATTGTGAGACTGTGTGTATTGCTTTGTTTAGCAGATGTCTATTAGTGTTTGTGCTATAAAATGTAAATAAAAGTTTTAAATGAAATCCAAATATTCATTGTAGAAGTAAAGCATAAAGCAGTATGCACATTAGTGTTTATGGTAAATGGGGAGAAATAGCCAAGTAATGGGACATTGGAATGTCTGCAGGAGGGAGGGCTTTGTATGGGGGGGGGGGGGCAATCGACAGGATTTTCTGAGTCGGAAGGGTGGCAAACTCAGCCCCAGGCGGCACAAACTACGCCACTGATCAGTTTGCCATGGAGAAAGGGTTTTGAAGGTCCTAGCAAACTCTAGTATTCTATCTGATGTCAATCTTTGTTTGTTCTTGACAGATGGGAAGCTGTTCCGATCCTCGGAACCAGCTCAGCCATTGTACAGCTCATGCCCTGTGTTCATTACCTCGGATGTTATTTGCCGCTCTGTCAGCAAGATGCGTCCACCTTCTCTCAGCTAAGTGTTGCTTTATTTTTCTACTTTTCTTTTTTTATTTTATTTATTTTTATTTTACATTTGTTGACCGGGATAGTCCGACTGGATGCATGTCCTTTTTCAGCGGAGGCCCGGGGAGAAACGCTCCAAGGGTAAGCAGATACAGCATTACATAATACCAGCATTACATATTACAAACAGGCTATTTACAGAGATTACATAAGTAAGCAAGTTAAACAAGTTCCACAGGTTACAGTTAATCCTGAGCGCAAGTCAGGATTAAATTAAATTACACAGTAAACTGGTTAACAGATTTTTACACATTCTAGAGAGTTAGCCAGGCTTGATACATTGACATAGCCAGTGAAGTGACAGATGTTGTTTGAGTCTAGTTTTAAATTGACCTAAGGTGGAAAGTAAGGTAATATCAGCTGGACGAGAATTCCAGGATCTACTTAGAGTTTGCAAAGAGAGGATCACCGGCTGTGTTATTAATTTTGCTAGTCTGAATTAGTAGTTTGTTAGAGGATCGAAGTGGTCTAGGATTGTTATAGGGGGTGATAATATTTTTAAGTGCAGGAGTATTGTCCGGATTATAGAGGATTTTTAGGCCATAATCAGTTGGTTATACTGGATTAGGCTGGATAGTTCAAGCCACCCAAGCTGATTTCGATTGATGCAATGATGTGTCCTAAAAGGCAGCCCAGTGGCAAACCTGGCAATGTGGTTGTAGCAAATTGAGAGTTTAAGGACAGTCTTGTTTAAATTCGAGAGTAGAAGGGATGCATACAGAAGGGTTGAAAGAAGGTGAGCGAGCTATGGTAATTTTAGCTGGAGGGGTTAGGAAGGCTTTTATTCAGTAAAGTGACCCTAGTTTTTTATTGATGGTTTTGATAGTTTGGTTAACATGTAGGTCAAATTTTAGATTATTGCCTATGATGACACCTAATAATTTTGTAGAGGGGTCAGGGGAGATTATTGTGCCATCATTTGATTTTACGGTAAAGGTTAAAGTGGTAGACCTATGTGTTGGTGAAAATAACAGCATTTTAGTTTTTTTGGGATTTAGGATCAGACGATGTTCAGAAAGCAAGTTTTCTATTGTATTAAAGGTGGTCTGGGTAGCTGACCATAGTAGGTTTTTAGGGGTGCTACTTTCAGGACCAGGGGAGCTAGGAGGTAGTTGACTAGCTAGGGCTTGAATTGTCTCGGTAAAGAATTGGTTAAAACTATCAAACATCTTCAGGGGTTTTATCAATAGTAGCAGCAGGGATTGGGGTTGAAGTTTGTCCAGGATGTAGTAGATTATTTAAACCTGCCCAAAACTTTTGAGGGTTATTTTGATTTATTTTTGATTTAGTTCCTGGATTGCCTGTATTTAATGTGATCTTGAGGGTCTTTAAAAGAACGCCATAAAGCCCATGCTTTGTTTCTAAGGGTAATTTTGAGTTTAGACTCTCTAGAAAGCCATGACGCAGTTTTTGCCTTGGTTCTCTTTCAACGAACAGGTGCATGCAAATCAAGGATCTCAAGGAATTTGTTAAAGTATGCTACTGCTTCCTCTAAGGGGAGGTGTTTGGTCATAGACCAATTATATGAGTTTAGTTCTTGTTGGAATTTGGCAGGGTCAAAGTTTTTTTTATTGTTTCTAACCTTTCTGAGTAAGGGTTGTTGGGAATTGATGGTTTTGTGCTTAATTACATATGTGAGAAGGTGATTGCTTAGGCCATCAAGGAGGGTACCAGAGGTGTACAGTTGGGGGTGTGACTGTTTGAGTACCCAGTCAAGTATACTTTCTTTTTGGTTGGGTTTACCTATCCTGGTAGGGGTGGATATAATTTGTGTAAATGCATGCAGGTTAATATGGGTGGTTGGGGATTCTGAGGAACAGGTGCCCCAGTCTATGTTAAAGTCTCAAAGTAGTAGGGTTTCTTGGGGGTAGTGACATGATAGCCAGTGCAGGATATCTTCAAATGTAGATATATTGTTACATGGGGGGATGTACATACAGATGATATTAATGCATTTATTTTTATTAAGTTGCAATTTGGTGGCAAGAATCTCTTGAGTTATTAATCTGAGGTGGTTGTATTGCACCTGTGGTGACATTCAACTCAGATTTATAGAGTACAGCTACCCCACCCCCCTTCCTCAAAGCACGATCCAGCCTGTGTATGTTGTACCCAGGTGGTAACACTTCATTGTCTTTAGTGTTAGGTTTTAACCAGGTTTCAGATACAGAGAATCTCAGGGGAGTGGACATCCAGAAGTGCATGCAATTCATGTACCTTGTTATTAATGCTTCTAATATTGAGATGACAGACTAGGAGAGAGTTAGTTGGCCTATTAATTGTAGGTTTGTAGCTTAGATTGCAAGTAGAGGGGGTATGTGTATCTGAAGTGAGTGGGCCAGGGTAGGGGTGAATATCAGTACCAAGTATTAGGTTGAGTCTATACTTGGTGATGAACTTCAGGAATTTGTTTATTAGTTTGTGGTAGTGTTTAGATCTAGAGCTAATGTGCCTGGGGTTGAGATGTTGATAGACTGAACAAGATGTTGGATAGGATCTGGTACTGTAAGTATGGTTGAAGGTGGAAGGATTTACAGCTGGGGTGATAGTATGGCCTTTTGGGACCTGAAATCCCATGAGAAACTGGTTTTCATACAAGGTTAAGGAGGTATGGTGCGAACAAGAGGGGTAGTAAAGAGGAGTATATCATTATCTGTGATTCAGCTAGTGAGTTAAGGAACTGTTTTTTCTTGAAAGTTAATCTTTTACCTTAAACTCCTTCCTGTTCTATCATTTTTCTTCTATCGTACCTATATATTACTATGTTTTCCTTCACTGCCCACCCTTTTTCTAACCTTTCGGGTTTTTCTGTGTACCATCATTGGTACTAGCCCCTTTCTACCTTGGGTAATCTTATCTACCATCATTGGTAGATTTCCCCTTCTCTTTCCTCTTGTGTTCATGGGGGTGTATGAGTGTGTTTTTGCTTTTTGGGCATATTTTTATTTTCATCCTTCATTTTTGGATATGTCTGACAAACCAACCATGACTGAAAAATCTTCTGACAACCCCCTAAGGGTACATCGGGTTTCAAACGTTGTAAAGACTGTGATAGGAAGATGCCCAATTCTGATGGGCATCCTTCTTGTGTATACTGCTTAGGGGGCACCTCATTTAAAACTGGACTGTGAGATTTGTAAGGGGTTCAGCCACAGAACCTTGGCAGAGCATCTGAACAAGCCTTTGCTCAAAGGTCTCAAGTCCCCTTTCAGTGAAGCCTTGTCCAAGGCAGACATAAAGGATCTTTCAGAAAAGAAAAGCCTGTCTTTACCAACTTCACCCTCGGTTCCAGATTCACCCAAATGGAAATCTTCTGTTCCGCATTCTTCGTAACCAACGAACGAGGCTCCTAGATTAGACTTAACTCCTTGGCACCATCAACCTCTATGGTGTCATCAACTGCCTTGTTGGTGCCGACATCTATGGTTACTGGCTCAGCACCGACTTTACCTATTTTAGTGCAACCTGCTACATTGGCACCAATGCAGTTTCAATATACCCTCTCAGTGCTGAAACCTACACTAGAAGTGCCCAGGACAAGGTATTCTCCTACGATAGATCCATGTGTAGGGCAAGTACGGAGTCCGTTTTTAGAACGTCCAGAGTCTCCTTCAGCTGTCTTGGTATAGTCGTCCAGGAGTCTCAGAACTGTATGTCGTTAGATTTAGATCAGCCGTTACCTGCCAGAGGTGTCCCTGCCCCTTCTCAACTCCCTTTTCCATCTGGATCGGGGATCTTTACTCCTGGGACTCCTAATTTTCCTCCTCTGACTATAACCACAGTTTCAGAGCCCAGCATTTTGATTCCCTGGTACCAGCTGTCTCGGTGCCATTAGGTGCATCCACCTCTGTGCAGGAAGTTGCTCTGACCTCTTCGTTTCCCGTCTTGCAGCCGAGTGAGTCTTGGAGTCGAGACCCCTTTGCCGGTTCCATGGTTCCCGGGTCAGTGCCCAATTTGGGTATGGTGCTGATCTTGGTTCCAGAAACCTCGGCGGTTGCAGGTCCATTCCCGGCTCCAACCTTGGAGGGTGGCTCCATGGAGTGGAGTGTGACCTCTGTTCCAGGCTCCTACTCCTCTTCAAGAGGTGCTGCCTTTCGGGTTATGGAGAGTGCCTTGGCCTGTACAGGTTCCCAACTGGTCCCACCTGCATCTGAGTGCCATGTTTCCATTTTCTCTGGTCAAGAGTTGAAGCCTGTTTCTACAACAGTACAGTGAGCAGCAAAGCTTCAAGTTACCCAGGTACAGGGTCCTTCTTCTTTGGAGTCCTCCAGAGGTTCTTTCTGAGGAGCCACCCCAAAAAAGAACTTGCAAGAGGAAGCATCTAGATTCCAATGAAGAATCCATCATGGAAGACCCTGATTTTGATGAAGGGAAGGGTTCTCCATGGTCACCCCCCCTGACAATGTCTCCTTTGGAGACATCCTAGAGATTTTGAAACAGAGGGGTAACTGGAAGTCCCAAGACCCATCTTCAAAGGAAGCCATGTACTTGCAAGCCTTCAGTGCTCAGCCCATCTACCTTCTGGGTATCCCCACCTGCTGACAACCTGGTAAAACTAATCATGCAGCGGGCTTGGAAGGCTCTTGATGCCATAGAGCCTATCCCCTGGAAACCGAACAAAAATTATTCCCACCGGAAGGCCACCACTATTGGGCAAAGGGTTTCAGTAGATGCCATGGTGGTGTCAGCAGCTACTAAAAAGGAACTGGCCAATGAGAGTCCTTGTTCACCTTCCTAACAAGGAGTCTAGGATGTTGGACAGGTTTGGAAAGCGGGTCTACGCTTCAGGATCTACACTTAAATCGACCTTCGCTTTTAGGTCCTTGAATTTTATGGCACATTTTCCAAGACTCCAGAGCGACCTGATGGAGTTATCAGAAACTCTAGCTGGGACTGTGTCCAGTGAGGTACAAGATAAGGTTGCCTCGCAGCTAGCCACCCTGGAGTCTGTTTTGAACTTGTTCATGCAACTCATTGCCCATGCAGTCGAAGGGACGACCAGGGCAGCGAGTTCCATTGTTGCCATTAGGCGACATGCCTGGATGCGCTTGTGTGACTTCGCAGAGCCCTTCATATCTTTGTTTATCAATGCTTCATTTGACGGTTCTTCCCTTTTGACCCTAAAGTTAAGGGCACACTCGCCAGATGTGAAAAGGATGGTAAGATCCTGTCTGCTGTGGGCATATATTTTTCTACTGCACAACGATCCTTCTCCAAGAATCGCAGGAGTGAGAAAATGTGGTTCAAAGTGTCTCTGGGACCTTTCCATGACGCATATGGTAGCGATTCCGCTAGAGGCAGAACGGGAGAGCTCATATGGGAGACACCGACCCCAAGGCAGAGGTGGCCTGCAAAGCCAGGGGTCCAGAGATTCCTGGACAGCCTACCAGCACTCCTGAAAGTAGACCCAATTGCTTACCTCTGGAAGCAGTTGGGGGAAGACATTATGCACCTATCAGCTTGGTGTCAAATAATCAATTCATGGGTGCAGAAGATCATTGCCAAAGGCTGCAGTATCCCCTTTAATATAATTCCCCGCTCTCAAAGGAAAATCCCGGGTGTTCCACCCCATCAAAGGGATCAGGCTGACCAAGAGATACAGACTACTTCAAAAAGTCATCCAAGAAGGTCCCACCAGACCAGCTAAAGGCCAGATTCTACTCGGGATTCTTTTTAGTGCCAAAAAAAAGACGGGAGCTGGAGGCCAATACTAGACCTTAGTCTTTTAAACAAATGTGTCCAGCAGACAAAATTCCGGATGGTCACAGTTCAGTCTGTCCTCCCTTTTGTAGAGAGAGATTATTGGATATGCTCTCCAGACCTTCAGGATGCACATTATCACACAAAAATAGACAAGCGCTCAAGGAGGTTTCGGCAGGGAGCCAGTCATTACCAGTTCAGCACTACCATTTGGTCTCACCACAGCCCCCAGGGTATTCACCAGATGTATGGCGACCATCATGACCCATGTGAGATTACATGGATTCCAGGTGTTTTCTTATCTAGACTGGCTCCTCACCACCCCCAACAGGCATCTGCTGATTCAAAACTTTGGCTTTGTTACACATCTGTACAGACAGCTCTGCATAACAGTAAACTATGAAAAATTTCAGCTGTCCCCTGCTCCAAGACTGGAGTACATCTGGGCATGACTCAATATGGTCTCCTGCATAGCATCTCTACCACTTCACATGCTTTAGAAGGTAAAAAGTACCTGCCCTCCTTATTCTGCAAAGTCTGGGTCCCATGGCAGCAGCTGTCGCGTTGGTTCCCATGGCACGGTTTCATATTAGAATACTTCAATGGATTATTGCCTCACAATGGTACATTCTTACTCGTCCATTAAGTCACCCAGTTTTGAGAACAGAAATTTGCAAGAAAGAGCTGTCTTGGTGGATGGAGTCATAAGAGATCCTGATGGGACGAACCTTTGTTACCCCCCCCAAACCAAAGGCCATAGTGACCACGGATGGCTCCCAGATTGGGGGGGGGACATTTTCTGGGAAAGACTGTCCCAAGGTACTTGGTCTCCCCAAGAGGCCTACTTGCACATCAGCGGCCTGGAGATGAGTAGTGCTCTTAGCATTGCAAGCCTTTCAGAATGTTTTTCCTCCAGAAATGGTTGCAATCTATTCGGACAACATATCTGTAGTCTGGTACATTAACAAGCAAGGGGGAACCAAATCCTACCCTCTCTTCTGGGAAGTTCTCAAGAGTTTGGCAATGGGTGACATCTTCCAACCACTTTCTTGTGGCAGCGCACATCCCGGGGAGTTCCACCATGATAGCAGACAAGTTGAGCAGACAAATTACTACCTCACAAGTGGTCTTTGAAGCCTGAAGTGGAAAAACGGATAATTCACCGATGGGGTGAACCTTGCTGCGACCTATTTGCCTCCTCAATAAACAACAGATGCAGCACATACTTTGCCCTACTCCCTCCACAGGGACAGTCCCCAAGAGATGCTCTCCTTCTAGATTGGCTCCCGGGTCTCCTTTATGTATCCCCCCCCCCCCAATTCCCCTCATTCGCCTTTTTCTGAAGAAAGTCAAAAGGTTGCGATCCATAGTAATCCTCATTGCTCCGTACTGGCCCAGGCAAGTTTAGTTCCCCTTCCTATGGCCTCACTTGGTTCAGCGACCTTGAGTTCTGGACCCAGTTCTGGATCTCTCTCACACCCCCAAAGGCTGTTAAACCCAAACCTTCAATCCCTCAAGCTCACGGTTTGGTTTCTCCAATTCTAGTAGTCACCGGGCAATCTAGTATTTTTTCCCCTGTTCGAAAAATTCTTCTGGCTTCTCACAGCCCATCCACCAGCAAATTGTGACAGCAAATAAAAAAGATTCTCTCTCTAGACTTCTGAGAACAGTCTAGATTCCTTTTCAGCTCCTGTTGAAACAAATCTTAGATTTTTGGCAGATCTTTTTAATCAAGGAGTTGCTGCCTCTACCGTCCGTCACTCTAGCAGCTATCTCTAATTTTCACAGTAGTTATGATGACCATTCCCTAATCTCCCATCGCTTATGTAAAGTTTTTCTTAAAGGACTCCTCCGTGTAAAGCCCCCATTCAAGGATCAATTTACCACTGTGGGATCTTACTTTCATTTGGTATTGCCTCTCTGTGAGCCAGCAGCCACTTGCCAACTCAAATTCCTGTCCTGGAAAACCCTTTTTCTAGTTGCAATTACCTCCACCAGAAGAGTTTCAGAAATACAGGCACTTTGTGCAAAACTGCCATATATAATCTTCCATAAGGATAAAGTGTCCTTGAGAACTAATCCTTCCTTTCTTCCTAAGGCAGTCTCTAAATCAAATGTCAATCAGTCCATTCATTTACTAGTTTTCTTTCCAAATTTATCTAACAAGGTTGAATATTGTCTACATATGCTAGATATTTACAGACAGCAGAGATTTCATCTGGACAGGACTAAGGATGATAGATCTTCAGACCAACTGTTTTTTGTTTCCTTTTCAGGACCAAGAATTGGCAAACCAGTCTCCAATGTGACCCTGTTGAAATGGGCAAGAGATTGCGTCACCTTCATTATTTATGATCATAATCGTAAATTACCTGCTCATGTAAGGGCACACTCAACCAGATCGATGGCCACTTCAGCTGTTTTTTCATTCTAAGGCTTCTCTGGATGAAATGTGTGGCAGCCACTTGGGCAACACCTCATATCTTTGTCACTCATTACAAATTGGATATGATCTCTAGGGAAAGAGCATCTTTTGGCTCTATGGTGCTTAGGAATAGCCTTCCATAAGGCCACCCAGGGTATAGGTAGCTGGGGACTCAGTCCCATCTGTCAAGAATAAACAAAGATTGACAACATCAGATAAAGAAGTTTTCACTATAACGTTCCATCTGTGTTGTCGATCTTTGTTCATTCTTGACATCCCCCCTAATTAACCCCTCCTTTTGCATATCCTGGAGGATCGCACCCTTGTCCTGGACCTATGCTATGGTTTTTTACCTTGGACATGGCTTCCTCTATTATTACTATTACTATTACTATTACTTACATCATCTTGTTGCAGTTTTGCAAACTCTATCCAAGATAATGAACACAGGGGCATTGTGGGTAAAGACTTGGCTCGAGAATTTTTAGCTGATGTGAGCTGTACAACAGCGGCACCAGTTCCGAGGATTGGAACAGATTCCCATCTGTCAAGAATGAATGAAGATCGACAACACAGATGGAATGTTATGGTGAGTACATCATTTCTTCATGAGAGTTGTGCACCTTTACAAAGGTAAGTTTATATATAAATTTACCTCATATTCATTTAGGAACAACAGGGCAAGTAAACTACCGAGACCTCCCTTTAGTTTTTACCACTAATGAAAAACACTTTCAAAAATTGACCATGAATCTTGTAGAAATGTATCTCAGAAAATTAGCCAATGTGAGAATGGTATTTTTAAAAAAACAGCTAAAAGCAATGTTAGTTCAGGAGCCTTAACTGTAAGGTAATGTTTAGTATGGATAATTCTGCAATAGATTGCTTAAATATTTTCCATAGAAAGTATTTTTTCATAATGAAGATCTTCGTAGAAATTTTATTGAATATGTTCCTAGTGTTGGGTAAATCCATATATTCTAAGGTGTTGTAGTTATTTGAATTCAATTAATTGCTACACTTGTCTGCTTTGAAAGAACTGATTGCATTTGCCAGAAAGCGCTCGGTCCGTACTATGTGGTGATTTCCTCTGTTTAAATCCAGCTCATTTATTTTCTGACTGTCGAAGGCTGAAGCAGTTAATTTTATAGTTTTGCAGTTTGCACAAGTTCAAAGTTTGATACAAGTTCAAATACTATAAATAAAACACTATTCTGCTTGTTTTGTGTTTCATGATCATATTTTGTAAAGTTTGATAAAAAGTTGGTATCCCATAATTCCACAGGAGTGAGCATGGTTGCATACTTCTGTATGCAAATTTTGTTGATCAGCGTACAGATTTTGGCCAGTTGTACCTGTTTTTAATGGGCCATTGTCCAGATTTTTCATGATTCCAGGGTGAGAGGTATGATTGGTGGGGAAGAGAATATGGTTGGAGCATTGACACTTGATTTCAGACATGTACAGTTTGTGTGCTTTAGAAGGGAGTATGATAAGTAGCTTTCCTACCTTACAACCTAGTTCTTCTGTTCATTTCTCAGCAGGGTGCTTTTAGTGCAGTCTTCTCAAGTTCCCTTTCTGTGGTTTGTCAGATGCTAGCTTCTTTCCATAGCCTAATGACACATCCACTAAATTACTGTATTATTATTGTAGCTGTGTGTGGCATTCGTGATTGTGTTTTAACCTGTATTGGGCTGATGCCCCATCTGGGATTAGTGGTTTACCATCAAAATGTCAGTCACATGTTATCGACACCACTAACGCGAACACCGAACTGCAACTGTTGAAAATGTCAAACACCGATATTCCAAAGAATGCAAAATCTCATACCCCTTTTGACCCATGTAAGCACTCGTTTTTAGGTGTAGAGTGGTTAGAAATGTCTGTCTGGTGTTTTGCGACATTCTGAAAAGTCAGCATTACAGATTTCAAAGTAAAGTTGTCAATGGTAAGGACATTTGTCAATGTGCGATCAACATTTTGATGGTAAACCTGGATTAGTATCTGTCTTGTGTCGACTGCATGCTGGCATTGACTCCTGTTCCCCTGTAACCTTGAAGTGAAGTAAACCGCAATTTAAGATTTTAGAAGTAGCATGGCATTCAGAAGACAGCAGAGAAAGGTACTAGTACTCTGTGATTATGATTTGGTCTTAGTGTTGGTCTCTTGTTTTGGCTGTTTTTACTTTGATTCTGTCTGCCATGTTTCTCTAGTATGCTTATTTTGGCCAACCAGTATCATTTTTCACATGTGATAAAACAAAATGCCATAGAATTTTTAAGTAACCTTAAAGGAAAAATAACTCTAGCCTAAAACTGAATTTTATTTATTTTTTTGCACTACTAAAGCATCAGACTCTCCTCAAAATGGACCTCACCGGGACTGTCATTACTAATTTTCTTCTACTTTCATCGTCTTTGACCTCCTACCAGAATGGGATTTGGGTCCCTGTAATATGACATGGTCTAGACATAAGAGTCAGCCCACAAGCGTTACAAAAATTATTTAAAAACAGTATCCATTTATGAAAAGTAAAATTATCATTAAAATGGATAATATCCAAATATGGAGAAGGAGACAGTTCAATATTTTACAGCAGTTATAAGGTGGTTAACAGTGATTTACATCCCCACTTTAAATATTCATAATTTTTTTTAACCATTGAGTTGATTATAAACAAAGGAAAATTAAAGTGGAGGGGCAAGGTACAATGAACATGAGGGAGGGGTAGTAAGAGTATTTGTGTAGTGTGTGTGATGTAGGTGGATAGGTTTCATTTGGAATACGTGCTTGTTATCAGGTGATGTCATGGGAAGAATGGGGTTTGCATGCAACAGCTTTGAGCAGGTATAGGTTTATTTCTGAATTTGGGTAGGCACATTATCTAGCAGAGAGTTCAGTGAATTCTTTACCAGATGCAGAACTAGAAACATGCTATGAATTTTAGCAGCTTAGTGTGCTTTTATTACGGGTCTGTATTACAAGATCGAAACTTTAGGTAGTCTGGATACCTAAAGTTCGATCTATAAATATCGAAACCTAAAAACTGCAAATGCCACTTCCACACAGTGAAAGAATTCGCTTGGCCGTATTAAAAAAAAAAAGTTTTAAACCCAAATCAAGTGGGGGAACTTTGCTGCCACACCCCCTAAAAATATACCAACTCCAAGATCACTTTACATTGAAGAAAAGGGCAGATTCCACATAATGGCCAAGCAAATTTTTTCCCTGGCGAAAAATTCACAGAAGTGGCTGTTTGCATTTTTCAGCTTTCACTATTTATGGATCGAGCTTTAGGGATTAGACTACCTAAAGTTTCGATCTTGTAATATAGACCCCTTTATTACAGCACCCAAATTAATTTGGCCATGTGATAATTACAGTCAAGTTCACATGGATTAGTAAATCTGAGCAGTGCTTTGAACACCTCAGTGGTAGAAGAGAAGTACACTAGGAAGGATATTCAAAATCAAGGTATGTCCCATACATATCACAGTAACATCTCATTGTTATTACCTCAGAGATGGAGGGCATTGACTTTAAAGATGTAACATGTGACCTCTCCGAAAAGTTAACCATGATTATTCCTAAATAAGGTGAGCGTTACAGAAAAATAATGGACTACCAAGATTGTTGGGAAGACCCGGGATGCTGGCCTCAAAACGCCCCTGGACATCTTACTTCCCTATAATTCCCACCCTGAAGAGCACTTTTGAACTTGAGATCTGTTGTTTAAATAAGTTTACTTTTGTTTTCTTAGTAAATATGTTTATCTTTGTTAAATTCCTTGGTTTTGAAAGCTGGTGTTGTGTAATTGCTGAAGTATTTTATATACAAAATGTAACAGTTTAATAATTGCGCTTAAAAATAAAAACATTCTTCTAGACACTTTGGTTGACTTTCTTTTTATCGGTTTAGAAAGATCAGTAAACCTTGACCAGCATCAGCAGAAACACTCAAACTGATTGCATACTTATAGTATGGAAATGTCACATGGGAGGCGTGAAATACTCTTGAATGGTAAAGTGGCTGTCCGACACACTGCCATTACTACCTTCTGTTTGTCCACTACTGTTGGTATTAACATTCATCTTGGACAAATGTGAATTGGTATCCAAAACTGTGGATGTATGAGCTAAATGCTTCAGCCCAGATTGTATCAGCAGAGTTCTCCTCTGTGCCAGTGATTGTAACTCTGATTACCAGCTGTACAGCTTAAGGCTTATTTGAGCATGACCGGTGTTGGCAGTTGCCTGAGGCACAGAGGTGTCTTTGCACTATACTCAGCCACTCTCCCCTTTTTATAATTTGATGCCAATGTTGTGGGTTTTTATGACCACCATCATGTATTGGCAGCACTGGTCCAGCTAGTGAAACATATTAAATTGGTGGGACTGTATGCCCATTCATTGTAGTGATGATGCAAGAAAGGTGCATTGGTTTTACAGAACTTGCAGAAATGTGACTGCATGGGGGAGTGTGTGAAGCCCTTGGGGTAACTGATTTCACAGCATGGAGTTGCTTAGTATCCTGAAAATCTAAAAATTCTGGTAATTGTGTATAGATTGGTGCTTGATTTGATGTTTTCTGGTGAGGTGAATTTGGACGCATACGTTTATTGGAGGGGCAGAGCATTGAAGAGGAGGTTTTTCATTGGGTTGTAACATTGCTAGGTTTGTGCTGAAACCAAGCTTAACTACCTACCACTTTTTTTCCTTCCCTCTAGATCACGGTTACACTACATTAGCTACAAGTGTGACTCTCCTTAAAGCTTCTGAAGTTGAAGAGATTTTGGAAGGCAATGACGAAAAGTACAAGGCAGTGTCCATCAGCACAGAACCTCCCACCTACCTCAGGTATGAAAGTTTAAGATGGTGATTGCAAGGGCCCCATACGTCTAAAATATTAAAAACATTTGTGCACCCCAGTTGTAATACGTACAACAGTCTGTGGTAGTGCTGAGGTTGCTGATGCATGTCTTGGTGATTGGTATAGTGCTAAGGTCCTTGAAGCAAGTCTTGGTGCTAGTGTGATACTCTTGTATCTATGCACTGTTACACTTTGAAAGGTAGATACATCACTTTACATTAAGGGTGTAGCAGTGGACACTTCATTTGCTTTAACATTGAGTGGGGGTAGGGATCATTGCAAGAACAGAGCCAAATATTTCAGGGTTTAGTATTTGTTATAAAGCAGATTTTTATTTTTGATTTACTACCAGAAACTATAATAGCGAGGCTAGTGATGACCTGTATATTGTTGGAAGAATGACTCAAACTTAAAATGCGGACTGAGTAATTGGGTAAGATAGGCAGTATTGCTATGTACATATGACTATCCTTACCAAAGTAATTATGTAGGACAGGCAGTATTGCTGTATACATGACTATCATTACTATTTCCCAGAGCTACCAGTGATATGCTGTGTGCCTTCTTGTGCAACAGTGTCATTAGGGAGGGAGTTAAGTTCACAGAAAGCAACAGTGGGCAAGCTAGGCATTTTAAGGTTCTGTGGTACTAATTCCTAGTCTGTTAAGCTGAGGGTTGTCGACATTCATCCTTTTCTCCTAAATATTTGGTGTCCTTCATACTGTCTCACTAACTTGAGTATGCCTCTCAAGTCCCTCCATCATTATGCTAGAGCTTACTCAGATGGGCTGTTTATTGGATTTATTGAAACCAACAGTACATTGATTGGCTGTTTATATAGTCTATGTACCTCCTTAATGTCAGGAAAACTTAAAGGTATCGACCGTAGTCCCTCTTCCAGATTGGTATCTTTTTACAGATTGCTTTGCAGACTTGTTTTGCTGATGTTTTCTTTCCCTAAGGTATTGGAATTGGAAAGAGCTGTATCATTGTGTTTTAAAATTCTTTGAAGTTTATGGACTTGTCTATGGACAGTTTTTTGTTTTTGGAAATGTTATAGAGAAAACACAGCACTGAACTTGCTAGTCTGTCATAATTTATAGTATAGTCTTGGGAACACTTAGATGTGATTTTACTAACCTTGCTCAGGTCTTTGATGATGTTTCCTACCACAAACTTTTACAGAACTCGTCCATTATAGACTGGGTTTAAAACGTTAAGTGGGGCGTGTGGGGGGGCTTTTTGCACAAGTGTTCTTTTAGGGTCTAGACATTTCACTTTCCCATTCATGTCCTTTTACAAAGGTGGTAATGTTATGTAACCGTATCTTCTGTTTGCAGTTGTTTTCTTTTGTAGTTTTTCTATCTCCTCCCTGACATCTCCAGAATTCTTGCGTACGCAAGCCATTTATTAGTTATTCAGTTCAAATTCTGTAATGAAAAAAAATGTTCATCATATGGTCTCCAAGTCAGTCGTTCAGGTTGACCTGCATCTCATGATTTCCAAAAAATTCACACTCCGTTTGACCTATTTCAAAAGACAGTTTGTGGTATTTAGGAATAAATTGTCAGAGGCTCAAAAATGGTTTTCTTAAGTTATGCCATCTGCTTTCTGATTAAGCTCTGTAGAAATCGGTACTCAGTTCAGATATTTAGGAGAGTGGAAGCACTGTGAATCCTCTGCTGTGCTGGTGATATAGAAGTCTGAATAAAATCCCAGCCAGATTTGAAGGATGTCAAGTGTGTTAATCTTTGAAATTAGATTCACTCTAGCCAAATGTACTTGCTGCAGCCTACAGTATGCTCTGCTCATCAGAAGTTGTATATTATGTTACTGTTACCCAAAAAGTGTAATTTCATCTGACAAAATCAGTAGGTTTATCATTGGTGAAGCATGACTATACCAAAACACGTGGCAAAGCTAGCTTTTTTCATAGGCATTGACAGAGCCTCACTGCTGTCTACCCTGCAACTTGGTATTTAACAGCTCCTTCATAGTGAGGGATAGTGAGGGATCTTAGGATCAGGAACCTGTAGGAACTGTCACACACTGCCAACACAGCCTCCCATAATTCCGTGCGTTCTTCTGTCTCATTGAAAGGCAAGTGGCACATTCCTTATTGTGCCACAAATGGTGCTTGATTGACCGGAGTGGTGCTATAGGAACTGACAAGGGAAGGTTTGAGTGAGTGGCCAAAGCAGTCTCTCCTTTACTAATGTTGAGAGGTCAGTACTTACCTTTGGGGTCTCTCTTGCTTGCATCTGGGGTGTGTGTTTGGCTTTATCAAACCACTTCCATTTGATAGCATTTGTTGCTTACTTGTAGAAATGCAAATGCTCAGCGTAAGGCATAGCAGGCCCCTTGCACTTGCAGACATAGAAATTAGTTACCAGAGGTTTGGTGTCTGGGCAAAAAATGTAAAAAATGTTATGGCCTAGTGTTAGTGCTATGCTTAGTTTGTCACCCTAGGGATGGTTAAATGGAACTTGCATAAAGGAATAAGTGGCTAGGAGGCTTGTCTGGGGAAAAAGAAAAATATATATGTGTATGCTAATCCTGTGGAGTATTTGGCAGAGGGGGAACCTGCTACCCTTGCCTGTAATGGATCCCCATTGCTATTGTTAGTGTGGTATCTAACTACTACAGTAGCCTTAGCTACGTGGGTAATATCCTGTGTAGGCTATAACAGCTGGACACCTTTCAAAGCTTCAGGACACCTTCAGCATGCCAAAACTGTCATTTTGAGCTGAGCTGACTTAAAAGATGGGTTTGAGTGCCAAGCCTTTCAGAATATTCCTGCCATTGAAGAGAACACTGCTCCTGTTGGCTTTCGAGGATCGACTGTCATTTGTGCTGTTCCTTTGCTGAGCAGATAATTTATCTGGAGAAAGATAATTTCCTGTTTATGAAAGTTTATTTCTAACCTAGGAGTTTGTTTTTATGGACTGTCATGAAGCTTAACTGTACTTTTAAAAAACCTGGGTGAACTTTTTTCCCATCAGTTAAGTTTGTTTAATTGAAAACTATTTTTCCTGTGGAGTAGGTGTTTTTAACTTTTTGGGGCTGACAGAATATTTTTAAAGTTGTTTTTACTGCTTGTTTGAAAAAAACAACTTTAAATTTTTACTGGCTTTTTGCAGCTTGTTTTCCCTGGGAAAGAGGCATCATTTTCATCTCAACCATGGAACAAAACTGTCAGCCCTACAGTTTGTCGTCCTTCCGGCCACAGAAAGAGAAAGTTAAACAAATGGCCTTTGCTATCACTGCAGTCTAGCAGTTTGTCTCAGCTGCAGGTGGGTGACTCTGCTGTGGCCATAGCTTGTTCCTCAGACCACTCATCTTTAACCCTGAATCCCTGCGGTGCAGCACCTATAACTACTATGGACTGGGGCTTAGCCATGTCCTCTGTAGCTGTTTGCAGACCTTTCAGTGGGCAAGGGGGAACCACACTTGTTGTTCCTGGGAGAAGGAACGGGGGAGACTCCCTGTTTGGTCAGAATGTTTTGCCCATCCCCGGGAAGCTGCTGTTGCTGGCATTAATAACACTGCTGGCTCCACTTTTCTTGTGGAAAAAAAATTTAGAAAACCTGTATCTACTTCTGAAATTTCCTTACATGAGCAGTTTACTGCATCTGGTTTTGTGTCGAATTCTTGCTATTGACCCTTCTTATAAAGTAATTTGTGGTGAGATAGGGGTGCCACTTTTCCTGAAGAGATTCAAGATTTTGAATATGGGCAGGGAGAGAGAAGACAAATGCAAGGTTTTCTCTCCAGTTTTCTTATTTGGGCTCTGAGGAGACCTACGTTTTTGGTGGTTCTTGTGTGTTTTGGGGGGGGGGTCTCTTTCTTTGAGATTTTCTGGAATGTGCCAGTGTTTTTCAGTGGGATAACATTGTGAGGTTCTTAGTTCCTTAGAAAATACTGAGTTGCTAGAGAAGATATTTCCAGAACCTTCACCCACTCCTCAAGTTCTGTTAACTTTGGCGGAGATCTGTGCCGCTACTTGCAACTGCCTTTTTTGATAGGACTGAAGACCTGCAAAAACTACAAGCACTGTTGGTGACTGTCTGCTGTGAGGAAAGTAAATCTATTTTTTTTTTTTGTCTTGTGAATTGCTTGAACCGGCACAGTGGATAATGTCAGAGGGTTCCATAGTTTGATTTTTGGCTGGGGTAGCTTCTATATGAAGTCTGCAAGCCCTACCTCTGTTTGTGCGGGTTTACTCCAGGTGGTCTGGTTTCCTCCCAAATTCCAAAGACATGCAGTAGGTGAATTGGACAGTCTAAACTGGCCATAGGTGTGACTGTGTGTGTGCAGGTTTGTGATGTGGCAGAATTACTGCATCAGGGCTAGCCACTTGGCGGTGTAAACCTTGGATGTTTATCATGCATACAGCTGCAGTCATAACAGATGGGTTATCCTGCCATCAGGCTGGTCCTCGGTCGGCTGAATTCCAAAGTCTAGGTCCGGCGTTGGATGTCATCGCTTCTTCCCTGATGTCAGTGCGACAGGGGTATAAAAGAACCAGCCAACGCCATTTTCTTCAGTCTTTCTTGCTGCGCGGTGCCCGAAGCAGAAGCAGTTCGCAAGTGCCGGTTGGCCAGTTCCTGAGATTACGAATATTTTTTAACCGAAGTCTTCTTGAAAGAGTACCCCGTTGGGGAAACTTTTCTTGCCTCAGACCGATGTCAGACAAAGTTAATAATTGCATTTCATGTGGGAAGCAAATACCGCATAAAGATTTCCATTCCCTCTGCATTCCTTGCTTAGGCCCAGACCATGACGTCTCGGCCTGTCGATTTTGTGCTACATTCAACAAATGCACTATTAAGCGTCGGGCGGAGTTCGCCCAACACTATTTTGGCAAAAAGTTTAATTACATTATGTCGTCTGATACTCTGACTCCAGTTTTGAGTAAAAGACGCAAAGATAAGGACCGACATACGAGGTCCGCGACTTCTACCGACACCACGCTAAAGCCGACTACAGGGGCTCTGGTTCTCAGCGAGGCGCCTACGCAGCCCCTGACTACCGATGACACTTCCTTAGCGGTGTCTTCTGTGCCCGAGGTCGCAGGCTCCTCGGCCCACACCCCAATTACAGATACAGACGCCACTCTTGGGGAAACTCAGAGTTTAGACAGGCCTGCCACCTCTCAAGGTGTCTTCAGGCCTTCTTTTTCCATTAAGGCTTTCACTAAATCTAAAGCAGCCATGCATACTAAAAGACAAGCTCCACAGGGCCCCTCTCGAGGCTCCATGCCTAAAAAACAGATGCTCAAAATGGCTGAGGATTTGATTACTCTTATCAGGGGTTCTCAACTCCCCTCGGACAAAACTCCCAGAGTGGAGGAAGAATACCCTTCCTCAGACCAGGTCTCCATTACTTCAGAACATTCTGAAGACCAGGAACATTCATACTCCCCTTTCGAAGATTCTGATGCAGAGGAGTCCATTCCCTCTGTCCCCCCCCCCCCAAGGACTATTCTTTTGGGGAAACCTTGCATACCTTGAGGAAACACTTCCACTGGGAAGGCCAAGATTACTCAGACTCCAAGAAAGGGCTCCGTGATTTCCTCTTGCTCCCTCAGCACAGGCCTCTGGCTATCCCTCCTGTCTTAGACATACTAGATGATGTGTATTCAGAGGCCAGCCTTAACCCAGATTCTTTACCTCCAGCTCCAGTCAAGCCTGACTGGTATTACCGGGTTCCTGATTCACACCAATTCCTATACAAAAGCCATGCGGCTGACCCAGAAACTATTTCACAGGGTCCCAAGGGAATTAAGGCCTCCACTGCCAAAAATCCATTACCTTCAGAGAGAGATTCCAGAGCTTTAGAAAGGTGGGGGAAAAAGGTATACACCTCGGCCACTTTAACCATGAGGGCATTACACTGTCAGTTCCATAGTATCAACAGTTTTTGTTCTCAGCTGAAAAGCAAAATGTCACAACCTGAACAACCAGACTTGAAGGAGTTGCAGGATTTGTTGCATAGTGCAGAACAAGTGGGTAAACATACCTTGCAATGTGGTTTTGATGCTTTAGAGGCCTCATGTAGAGCTGCTGTTACAGGATCAGTCATATGTAGACATGCTTGGCTCAAAGAGCAATCCTTGCCAGATCATGTCAAAGCTAAATTACTAGATGCACCTCTTCAAAAAGATGTATTGTTTGGTGTTAAAGCTGAGGAGGTATTAAAGAAAATGGAGGAAAAGGCAAAATCAATGCAAACGGTGAAAGATTTCCTACAGGTACAACTTCCACGTTTCAGTAGAAATTGGCCTTCAAAAAATTGGTCCTTTCCAGCCACGGACAGACCTCAAAGAGGTAGATACAGGCGCCCGAGGGGTAGAGGGCAATCTCAAGGATCATTTAGAGGCAGACAATGGCAAGCACCTACACCAAGAGGTGGAGAGGATAGATCACAGCCATTCAGAAAGTAGAACCAATGACTTTCCCCTTTGCATGCCAAGCAAAGCTCTAATGGCAGCACCTTTAGGCGGAAAACTGGCATTTTCGAAAAATTGGCATATTGTCAAAAGACAAATGGATCCTGGACATTGACAGAGGCTACAGATTCCACTTTCACACCCTTCCAAAAATGAGAGGCATGCCAAACCTGCCACAAAATCAAAGGGCAGAGATACAAAAACAAATTTCAGCTCTCATGGGCATGAAAGCTATTCGAGGTACCTGCACAAGAACAGGGTCAAGGTTTTTATTCCAGACTATTCTGGTACCAAGGAAGGACAAAGATTGGAGACCTATTTTGGACCTATCAATCCTAAACACATATTTACTCGTACCAAAATTCAAGATGCTCTTATTACAGCAGCTTCTTCCCATGCTGGGCAAGGAGTCTTGGCTGGTAACATTGGACCTCAAGGAGGCATACCTGCATGTCCCTATCGGACAAGATTGCAGAAGATACCTCAGATTTCTTGCAGGTTCAACCCATTATCAATTCTCTGCATTGCCCTTTGGCTTATCTACTGCGCCCAGAGTGTTCACGAAATGCCTGGCATCAGTAATTGCCTTCTGCAGACTTCAAGGGATACAAATATACCCATATTTGGATGACTGCCTGATCCAAGCGGACAGCAAACACATACTTCTGAAACGCCTGGCGTTTGTAATAAAGTTGTTGAACTCTCTGGGATACACAGTCAACAAAAAGAAATCAAGACTAATACCTTCTCAAACAATAATTTTCCTGGGTGCCAGCTGGAATACAAACACCCAGATGGCCTACCTCACACCAGAGAAAAAAGGGCAACTAACTCAATACTTCAGAAAACTGGCAACCTTCACCAGGCTGACTGCAAGGAAAATCCTGCAGCTCTGGGATTCATGGCATCTTGCATCCTGCTAATCCCATGTGCAAAGCTGCATATGAGGAAACTTCAATGGTACCTAAAAAACTTATGGTCTCAACACAGCCACAGTTTGGAAACAATTATACCACTGATTCCATGCCTCCAAAAGGAATTTCTGTGGTGGGTTCAAGCATGCCAAAGAAACATAGGTCTCCCATTCTGCTTGCCTCAAGCAAATCAGATCATCACAACAGATGCCTCGGACTATGCCTGGGGGGCGCACATGACAGATCAGTGCATTCAGGGCAAATAGTCCCAAAAAGAAAAGCACCTACACATCAATCAAAAGGAAATGCTAGCAGTAAAAAATGCTATTATTGCTTTCAAAGACCTACTGCATCCAGGCCAGCTATTGATAAGGACAGACAACACCACAGTGATGTGGTACATAAACAAACAGGGAGGAACCCATTCATATCCCCTGTGCAGGCTAGCTATGTCTCTCTGGAACATGGCTCTGGAATTACATATCCAACTTCAAGCAAAACACGCTGGCAGACAACCTAAGCAGAAATATGACAGATCCACACGAATGGAAGTTGCATCCTCAAGTTTTTACAAAGATAATTCAAGCATGGGGAAGGCCAGACATAGATCTCTTTGCTACCCACAGAAATTACCAATTGACAAAATTCTGCTCAAGGACCTATCATCCACAGGCCTGGAAAGTGGACGCACTCTCTTTCAGCTGGACAACAATGACAGTTTATGCCTTTCCACCTCTTCCTCTGCTGCCCAAAGTTCTATTAAAAGCCAGAGCAGACAGACCAAAGATGATTCTCATTGCTCCAGACTGACCAAGACAACACTGGTACCCACTTCTAAGGAGCCTGACTCATTCCCCACCATGGATCCTGCCTCTAATGCCTCTTCTGTTGACTCGGCACAACTTCAAAACTCTTCACTGTCAGCTGAAAACACTCAATCTAGCAGCATGGAGGATTGCTTAAATTCACAACAGACCCTACTCTCCAAGGAGGTGCAGGATGTAATTTTGGAGGCCAGAAGGCCGCCTACTAGAAAAGCCTACTCCGCAAAATGGAAACGGTTTTGTGCCTGGAATCAGAAAAAGGGTTAGAATCCTGGAATACTGAATTTACCTCCAATATTACAGTACCTAGCTGAGATGCTAAGCAGTGGACTTTCATTCTCCTCCATCAAAATCCATGCCTCAGCCATTTCTGCTCAATACAACACTGATCCTCCTTTATTCTCTCATCCTCTCTTAAGACGGTTCCTCAGAGGGGCTAAGAATATAAAACCCCCAAGGAAGCAACCAGTACCTGTTTGGGACCTCAATTTCATTCTAGAAAAACTGACCCTGCCTCCATTTGAGCCAGCTGCTTCAACAGAACTGCAATATTTGTCATGGAAAACCAGCCTTCCTTCTGGCTATCACCTCAGCACGCAGGGTTTCGGAACTACAAGCCCCTCATGGCTGTGCAGCCTTTCATCATTTTCCATCAGGACAGAGTTTCCTTACGAACCAACCCTTCCTTTATGCCAAAGGTAGTATCCAGGGTAGCCCTGAATCAGGCTATCCACTTACCTACCTTTTACCCTAATCCACAAAACAAAGGGGTGAGACTACTACATTCCTTGGACATTCACAGACAGCTTCGTTATTATTTGGACAGAACAAAGCCATTCAGAAAATCAGAGCAACTCTGTGTCCTATGCTACAGGTGCTCAAGGGAAGTTCATTTCCAAACAGACAATCTCAAAATGGATAGCCCACTGCATACGCTTTTGTTATTCTTTTCATGGTAAAACTGTACCTACAGGCATCAGATCTCACTCCACAAGGGCCACAGCTACCTCTGCAGCTTTCCTCAGGGGGGGTTCCTACCAAAGATATTTTGGAAGCAGCCACTTGGAGTTCTGTACATACTTTCTCCAAGCACTATCACCTACCATTATACTCCAAATCTAGAGCGGGCTTTGCCACTGCTGTCTTGCAGGGCATCCTTGCTCCTTCTAGTTCCACTTAGTGCCTACCACCCCTTTTTTAGCTTTGGGATTCTACCAATCTGTTATGACTGCAGCTGTATGCACGATGAACATAGTACAGTTTTGTACCTACCGTAAATGTAGATGTTCGAGTGCTAATACAGCTGCAGTCCAGGTTTCCTCCTCCTTCCCTCTTGGGACAGGCCTAATGGCTAACACCTCCTCATACAACCTGATTGGGGTATTCTTTTATGGTGTATTTGCTTGCATCTACTGTGTTTTGATTTATATTGCATTGCATTCTTACATAAATTTATGTTTTGCCTTTCTTCTGGGGGCACCTGACATCTGGGGCAAGAAAAACTGAAGAAAATGGTGTCGGCTGGTACTTTTATATACCCCTGTCGCACTGACGTCAGGGAAGAAGCGATGACAACCGACGCCGGACCTAGAGTTTGGAATTCGGCCGACCGAGGACCCGCCTGACGGCAGGATAACCCATCTGTTATGACTGCAGCTGTATTAGCACTCGAACATCTACATTTATGGTAGGTACAAAACTGTACTCTAGGTTGTCACTTTGAAGTGATAGCCTGACCCTGTATGCAAAAATGAGAAACGGGGTTATAGATGGATGGTTAGAGCTGCTTTCAGTTGTACGTACTCCATTTTGTTTTCTGTTTGAAGAAATCTGCTTGGCCTGCTGTTTTTATTCTATGTGGCAGGTAGACACTTAACATGTGAAATTGTAGCCTAGATAATTTTTTCATTGCTTAAGTTTGATTGATACTTAAATACAGAGAGAATTTCTGGGTGCTTGTCTTTTTTGATAAGACCTGCAGAAACTACAAGCACTGTTGGTGACTCCCTGCTTGTTGTTTTTGCTACCCCCCCCCCAAAATTCCTTCATCTGCCTTTTTAACTTGATGGTTTTAAACGGCCAGCTGTTGCTGTAAATTGAGATGTATAAGCTCCCCCCTTTCTACACTGCTGTTTATATTTTGAATTATTTATTTGCCTTTCCTTGTGTTTATTTAGAAAACAAAGTGCATTTTGCCTCTCATTGTCTGTTTTGCTAATTTACTTGTTCTGAATTCTAAATAACAACAAAAAAGTAACTCCTTACCTCTAACCACCAGAACTATTTCTAACCTACCCACATTTAAATGCTCCCTAAAAGAATACTTAACAAGATTGTGGTCCTGCTCCAGTCCTTGCTGAACGTGTTATAATTCATTCACCCCCTTCAACCTAAATCACACTTCACAACCCTCTCCAGCCTCCTGCTCCACTCCTTCTCTTTTATTTATTTTCCCCCTTTACCTTACCTTATTCACTTCATGCCTGCAGACCTTTCTTTCCTCCCTTCTCAGTCTACCTGAAGACACACCCTACCCTGCACTCTATAATCTCCTTCTCTCCATCTTTCTTCCTTCTGCAACCTTAATGTGAACACAATCTGTCATACTAAAACATCCCTGAGATGTTCTTTGTGCTTCACTGTTGCAGTCATCACATTTGGGTTATCTGCTTACAGTAGCCCTCAGTCTGCCTGATTATCAAATTCTTGGGTCCTGCGTCTGTTGCTGTCTCATCTTCTGTGACGTCCGGTAGTCAGGGGTATAAAGCATGCAGCCAATGCCATTACATCATTCTTTCTTGCCGTGCGGTGCCTGAAGCAGAAGCAGTTTGCAAGTGGCGGTCGGCCGATTCCTGAAATTTTCGTTTTCGAGTTTCAGAACTGAAGTCTTCAGCAAAAGCTAAGCACCCTGTTGGGGAAACTTTTTTTTTTCTTGCTCTAAACCGATGTCAGTAAAAGTTAATAATTGTATTTCTTGTGGAAAGCAAATACCTCCATAAAGATTTTCATTCGTACTGTATTCCTTGCCTAGACCCTGACCACGACGTACGTCGTTGCCAGTTTTGTGCCTTATTTAAACCACAAACTATTCGTCGTTGGTACATTTTCGCTTCTAAATATTTTGGTACTCAGTTCAATTATCCAGATATGTCTTCGGTAAGCCACCCGACTACAGACATTCCGAAAAAACGCAAGATAAAGACAGGCCGTCCAGGTCCAAAGCTGCCTTCGCTTCTCCTAAGCTAGTCGCCAGTTCACCAGTACTCGGGTGCTTTCGCAGCCCCTGATACCTGCTACTTCAGATTCGCAGGCCTCTACTGAGACCCATTCAGAGTCCAGTATGCTGCGAGATGCTTCAACTGCAGAACCTGCGGATGTCTATACCTTGGATGGGTCCGGAGCCACTGTGGAGGCACCGGCTTCTGAGGGTGTATTCAGGCCTACTGACTTGCATATTAAACAGATGCCATCTTCTTCTAGGCCTAAAACTCGAATCGTGCCTGGGAAACCAACGCCCAGACCACATGGTCAGGTCTCTATGCCTAAAAAAACAAATTATAAGAATGGCTGAAGACCTTATTACTTGGGAAGTCAACCTTCCCACTCTGAGACCTAGGACTGAATTTGCTTATGATTCTTCTGACCAGGATTCTGAAATTTGTCTACTCTGATGACCAGGCTTTACCCTTATCTACCTATGAGGATTCTGATGCAGAGGATTCTACCTCTTCTTCACCCCCAGAGGATTTTTCCTTTGGTGAAACCTTCCATACTCTTGGGTAATATTTTCACTGGGAAAGTTAGGATTACTGTGATTCTAAAAAGAGGCTTGGAGATTTCTTACTCCTCCCCCAGCACAGGCCTTTAGCTATCCCTCCTGTGCTGGACATTGTTGACTATGCCTTTTCAGAGTCTAGCTTGGCCCCTGACTCTCTACCTCCTGCTCCCAGAAAACCTGATAAATATTAGAGTTCCTGATTCTCATAAATTCCTTTTTAAAAATCCTACTGGGGACCCTGAGACCATTTCACAAGGACCCAAGGACATTAAGGCTACTACTGCCAAAAACCCTAACCCCTCTGATAGAGATTCCAGGGCCCTGGATAGATGGGGTAAGAAGGTATACACCTCTGCAACCTTTGCCATCAAGGCCTTAAATTGCCAGTTTCATATGTTAAAGTATCAGCATCATATTATTGGGTTGCTTAAACAGAAAATGATGATGATTCCTGATTGCGCTGAGAATAAGGATTTACAGGATTTAATGCATTCTGCTGAACAGGTTGGAAAGCATACTTTGCGATGTGGTTTTGATTTCATTAGAGGCATCTCGCAGGGCTACTGTCACTGGGTCTTTATGCTTGGCTTTAGGAGCAATCTTTGCCAGATCATGTTAAAACTGAATTGCTGGATGCTCCCTTAAATCAGGGCCGCCTGTTTGGCGACAAAGCAGAAGTTCTTAAGATGGAGGAAAAAGTTAAATCTATGCAAACTGTTAAAGATTTCTTACAAGTGTAGCCTCCTAGATTTAGTAGGCATTGACCCTCAAAAAATTGGTCCTTTCCTGCCTCATCTGGGCCTTTTCAGTTCAAACCCAGAACCAGCAGAACACCCAGGCTTCAGTCCCAGGATGTGCACAGGACTAAGCAGTGGAGGGCTCCCACTTCCAAATCGGGGAGTAGTAAGACTCCCCCCTATGGTAAGCTGTCTCAATGACTTAACTTTATATCTTCCAAGCACTTCTCAACTGACTGCTCCTTTAGGGGGAAAGATTGCTCTGCAAGCAAAAAACTGGGAACTCATTACCCAGGACAAATGGGTTTTAAATATAGTTTTCCAAGGATACAGATTTCACTTCCACACGTTACCAACCCCAAACGGTTGGCCAGATGTACACCCAAATAAGTGGTCAGAGGCTCAAAAACAAGTTCCCTCTCTCGATTTTAAAAAGCTATTCAGACTGTACCAGAAGAGGAAAAGGGACAAGGGTTTTACTCGAGGCTTTTCCTGGTACCCAGAAAAGACAACTCATGGCATCCTATCCTGGACCTGTCTATCCTGAACATCTTTTTGGTGATTCCAAAATTCAAGATGCTAACTCTTCAGTTGCTTCCCATGATAGGCAATGATGCCTGGTTGACAGCACTGGATTTAAAGGAAGCCTACCTGCACATCCCGGTCAGGGAATCTTGCAGAAAATACCTACGCTTCAAAGCAGGCTGCAGCACTATCAGTTCTCTGCACTGCCCTTTGTGAATACCCTGGGTGCAGTAGATAAGCCAAAGTGCCTAGTGCAGTAGATAAGCCAAAGTGCCTAGCTCCAGTCATTGCATTTTGCAGCCAAAGAAATATTCAAATATACCCATACCTGGACGACTGTCTAATTCAAGCAGAAAGCCAGGAAATACTTCTGAATCATCTGGCATTTGTACAAAACATGTTAACTTGTCTGGGGTACACCATAAACGAAAAGAAATCACATCTGGTACCCTGTCAGCAAATTATATTCCTGGGAGTAAGCTTGAACTCAACTTCCCAGATGGCTTTCCTCATGCCAGAGAAAAATTCATTTGACAACTTGGTTCAAACTAGTGGCCACAAAAACCCTGCTATCTGCAAGGCAAATACTGCAAGCCTTTGGGTACATGGCCTCGTGCATTCTACTGATTCCATATGCAAGACTGCATATGAGGAAACTACAAATGGTATCTAAAAAGCCTATGGTGTCAACCTTCTCAGGATCTAGAAGCAATGATTCCTATCATACCTTGCCTACGGTTAGAATTCCTTTGGTGGGCAGAGGCCTGCCACCAAAACAAGGGACTGCCATTCAATCTACCCCCTGCCGCCCAAACCCTAACAGACGCATCAGTCTATGCATGAGGGGCTCACCTGGCAGGGAAGTGCATTCAGGGCAAATGGGAACCCAAGTCAAATGCACCTGCATATCAATCAGAAAGAAATGTTAGCTCTACAGAATACTCTGACAGCCTTCAAGGGCCACATTCTTCCAGGACAATTAATGGTAAAGACTGACAATACCACTGCTATGTGGTACGTAAACAAGCAGGGGGCTACCCATTCTTACTCCCTCTGCAGACTAGCCATGGCTCTGTGGAACACTGCCTTGAGCTACCAAGTGCATCTACAGGCTCAATTCCTGCCAGAAAAACTAAATACACTGGCAGATGAACTAAGCAGTAATCTCATGGATCCATGAGTGGAAACTGGAACCAAAGATTTTCAGCATGTTTATCAACAAATGGGGGATCCCGGATATAGACCTGTTTGCCTCCCCCCAGAACTACCAATTGGACAAATTCTGCACAAGGACTCCCCACAAACAAGTTTGGAAAGTGGATGCTCTGTCCTGCAGCTGGCCCCATGGCACCTACCTCGGACGCCTACCCTGCTGTCTCAGCAGGAAAGCCAGATTCTGCACCCCCATCTTCAAACTCTGAATCTGGCAGCCTGGCTAATTACCTAATCTCTCCATTACCATCTCTCAGTAAACAAGTGTTGGATGTCATTTTGGAGGCAAGGAGGCCTAGTACTAGACAATCTTATGCTGAAAAATGGAAAAGATTCTGTGCCTGGAACCAAACTCAAGGGATGGCCACAACCGTGCCAAATTTACCTCAGATTCTTCAATACTTAACTGAGATGCTTCACAAGGGCCTTTCTTTCTTTTTCCTCCATCAAAATTCACGTTTCAGCCATTTCAGATCATTACAATGCAGAACCACCCCTCTTCTCACCCACTGTGCAAGCAGTTCCTCAGAGGGGCCAAAAACTTAAGGCCACCCAGGAGAGCCCTAATTCCAGCCTGGGAACTTAATTTTGTATTGGAAAAACTCACTCTCCCCCCTTTTGAGCCAGTTGCAACTGCAGAGTTAAAATTCCTTTCTTGGAATACAGCTTTCCTTTTAGCAGTCACTTCAGCAAGAAGGGTATCTGAATGGCCCTTGTGGCAATGGAGCCTTTCATCATCTTTCATGTGGACAGGGTGTCCCTCAGGACCATTCCCTCTTTCATGCCCAAGGTGGTATCGAATGTGGCTCTTATCAGTCCATTCATTTGCCAACCTTCTTTTCTAATCCACATAACTAAGGAAAATGGATACTGCATTCCTTAGATGTGCACAGACCACTTAGATTTTACTTGGACAGGACTAAACCTCAAAGGAAATCGGAACAACTGCTGGTGGCATTTGCTGCAGGGGCAGAAGGGAAGGCGATTTCAAAGCAAACCGTTTGAAAATGGATAGGCCATTCCATTAATTTCTGTTATAAGCACCATGGAAAACCTATCCCACAGGGGATTAGACCCCATTCAACCAGGGCTGCATCTACCTCTACAGCCTTTCTCAGAGGTGTCCCTACCAGAGACATCCTAGAAGCTGCTACCTGGAGGTTGTGTACATACTTTCACCAAGCATTGCCATTTGCCAATTTTCTCTAAATCCAGAGCTGACTTTGCCACTGCAGTCTTGCAGGGCCTTATAGCTGGTCCTAATGCTATCTAAATTCCTCCTCCCATCCTTAACTTGGGAATCTACCCAAATGTGACAACTGCAACAGTGAAACACAAAGAACATAGTACAGTTGTGTACACATAAATGTAGATGTTTGAGTGTATTCACTGCTGCAGTCCTGGATGTTCATCGTGTTACACTGCTGCAGTCATCACACTTGGGTTATCCTGCCATTAGGCGGTCCCGCAGTTAGCCAGAGTTCCAAAGTCTTGGTCCGGCGTTGGTTGCTGCCGCTTCTTCCCTGACGTCAGTGCGCCAGGGGTATATAATATGCATCCGATGCCATTTTCTTCAGTCTTTCTTGCCGTGCGGTGCCAGAAGCAGAAGCAACTCCTGAGATTTTCGAAGTCGAATTTCAGATCCGAAGTCTTCAATAAAGCTAAGTACCCCGTTGGGGAAATCTTTTTCTTGACTTGGACCGATGTCAGAAAAAGTTAATAATTGCATTTCTTGTGGGAGGCAAATACCTCATAAGGACTTCCATTCTTACTGTATTCCATGCCTAGGCACTGATCACAACGTCACTAGTTGTCGGTTTTGTGCTAGATTTAACAAATGCACTATAAAAAGACATTTTGATTTTGATTTACACTACTTTGGCCGAAGGTTCAATTATACCATGCCGTCGGATCAGCAGACTACCTCAATACCGAAAAAACGCAAAGACAAGGATAAAGACAGGCATCCGAGGTCCAAAACCGATGACGAAACCTCTTCCAGGCCAGTCGCCGGTTCTCCGTGAGGCGCTTTCGCAGCCCTGACACCCGCTACCTCAGAGCCACAGGCTGCTTCCGACTGCCACGTGGAGACATCTAGGCCTCTGGAAACTCAAGGTATTGGGCCTACGGAAACTAATCTCTCAGATAGGTCCGGAGCCAGTGAGCAGGCATCGGCTTCTGAGGGTGTTTTCAGACCTTCACAACTTACCATTAAAACAACAGCCAAGACAAAAGGTACCATTAAAGACAAACAAGTACAGCATAATCCTGGACCGTCCTCCATACCTAAGAAACAGATGCTTAAAATGGCCGAAGACCTCATTACTCTAATCAGGGGTTCCCATCCACCTCCTTAGAAAAGGCCTAGGCAGGATACAGACTATGACTCTTCTGATCAGGTTTCCATTTCCTCTGATTTCTCTTCAGACCAGGGATGCTCTCTACCCCCCTATGAGGACTCTGATGCTGAATAATCTATCCCTTCAGCCTCTCCTCCTGAGGATTATTCTTTTGGGGAAACTTTACATACCATGAGGGAGCATTTCCATTGGGAAAGTCAGGATTACTCAGAATCCAAGAAAAGGCTCAGGGATTTCCTCTTATTGCCTCAGCACAGGCCCCTTGCTATTCCGCCTGTGCTAGATATTGTGGATGATGTGTTCTCTGAATCCAGCTTATCTCCTGACCCTCTTGCCCCTGCTCCAGCCAAGCCAGATAGGTATAGAGTCCCTGACTCTCAAGTTTCTTTACAAAAACCCTTCTGCTGATCCAGAAACTATTTCTCAGGGTCCAAAAGGGGTCGAGGCTTCCATTGCAAAAAATCCAGTACCCTCTGACAGAGATTCCAGAGCTTTGGATAGATGGGGAAGAAAAGTATACACGTCTGCAACTTTAGCAGTAAGAGCTTTAAATTGCCAGTTTCACATGCTTAAGTACAAGCAGTATTTAATGGCTCAGTTAAAACAGAAAATGCCTGCAAGCTCAGAAGCTCCTGATTGTAAAGAAATGCAGGATTTATTGCATGCAGTTGAACAGGTGGCAAAACATACTCTGCAATGTGGTTTTGATTCTTTAGAGGCCTCTTGTAGAGCCGTATTTACAGGTTCTGTTATTTGAAGACATGCTTGGTTGAAAGAACAGAGTTTACCTGATCATGTTAAGGCAAAATTATTGGATGCTCCTTTACAGCATGATACCTTGTTTGGTGTTGAGGCAGAAGAGGTGTTAAAGAAAATGGAGGATAAAGCTAAATCTACGCAAACAGTAAAGGATTTCTTACAGGTACAGCCACCTCAGTTTAGCAGAAGTTGGCCAACAAATAATTGGTCCTTTCCAGTGTCAGGCCACAGAGAGGCAGATACAGACGCCCAAGAGGCAGATCTCAACCCCAAGGCTCAAAACAGATGACAGTGGGGCACCTCAACCCCAAAACGAGGTGAGGACAAGTCTCAACCTTACAGGAAACGGTCACAATGACTTTCCTCTGCGTACGCCAAGCACGTCTCTTTTGGAAGCCCCCTTAGGGGGGAAACTAGCACTTTTTTCTCAAAACTGGTAAACGATCACCCAAGACAAATGGGTTCTGAATATTGTGTCTCAAGGTTACAGATTCCACTTTTATACTTTACCAAAGCTAAAAGGCATGCCAGACCTGCCACAAAATCAATGGGCAGAGGCACAAAAACAAATTTCAGCCCTCATGGACATGAGAGCTGTACAAAAAGTACCACAACAGGAACAAGGACAAGGATTTTACTCGACTCTGCCTGGTCCCCAGAAAGGACAAAGCTTGGAGGCCCACACTGGACCTTTCAATTCTGAATACTTACCTGGATATTCCAAATTCCAAATGTTGACATTACAGCAGCTTCTACCTATGCTGGGCAAGAAGGCTTGGCTTGTTACTCTGGACCTCAGAGGCATACCTGCATGTCCCTATCAGACAAAATTGCAGAAGATACCTCAGATTCAAAGCTGGTACAATGCACTACCAATTCTCTGCACTGCCCTTTGGCTTATCTACTGCGCCCAGGGTCTTCACAAAGTACTTGGCACCAGTAATTGCATTTTACAGACAAAAAGGAATTCAAATATATCCATACCTGGACGACTACCTCTTTCAGAGACAAAGGACATTCTTCTACAGCATCTGGCGTTTGTGAAAAAGTTGCTAATTTCTCTAGGGTACACAGTAAACGAAAAGAAGTCAAAACTAGTGCCCTCACAACAGACAGCCCAGATGGCTTACCTCACGTCAGCAAAACAAGTTCAACTAACTCAATATTTTCAATTACTGGCAAAAAAGTCCCATCTCCCTGCAAGAAAAATTCTGCAGGCCCTGGGATTCATGGCATCCTGCATACTACTAATACCATATGCCAGACTGCATATGAGGAAATTACAATGGTACCTAAAAAGTGTTTGGACTCAGCACTCTCACAGTTTAGAAGCAGTAATACCAATGATTCCTTGCCTACAACAGGAGTTTCGATGGTGGGCACAGGCATGTCACCTAAACAAGGGTCAGCCTTTTACCCAACCCACAGCCAGGCAAACGCTAACAGATGCTTCGGATTACGCCTGGGGAGCACACATGGCAGGAAAATGCATTCAGGGCAAGTGGACCACAGACCAGATGCATCTTCACATCAATCAAAAAGAGATGTTGGCTGTTCAAAATGCCCTAACAGCTTTCAAGGACCTTCTACATCCAGGACAACTATTGCTAAAGACAGACAACACCACAGGAATGTGGTACATAAACAAGCAAGTGGGCACTCATTCTTATCCCCTATGCAGGCAAGCCATGGCTTGTGGAGCACAGCTTTAACGTACCAAGTTCAGCTGCAAGCACAATTTCTGCCAGTAAAGAAAAATACTCTGGCAGACTACCTAAGCAGAAATATCATGGACCCTCACAAATGGAAATTGAATCCACAAATCTTCAGCATAACACACAAAAATGGGGATGCCCAGACATAGATCTTTTTGCTTCCCCACTGAATTGCCAACTACAAAAATTCTGCACAAGGAACAAGCATGGAAAGTAGATGCTCTTCTGTTCAGCTGGAAAAACCTAAAAGTTTATGCCTTCCCACCACTGCCTCTCCTTTCAAAGGTACTCCTAAAAGCCAGACAAGAAAAACCACAGATGTTCCTGATTGCTCCAGACTGGCCACGCCAGCACTGGTACCCTATCTTAAGTAACTTGGCTCAGGGCCCACCATGGATTTTGCCCCAAATTCCACACCTTCTGACTCAACAAAACAATCCGATCCTGCATGGTCAGCTCAAAACCCTAAACCTGGCTGCATGGCAGATACTTTAGTCAAACAGGCAACACCTCTCTCTAAAGCTGTTATGGATGTCATTTTGGAGGCCAAGAGACCTAGCACCAGGAAAGCTTACTCAGAAAAATGGAAGAGATTCTGCGCCTGGAACCAGGCTCACAGCCTCGACCCTCTTGTTCCAAACATTCCTCAGATTTTACAATACTTAACTGAGATGCTGGACAGAGGCCTATCCACGCCTCTGCCATTTCTGCACATTACAACACGGATCCTCCTTTATTCTCTCATCTCTTGTTAAAGCAGTACCTCAGAGGGGCTAAAAACATAAGACTGCCCCGAGAGCACCAACTTGGGACCTCAATTTCGTTTTGGAAAAACTGACCCACCTTTTGAGCCAGCCAATACAGCCGATCTAAAATTTTTATCATGGAAAACAGCTCTGCTCCTGGCAGTAACTTCAGCACGAAGAGTCTCAGAGCTACAGGCATTAATGGCAGTGGAACAGGCATTAATGGCAGTGGAAACTTTTATAATTTTTCATCAAGACAGGGTATCTTTAAGGACAAACCCTACCTTCATGCCAAAGGTGGTATCTAGTGCAGCTCTTAACCAAACCATCCATTTGCCAACTTCTTATCCAAACCCCCAAAATAAAGGGGAGAAACTTCTGCATTCTTTGGACATACACAGACAGCTATGCTTCTACTTGGACAGAAGAAAAGCTTTCAGGAAAACTGAACTGTTTGTAGCATATGCTGCAGGATCACAAGGCAAGGCTATCTATATCCAAATGGATAAGACACTGTATTTGGTACTGCTACACACGGCATGGAAAATCAGTCCCTAATAACTTTAGGCCACATTCCACCAGGGCAACAGCCAATTCAACAGCCTTTGTCAGAGGAGTACCTACCAAGGAAATTTTGGAGGCTGCAACTTGAGTTCAGTGCACACCTTTACCAAGCATTACCACCTGCCTCTCTACTCTAAATCCAGAGCAGGATTTGCCACTGCAGTTCTGCAGGGCCTCGTAGCCAATCCTAACTTTTTTTAGACCAGCCACCCAACCTTAGCTTTGGGATTCTACCCAAGTGTGATGACTGCAGCAGTGTAACACGATGAACATAGTGCAGTTTTGTACCTACCATAAATGTAGATGTTTTGAGTGTTCACACTGCTGCAGTCCAGGTTACCCTCCCTCCATCCCCTCTAAACTAGCTGGTCTTATCTATACCTTTCTGTCCTATACAACGTTTGGGGTGTATTTGCTGGTAACTGAAGGTACTGTTTCTATTTTTATTTTTATATTTTTGATTAGCAATATGTACTGCCTACCTGCTTGGGGGCACCTGACATCTGGGACAAGAAAAACTGAAGAAAATGGCGTCTGATGCATATTGTATACCCCTGGTGCACTGATGTCAGGGAAGAAGCGACAGCAACCGATGCCGGACCAAGACTTTGGAACTCTGGCCGACTGCGGGACCTGACGACAGGATAACCCAAGTGTGATGACTGCAGCAGTGTGAACACTCAACATCTACATTTATGGTAGGTACAAAACTGTACTTTACCCTCTCTCCAGCCCCGACTTCTTTGGCTATACCTCTGTTCTCCTTTACTGTACTTAAAAGCTTTTTGGTGTATTTGCTTTTTTGTTGGAGGTATAACCGTGTGTGTGTGTGTGTGTGTGTGTGTGTGTGTGTGTGTATTCACTACTGAATCCCGAAAGTACACAATCCCAAAGCCCAAAATACCGAGACTATAATCCCTAAACCCCACATTACCGAAATGTTAAAAGCGCGAAATTCAAAATCGCGAAAGTACTACATACATACAGCCTCCCCCCATAACCAAACAAACCACCCTATACTAAAGATGAGCAGGGGGGCTTTGCCCCCCTGCATCCCCCATGTGGGGGGCTGTGCCCCCCACACACCCCTACTTTAATATTCTAACTCCGTGATTGCACAAACATACACTCAAGGCAAACACACACACACACACACACCACAGTCACAACGCACACTTACATACACTAAAGCCCCTCACAAATGCACTTGCACACACATACTTACCTGAACCGCAACACCAGAAGCGCTAACTCAAAATTCCTTAACATCAGGATTTTGAATTTCGCGCTTCTGGTCTTTCGGTAATGTGGGGTTTTGGCTACATGGTCTTGAGCTTTTGAAATTCGAGATTTCAAAAGTTCGGGATATATGTGACTACCTGACGTCCTGGAAGATGAGACGGCAACCGATGCAGAACCCAAGACTGTGATAATCAGGCCGACAGAGGGCTACTGCAAGCAGATAACCCAAATGTGATGACTGCAACAGTGAATACACTCTAACATCTACATTTATGGTAAGTGTACACAACTGTACTTTTCCTCTCACTGTCTGCAATCATGCAATCTCTAATTTCTTTAAATATTTTATTAGAATTTTCAGATTAGTATGTGATAAATGCGACCTATGTAACAAATGACTTTTTTCCTCACATTTTCTCCAACTTATGTTACTGTTTTTCATTGCACTATACTATGAAAAGTATTCTATGTTTTTCTTATTGCATTATTTCACTCATGTTTTGTAGTGTAACGTGATACCTTATTTAAAATGTTTGTGTGTGTTTTTTTAAATTTGGTTGTGGAGTTTCTCCTTAGGCCTCCACTGAAAATGGGCACTTTGGCCCAGTCTGACTTTCCTGGTTAACAAATGCCAAATACATACATCAATCTAGCTGTTGGATAAAGTAGTGTATTTTTATACTCTAGCAAGTACTTTTCTGTGTGTTTACATCAAGAAGATAGTGGATTTTCCATCTAGTGGGCCTGGTCTGTATAGGTTTGGGAAATGGTACAGATTCCTGCACATCCTTGTTTTATTGGATGGAGGCAAGGTTGCCACCTGTCAGGAGATCTGGAAATTGACCTGTCAGGAAATCCAGCAATGGAGAGTACTTGAAATGTTTTTTGAATTGTTCCGAGGGCAAACACATTTCTGAAGTATGTTTCTTTAAAAGTTTACAATCTGCTTTCAACCATTGCTGTGACTTACGTTTTTGGATGTATTGGTGGATGAAGTGTATACAAGAGCAACAAGTTGGGCATAACTTCCCATCACTATCAGCATTGCCCACAATAACTGGCTGTTTTAGGGGGAAATGAGTAAGATGTGTGGGGAAAAGATCATATCATTGGTACAGTGCCAGAGTTGCCGTCTCACGGCTTCTTTCCCAATCTGAGTTCTTGGCTATGCCTCCCATCTGTGTGGAGTCTGGATTTCCTCTATCTGTTTTTTGTATTTTATTCAGGCCGTCCCATTTTTAGAAAGTGTGCGCGTGCGTATGTGTGTGTAAAAGTAATTTGATGGGTGCATACATAAATCTCCTGGGTAGTGAGAAAATAAGGCATACAATGCATTATACAACATCTAGAACCTCAGAGCTTCTGGGGTCCATCATTCCTGTCTCTAAATATGTGGCTTAGTGAGGTCCTCAGTTTTGGGCCCCACCTAGACTAAATCTCACCCTGCTCAGTGGTAGGTGCAGAGATTGCTATAGCTTGTGTTTGACTGGAGACAATGTGGTCATTTCTTTAACTTTCCTCATATCACACCTCATAGCTATGCACAGAATGCCACTGTAGCTTGTCTAGGACCAGTGCACTGTGCTGGAGCAAAATGTTGAAAAGATTTACTTTAAGTATTATTTTACACTTTTTTCATAAAATGTAATGTGTAAACAGATGGATATACAGCTGACAGCAGTAAAGCACAGTAGCATAATTCAACCTATTTGTTTCACTTTCATCCTATGTTGACTTCATATAGGTTACACAGTGTTTAGGAGTTCAGGCTGAGGAGGCATGCTGTGTAGATGTATGACAGCAGCTTTAAGTGCATGACACTTTTCATTGCCTTTCATTTTCATCCCAATTTAAGACCTGGTCTATATTATGAGAAAGAAAGACTAAAACCGTGAACGGATGTTGAGCGACACCAAATGAGCGAAAACTGGAAATATTGAATCCGGGAAAAAAACTACAAAACCAAATGTCTGTTTTATGCAGGGGGCACCCCCCCATGTGGAGGGACTGTGCCCCCCACAACCCCCTACTTTAAATATTCCAACTCCGAGATCGCACTACATTGAAGGGAAGAATTTCCCTATGGCAATTTTCCATTTACATGCGTGACATTTTACGTTTTCGACCATTTGGTGTCGCCCAAATGGTGTTCGCGGTTTTCATGTTTCGATCAGATAATATAGACCCTTTAAGACCATACAGTAACAGTGAAAATCATTGTTTTTTTTCCTACCCCCCCCCCCCCCCGAGTCATGTCTGATATTACCTTTGTGCCCTGATATGCATTTTATTTTCAGTTTAAGGATAATTACCACTCAGTGTTGTGCAAGTACTGTGTCATCAGCCTTGGACATAATCTGCATCTTCCTTAAAAGAAATAAGTTTCTTTCCTTAGTCATATTTTTGTTAGGGGGGTTATTGGGCCAAAGGTTGTGGAGAAAAGCTCTAAAATACAGCTCAGAGAAACTAGAACTCCATAGCTTCTTGGAGCTTAGTGTTTTTCAAACTCTCAGCCTAATTAAATATTTTCTACTACAGTCATTTCAGTTAAGTCTTGACCAGTTAGGATGTGATGCAGAGAATGTACACAAACAAGACCATTCCCGTCACAACACATGGCCACATCTCATTGTGCCTCAGCTACCAAGCCCATAAGGCGAAGTACTCCACAACCCAGTATCCTGGTTGTAGGAGACCCTATTGCGAGACACATTAATGTCTCCCTTACCAGGCTGGATAAGGGGAGGATTAGTTAGTTGCCTGTCCAGGGCCAGAATTCACCAGATCATGCAAGCACTCTGGTCACTCACCTCTAAATAGCAGTATGACTCGGTCATAGTTCATGTGGGTTTAAATGACCCGAGAGAGTCCTAATTCAGCTCTCGGAATGTGTCACAGGCAGGTATGAGCCTAGCATTGAGCAGCATTCTGCCTTATCCAAGGATGATTCCACAATACCAGCAGAAAATGATAGACTTTAACAGTTGGCTTGGCTACTGATGCCATTCCAAATGGGTCCAGTACTTGTCAGCCTGGGAGGACTTGGTTGACAAGCTATGCTGCTTTGCCAGGGTTGGTCTTCACCTGTCACCTCTAGGCTTTTGGATGTTGGCCAAGACATTATCCACACCTAGAGTGCCTTTTTTAGGCATTGCCAAACAGACAAACCTTCCAACAAAAGAAATCTACTCAGGACAAGCTAAAGGTGTTACTGCTGAATGCTAGGAGTCTCAATAAGAATTTGTGCTACCTGGAAGCTCTCCTCACCCCAGAGTGCTGATGTCTGTGTGGTTATTGAAAAAATGGTTCAAAGCCATAGAAGGCACTCCAGCAGTGCATGCCCATGCTTTTCATACATCCTGACCACCCAGTGAACATGAAAGAGCAAAATGCAGAGATGTATCTGTCTACGTAAAAGGATACGCACACCTCAAGGCTGGTCAAATATGACATGCTTGAGTTACTCCATGTCCAATTAACCATGGAAAGTCTGTTGCCATATTCCTGCTAGGTACAGGTCTCCCACTATGAACCAGAAAAACATGCATGTCATACCTGAAGTTAATCCAATCCCTCACCATCCAGCTCAGTACCATACTTGAGTGAATTTTTTTTTTTTTTATATAACTACTCCATTTAATTGGGAGGCATACATGCCCACTAACATGCAGGCCCAAAAATTTCTTTACTGTAAATTCAAATGCCTTGAAGCAGCTAGTCTGTACCCCCACTACAGTAACAAATATCCTAGATCTGGTAATCACAAATGTAGGAGAGTGCTGACCCTTCTAGTGTAATATCCTCACTGGTAAGATCAGATCACAGTGTGGTTTCCCCTGAAATAAAAGTAAAATTAAGAACTTCTCTAAGGTAAATTACACCCTATTAAGGGATGACATAGCTAGTTTCCAGGTACCCCCAAATCCAGAAAATCTAGAGATGTACACAAAAGCCTTGTATGATTGTATAAACAGCTGCATGGAAGTGGCAGTACGAGGCTGAAATAAACCTAGGTCAAACTGCAAAAAACAACCACCCTGGTGGATTCTTGGTATTGGGTTGTACAACAAAAGAAAGAAAATCCTGTTGGAGGGAATGTACACAACAGAGCAAAAAATTCCTCAATCTAAACAAGCAAATTGGGGAACCAGTCAAGTCTCCAAATGCAGACCTTGAGGTAAGAATAGTCTTCAAAGCGAAGGATAACTTAAGGCATTTTTTCAGTTATGTCCGCAGTCTTAAGGGCGGCACCCAACAATGTATGGAATTAGTTTTAGATGGCATCACCTATAATCGGCCGGAAGATGTAGCAAATCTGCTGGCAGACATTCATTTCAAATTCCACCTCCCCATCACCCCCAGTTCTCTTCCAAGAAATACTCTCCACCACTTCACTGCTAATTATCACCAAAGAATAGGTTGTCGGTGCACTTTCTAAAGCTAAACACGTAGTTTCAGTGGTGCCTGAAAATGTACTTGGTTGCTTAAATCAGGACCTATCAGACCCATTAGGATTTCTGTTTAACCGCAGCCTCCTAATAGGCTTTGTTCTGATTAGAGTGGAAGATAGCTGCAGTCATCCCTCCGCATAAAGGGGGCCATTTACTGACCCAGGGAATTACAGACCCATAAGTTTGACTTGTCTTGTATGTAAGACCATGGGAAGAATAATCGTAGACTTGGTAAATGAAGCTGGAAACCTCCAAATACTAGACCTGACCCAAGTCTGCTTTATCAAGGGCAGGTCATGCATACTGAATCTGGTGCATTTCTTTGAGAAAGTCAACTAAGGTCATGGATGACTGTAAAAGAGTACATGATACCTATATCAACCTGACAAAGATATTTGACACAATTCCCCACTTGGGTGTTACAAATAAACTCATAAAACTGGGCATAAATCCCTACGTCAGATGGTTATCCAGTTGGCTCAAGTATGGGGGGGTCACATGATTAATTGGGTGGATCCAGATCTAGCAAGAAGCCATTTGGACCACTTCCGTTAGCTTTGACTTCAGAGAAGTATATACCTAATGTGGAAGGCTTCTGGATGACAGTTTGCCGACAACTGCAAGCTGGGGACAATCACTGAATCACCCAACAATATTGGATATCCTTCAGGAGGGTTTAGACCAGACAGATGCTTGGTGCTAGAACCATGGCCTAAAACTAAACGCAAAAAAAAAGCATCATCATACCCTTTGGGAAGTCAAATATCCCTGCAGATTCCATCAGTAGCACACCCCTAAGAGTAAACTCGGAGGTGAGAGGTCTAGGTACGCAGATAGCCTAAACTTTGACTGTCACATGTCCACAGTGGTGAGAAAGTCCTTTGTGGCACCACTTATAAGTAAAAGTATGTCCTCCAGATCCCAGAAAATTATAGTCCTGCTGTATAGACCAGTAATAGAGTACAATATGCCATTTGGCATGTACTTGACTAGACACTTAGCAGCCTGAGCGACCCGCGAGGTTCCTAACAAAGAAAATACAGGATGTAAATTATATGAACTATGCAAATAGTCTAAAAGTCATATCACTTTACTGTGTCTCCAAACGACTGTTAAGGGGTAACCTATGCCTGACCTACAGGGCGCTCACAAATCCAACCCTGATGGAGCTGCTATACATCTGCAACAGCACAAGGGTCGACCAATCCAGGAAACTAAACTTAATCAGCACCGCAAACAAAATCATGCTAGAGACAGCATTTGTGTCTGAGATTGCCCCTTCTTTGGAACAGGCTTCCTATTCTCATTAAACAGAGCCCTTTCCTGGCCCTCTTCACACGCAGTTGAGGTGTCGCAGATTTGTATCTGGGGTGTTGTCCAAGTCCCTTATGGATAAGGGCACTTGTAAGATGCTCAGTACACCGGCACAAATCCATGACATCCTCTTGCCCCTAGGGGTCCTATATTTGGTAAATTTGGGTTATCCTGGCCAGGCTTGTAAGGGCCCTTAACCTGTTAGCCTAGTAATCTCCTGCGAACTTAATAGCTCCTGCCTCTTAAAAGGCAGACTGCACAAAGTTCCTTAATTTTTTAAGTTTATATAACCTGACCCAGCAGCTGTAGCTGTAGTTAATCCTACTGCTGCTAAACATTTAATTCCAGTCCTACTCTTTCTGACAAGGATGGGAAGATTAAGTGCAGGGAGAGTATATGCTTCTGCTACTTCAAATTTTAAGAATCTTGAATTGTCAGGCTCATGTGTTAGTTTATTTGGACTATCTGTGAAAGTGTGAGGAATATTTTGTCTGCAGTTTGTTGTGATGAAAAATCTGCTTTAAATTTAGTTTCTTTTTTTTTTGTAAGTCGCAGGTCATTGTTTACGGTGTGTGACTCAGGACTATGGCCACTGGTATTGTTTTGAGGAGGTTTGCCTGCCTACATTCTCAAAACCTCCCAGATGTGAAAAATTCGATTTTTAATTTTTCTTTGAATAGAAATTTAGGTTTTAGTTCATTTGCTGCAGAGGTTATCAAAGTATGATGAAAGGGGTAAGGTGATGCAGGATCTGTAAGGTTTTTCAGCCCTCCTTTTCCAAATTTTCTTGGTTTAAGTGTCAAGGTGGGTTCCAAAAAGAATTCAGAAGGCCTCCCAAACCAAGGACAGTCCAACAAATGACTAAGGCAGTGGTTCCCAAACTTTTTCGATTCTCTGCTCCCTTGCTGAATCCAGGTTTTTCCAAGGCCCCCCCCCCCACGGCACTCATAAAGTGCATATTTTAGGGGTTCCAGTGTGTGTTTGTGTGTGTGTTTGTGTGTGTGTTTGTGTGTGTGTTTGTGTGTGTGTTTGTGTGTGTGTTTGTGTGTGTGTGTGTGTGTGTGTGTGTGTGTGTGTGTGTGTTTGTGTGTGTGTGTTTGTGTTTGTGTGTGTGTGTGTGTGTGTGTGTGTTTGTGTGTGTGTGTGTGTGTGTGTGTGTGTTTGTGTGTGTGTGTGTGTCAGACCTCTCAACTGTTCAGATTTTCGCCTCATATGTTTGGTATTTTCCTCCTAAAATCTGTACTTTTCCAAGTAGTTGAGGAGTGAAGTCCTTAAATAATGACAAACATTGAGTTTAGGACTCCACATCCTTCAGGTAATTCATGCTAATGCAAAACCTATTATTCTATCAACTTTCTAAGTTTGTAAGAGCAATATTTAAAATCTGTCCCTATTTGTCCCCCCCATCATTTTAGGCTTTGTCCAGATTTTTAGAGCAAAAAATCTTGACAAAGCCTAAACTGATTGGAGGGGGCAAATAGGGACACATTTTAAATATTGCTCTTACAAACTTAGAAAGTTGATAGAATAATAGGTTTTGCATTAGCATGAATTCTCTGAAGGATGTAGAGTCTTAAACTCAATGTTTGTCATTATTTAATGACTTCAGTCCTCGACTATTTGCCAGAAAAGTACAGATTTTAGGAGGAACACACCAAATATGTGGACTTTCTATCACACACACACACACATATACACACACACACACACACACACACACACACACACACACACAGCCACTTCCTCATTCATTCCTGCATTCACTCACGCATCGCTCTCACTCTCCCAATCTCACACACACACACACACACACACACACACACACACACACACACACACCTCTTTTGCTTTCATGCACACATTCACTCACACATGCAGACACACACTCACAGGCATTCACTTACAAATCAGTTGCTAAGCTTCGTGGCGCACCTGTGAGGAAGCCGCAGCTCCCCAAGGTGCTGCGGCGCACCATTTGGGAGCTCATGGACTAAAGGATCTTGCCCCCCCCATCCTGGCAGTCCCTTTTACCTTTTAGAAAGTCTGAAGCTCCTTTTTCTCTGACAGCAGATAGTTTGCAACAAATGGGTTTGAATATCTTTCATCAGGGTTACAAATGGCAGTAGGAGAAAATACCTCCTCTCCATGGGGGTAGGTGCTCATACACCAGACCAGTCACCACATGCTATCCCAAGAACTGATAGAACCAGACCCTCCTTTGCAGTTGGGGAAATGCTTTTATTCAGTGATGTTTTTAGTGCCAAAGAAGGAATGTTTGGAAACTAGTTCTGGATCGATCTTTCCTAAAACTGTTTGTGATAGTGAGCAAGTTCAAAATGCTGTCACTTCGCAAGTTCAAAATGCTGTCACTTCGCAACTTACCAGTAGAAGCAGTAACACTAGATTTAAAAGATGGTTATTACCACATCCTTATTCATCCAGACTTAAATGCTTTTAAGGTTTTGTCTCTGGATCACATGTGTTCTCTATGCTCCACGCTAGATATTATACCAAGGCACTCAAAAAAACAATAACGTGCTTTTAATATCCTTTTAAGTGTACAAAAATAAAATCCACTTTTCGTCAAGGCAAATGGCTCAACTTTTTCAGAAACCATACAATAAACAAACAGGTGGTTTATATACACTATTATACCTGTCGCATGATGAAAAAATTAAGGTTTAAAGGCAAACGGTATACATACTAATAGTTATATCTGAACTCTAAATGGTTCAATTATTCCCTTCAACCTCAACTATAAACCTCTCCAAAAACAGTATTTGTACCTTTTTGTTTGGTACAAGGAGCATAGATGAGCATAACTGTGTAATTATAAAATGGAAACAATTCTTAATACACAAGGTTATGTCTTACATGGTTTTCAGCTTAGTAATATGGCCCCATCACTCTATGCATGACAGAATGCACAAACAAGGTTAATTAACTAATATAATACATATTCATATTTTAATTCCATTTATACACTATACATTATAGATTTAAATATTTATTTTATTTAATATATATATTCACACTATTAGTGTACAGATATTTACATAATTTGTCTTGTATACTTATTCTTTATACTTATATACTTCTTACAGCTGTAGACTATATATACACACATTTTTCACACATTTTATATATAAAATACTTGCATATAGACATATATATATATAAGCACATGTGTATCCTTTACAGTCGCTATTTTTAATTTTTAATTGTATTTCATGTGTACCATTTTTGGAGAGGTTTATAGTTATAGTTGAGGTTGAAGGGAATTATTGATCCATTTAGAGTTCAGATATAACTATTAGTATGTACACTGTTTGCCTTTAAACCTTAATTTGTTCATCATGTGACAGGTATAATAGTGTATATAAGCCACCTGTTTTAACATTTATTGTATGGTTTCTGTAGAAGTTGAGCCATTTGCCTTGACAAAAAGTGGATTTTATTTTTGTACACTTAAAAGGATATTAAAAGCACGTTATTGTTTTTTCGAGTGCCTTGGTTTAATATCTAGCGTGGAGCATTAAGGACCCGTGATTCTTGCTGTTCCGAATAACTTGTGTTTTTCACCAATTTGTTTCCGTGTTTGTTCTACATGGATCCTGCAGCACCACCTAGTTCTACTCCTGTTCCTAGCCAACAAAGTGAAGAAGGTAATTTGACAGCCCTAATCGAACTGCTGTCTCAAAGTTGATAATCTCTCCAAGAGACTGGACGATACTGCCCAACCACAAAGTGACCTGGTCCGAAAAAGTCAAACCCATTGTACTACTAATGCGAATGTACCTTCCCAAGAGGGGCGGAGCTCCTCGAATTGTCAAGCAACGTCATCCAACGGTCCTGGTTTTCGTAGAAGCGTTACTGCTGGCGAATTAGTACCAGGGAATTTACAGAACGGTTTGTTCCAATCTGCGAATATGATACCTTTAACCACGCCAAATTTGGATACCTGGGTGAATAGAACATTTTCCTTTACTGGATCAAATATTAGCACAAACAATACTGTTGAGAGTATGCAAGAGTTAAGAATTGATTTAACAACTAAACTAAATATGCTTGACGAGAAGTTGTGTAAACTCAGGAAAGAACAACTCGAAATAGCTTACTGTCATGAATGCATCAGTTTAAAAATAATTCCTAAGGGTCTAAGACTATGGCAGTACCCTACAGGTCTTATTGGAGGATCCGACTTCCATAAAGCCCTAACAAATATGTTTGATAGGCACGGTTTTTAGTTGTTGGAACTGTTGTGCACTCATTACCAAATAACTGTTGATAAACTTTTAGCGGAAACTAACCGCTTAGACTCAGACATTAAGGATGACTGTGATTTTTCTAGGTACTGCTTCGAATATAGCCGCATTTTCGACAGTATTGATCAGTATTTGTCGAAAATAAACGCTACTAAAGTTAAGAAAATCAAACGTGATGTAAGGGATTACGAAGCAGGTACAGCATACCCCAAGCCACCATTGCTTCATGGGGACTCAATTGTGAACAAAGTTACTAGTGAAGTACCACAGAACCAGGAGTATAGTTCTGTTGTCTCTTCTAGTAACAATAATCAGGCAGTATTTATTTATTTATTTTTTTTATTTAACATTTGTTGACCGGGAAAGTCCGACTAGGTTCCACAGATCCTGTTTTCAGCGGAGGCCCAGGGAGAAATGCTCCAGAAGCATGTCTTTAGTAGAGTACCAACATAATGATAACACAGGTTTCATCCGGTGGAGTGAAAGGATAGCATCTTCTAACAATAGTAACAATAGAAATAAATTAAATCAGAATGAATATTCTGGAAATCTAAATCAAAGGAATTTTCAAAACCGAGCCTCGAACTATGTTCCATCCAAAGCGAGGGCAACCAGGAACAAGAAGAGGAACAAATGGTAGCCGCCACAAACCTTATGTTACCCGTAGACAATGGTGCTAAATGCAGTATTTTGGTCAACTTAAATAAGGACTTTAAGGTTTTTAATTATTCTGATGTTTCTCTAAGTCCGGAAATGGTTGAACTATTAGCAAAAGGTCACACTTTTGTCCCTACTGTTAAACTGGACTTAGCAAATACCCTTATTGATTTAAAACTATTCACCAGGAAATTGAACTTGTTAGCTTTAATGGGAGTAGATAGGAACAGGAAAACTGATTATTATGTTGCGAGTGTGTACAATCCACCCTTACACCCATTGATTGCATTTTTCGAGCAGGTTAGTGAGTTGGACCTACGTAACCTTAAGAACGCAACATACATGCCAGGTCACTCAAAGGGTAACCACTATAACATTAGTAGAGAGGATCGGGATAACTTGAAGTTCTTATGCCAAGCCCCAGTCCGCATCATGAAACCAGACAAGGGAGGTGGCTTAGCCATATGAATATTAATGATTATAATAGAAGAATGTCTGTCATTCTAGATAGTGACACTTATGTGGAAGCATCTAGAAACGAATTGAATGATGCATATAGAAAAGTAACAGCTTTTATAAAAGAACTGTATATAGAGGCAAGGATAGACAAAACATTGTGTAACTACTTGACTCAACCTGCCCCTAGGATACCAATATTGTTTGGCATCCTGAAAGTACATAAATGTATTGTTGATCCACCCATGAGGCCATTAGTCGATGGCAGGGACAGTATTACATATACATGTGCCAAAGTGGCTGATAATATTTTAAAGAAATATATAACACGTGAAACTCAAATTTCGAAGGACTCATGGTCATTCCTTGAAAACATCAATAATCTTGAGTTCAGGGATGAAGACTTGTTAGTCACAATTGATGTGAAAGATCTATACTCCTCTATCCCGCATAATGAGAGGATAGAGTGGGTGGCACATATGTTGAAAATCCTTGAAGCCCCTCAGAGTGAGATCCAACTGGTAGTAGAATTAATAGACACAGTTTTATCTTACAATTATGTACTGTTTAACAATGAAATATACCATCAGAGTAGGAGTGGCAATGGGTTCCCCTTGTGGCGCTAGTGTGGCTAATTTAGTAATGGCATATTGGGAAAGGGAATTTGTGTTAAAAAACCCAGTATACAAAGGGCATATTCAGTTTTATACTCTGTTTTTAGACTACATATTTATCCTTTTTCAGGGTAGTACGGACGAGGTAGAAAATATGTTGGAAATGTTTAATTCTAGTACTACTTTTTTGAAATTCACATCTAACTATGACAAGGATAGAATAGCTTATTTAGATGTAGACCTAAGCAAAGATTACCAAGAAAAAATGTATGTTTCGAAGATCTTTTGAAGAGAGACCTATTCCAATATGTTCTTACACTACACTAGCTGCCACCCAACCTTTCAGAAAAAATAAGTAGTGAAAGGTCAAATAGTCAGAGCCGCAAGGATGATTACTAGAGACATTGAGTTTGAAGATGAATGTAAACTTTTGAATTCATACTTTGTACAGAGAGGGTACCCATGCCATTTGATTTTAGAGATAATCAAAGAGGTGCAACATAAGAGAATGACAGGAATGTATACCCCAATTTTGAACAATAGGGGTATGGGTAGAATGGGAGCTAGTATAGAAAAACATTCATTCAACCCTTACAGTTTTATTTGCACTTTCAACATGGATTCATATAAGGTAGTAAATATCATCTTGAAAAATTGGGATATCTTGATGAGAGAAAGTAAATTAGAGGAATTTTTCCTTTAACACCAAAAGTAGTTTACAGGCGATGGAACAATTTGAAAGCTATCTTAGAATCCAATAGTAAGCCACGTACTAACAGAGAAGGCATGTATAAGTGTAACATGTGCCGGTTCTGTAAATATATTGACACAGGAAGTAATTTTACAATAGCTGACAAGAAATATACTTCCAATGGGAGATATAATTGTTGCAGTAGACAAGTTGTTTACGTAGCCAAATGTTCATTATGCCCAGCTTTCTGTATAGGTAAGACCGATAGGAAGCTGGGCGAGAGAATTTATGAACATATATATATATATAGTATTAGTAAAAATAAATTAGAAAACGCGTTGGCAAAGCATATTAGTGAAAACGAAGGGCACCAATTCAAATTTAGGGTTATTGACCAACTGAGGAATGATGGAAGGGGTGGACCAGAGTCACTGAAATTAGAAAGAAATTAACTTCTCTGGCAATTGAGAGTGAACGCACGTCAATATCCAGGGATAAATGAAATGAGTACTATTATGTGTATTTTAAGATTGAAAAACTTAGTTAGATAGATATAAATTATAGTTTTGGGCCGAGTAAATGTATAATCAATTTTACTTTATTTCTTTGTTTCACTCTAGTGGAACATACACTTTTTACTCTATTGAATATATATTTTGTTGAATACATTTCATAGGATATATTTTGTCAATATTGTATTTTATTGTATTTCCACTCTTGTGTAGCTTTATTCTCATATGTTCTTCATACCACATTGCTGCAGTCCTAACACTTGGGGTAGTCCGCTGTCCCAGTCGGCCCGAATACCAAAGTATATGGCTGACGACGGTCAAGGCGCATTAGTCTGACGTCAGGACGTCAGGGTACAAATGCGCATGACCGACGTCATATCCTCGGTCTTTTTTGCCGCATGGTCCGATGCAGAAGCAGTTTTGCAAGTGCAGGTTGGCGTTCTGAGATTTTCCGAAGTCGGAGTTTCAGACCGAATCCAAGTTGGCTAAGTACCCGTTGGGGATTATTTTGTTTTTTCTTGCCTCAGTATTTACCGGATGTCAGAAAAAGTGAATAACTGTATTTCTTGTGGGAAACAGATACCTCATAGGGATTACCATACCTTGTGTATACCTTGCTTAGGGCCTGAGCACGGCGGTTGGTTGTCGCTCTTGTGCTAGATTTAACAAACGCACTATAAAGAGAAGATTAGATTGTGCCAGGTTAGTTTTGGGAAGCGGTGTAATTATAAAATGCCGCCGGATGCTCCGACGCCCGCAAAAAGCGCAAGGACAAAACAGCAAAGCCTAGGTTGGAAGAACTGTCCGTCCCGGACGCCGGTTCTTTAGAGGCTCGGTGGAGCCAGGGGTTCAGCCAGAAATTTCTTTGGAATCCCAGGGAGAGACTTTATTACTGCAAGATGTGACCTCTCAGGAGGTAGGCCAGGCGGAAGGGGCTTCTCAGGTAGCTGTTCTTCCCTCCCTGCCTAAGGTGGTTTGGCCCTCCTGCTGTTTCCAAGGCTTCTCCCAGGGGCAGGCCAGGTTTTGTTTCAGGAGTTACCCCTAGTTCTTCAGGGTCTGTACCTAAGAAGCATATGCTTAAGATGGCAGAAGATTTGATTACAATGATTAGAGGTTCTATGCCCCCTCCTGATAAGAGGCCTAGGGTGGAACCTGAGCTTGGGAGTTTTGAGCAGTGTTCGGATGCTTCTGAGTCTTCGGTTGAAGACTTGCAGGAGTATTCCACTTACTCTGATTCTGATGTAGATGATTCTACTCCTTCTGCTTCTCCTCCTGAGGATTTTTCATTTTCAGAGACTCTTCATTCCATGAGGGAGCATTTTAAATGGGAAGGTCAGGATTTCTCTGATTCCAGGAAAAGGCTTAGGGAATTTTTGTTTCTACCCCAGCATAGGCCTTTAGCTATACCTCCTGTTCTGAATGTGGTAGAGGATGTTTTTGCAGAGGCTTCTCTGAACCCTGACTCTTTGCCTCCTGCTCCAGTTAAACCGGATAGATATTATAGGGTGCCTGAAGCTCATAAGTATCTTTTAAGAGTCCTAGGGCAGACCCAGAAACTGTTTCACAGGGGCCTAAAGGTGTTAAGGCTTCTGTTGTTAAAAATCCTGTTCCTCCAGATAAAGAGGCTAGGGCTTTGGATAGATGGGGAAAGAAAGTGTATACTTCTTCCACTTTGGCCATGAGAGCTTTGAATTGCCAGTTTCACATGTTGAAATACCAAAATTATCTCCTTTCACAATTAAAGTCTAAGGTAGATGCTTTGGCGGAAGGTATTGAGTGTAAAGAGTTGCAGGATTTAGTTCATGTTTCTGAACAGGTGGGTAAGCATTCTTTGCAATGTGGTTTTGATGCTGTGCAGGCCTCTTCGAGGGTGGCTGCCACTGGTTCGGTTCTTCGCAGGCACGCCTGGTTGAGGGATTAGAATTTAGCTGAGCATGTGAAAACAAGGATTTTAGATGCTCCTTTACAATCTGATGTGTTGTTTGGTTCGCCTGTGGAAGCAGTTCTAAAGAAAATGGAAGACAAGGCTAAGTCTATGCAGACTGTTAAAGATTTTTGCAGGTTCAGCCTCCAAGTTTAGTAGAAATTGGCCTACCAAGGGGTGGACATATCCTGCTTATGATTCCCAGTCTAGGGGTAGGTCTAGACGTGGTAGAGGCAGAGCTCAAGGTTCTTTTAGGCCTAGAACAGGAGTTCACCTGCTCAGTCTTCTGATGAGGGCAGGGGTCAGTCCTTTCGGAAGCAGACACAATGACCTGCCTTTTCAGCTGCCAGAATCTTCTCGCCTGGCAGCACCTTTGGGAGGAAGGTTGGCACTTTTCAAAGAAAACTGGAGTTTAATTACCCAAGACAGATGGGTATTGGATATCATTCACCACGGTTACAGGTTTTATTTCCATACCTTGCCTCCTTTCAAAGGCATGCCAGACATTCCTCCTCAACAAAGGAAAGAGGCTCACAAGCAAATTTCTCTGTTGCTCCAAATAGGGGCCATTCAGCCGGTTCCTGTGCCAGAAAGGGGCCTAGGATTTTATTCTCGCCTGTTCCTAGTACCAAAAAAGGGGAACACGTGGAGACCAATTTTGGATCTGTCTATCCTCAACACTTATCTGGACATTCCCAAGTTCAAAATGTTGACGTTACAACAGCTTTTAGCTCTGCTGGGCAAAGATCACTGGATGGTAACTTTGGATCTCAAGGAAGCTTACCTTCATGTTCCTATCAGACTAATTTGCAGGAAGTATCTGCGTTTTCGAGCTGGGAATTCTCATCATCAGTTCTCTGCATTGCCCTTTGGCTTATCTACTGCGCCCAGAGTATTCACAAAGGTTCTGGCTCCAGTGATAGCTTTCTTCAGGCTAAAAGGAATACAAATCTATCCTTATTTGGACGATTGCCTGATTCTGGCTCAAGGAAGGGACGTGCTTCAGCATTTAGAATATGTGATAGCAGTGCTAAGATGCCTAGGGTATTCTGTGAACGAAATAAAGTCCAGTCTAGTACCCTCTCAAGACATGTGCTTTCTGGGTGTGAGACTGAATACAGCAACCCAGATGGCCTTTTAACCCCGGACAAACAAAAGAATCTTTCTTTACTTCCATCAACTATCTCATCAGTCCGGCTGACTGCAAGGACAGTCCTTCAAGCCTTAGGGTTCATGGCATCTTGTATTCTGGTACTTCCCAATGCCAAACTGCATATGAGGAAGCTACAATGGTATCTCAAAAATGTATGGACACAGCACTGCCAGGATTTGGACACTGTCATTCAAATAATACCTTGCATTCAAAAGGAATTTTTGTGGTGGGCTCAGGAATGTCACCTAAACAAGGGACTCTCTGTGACCCGGCCAGAGGCGAGTCAGATTCTAACGACAGATGCCTCAGACACAGCTTGGGGAGCTCATCTGAATGGAAAGTGGATACAAGACAAGTGGCCTGCCAGACTGCAGCATCTACATATCAACATGAAGGAGATGTTAGCAGTCCAGTTTGCATTACTGGCTTTCAAGGATTTACTTCTTCCAGGGCAGGTGTTGATTCTAACAGACAACACAACTGTCATGTGGTACATCAACAAACAAGGGGAACACATTCTTATCCTCTATGCAGGCAAGCAATGATTTTGTGGGAGACTGCTAAGCTTGCAGCTGAATCTTCAAGCAAGGTTTCTGCCAGGAGCACAGAACTCCTTAGCAGATGTGTTAAGCAGGCAAATCATGGATCCCCACGAGTGGAAACTGGATCTTCATGTATTTCAGACGTTGACAGTGTCATGGGGAACTCCAGACATAGATCTGTTCACTTCTCCACTAAACCACCAGCTGCCAAAGTTTTGCACGAAAAGGTTTCATCACACAGCCTGGAAAGTGGATGCTCTTTCTTTCAGTTGGAAAAATCTTCATGTGTATGCCTTTCCACCTCTGCCTCTCCTCCCAAAGGTACTTCTAAAGGTCAGACAAGACAAGCCAAGGATGATTTTAATAGCTCTAGATTGGCCTCGGCAGCACTGGTCATTGCTGAGGAGTCTGGTAAGGAAGCCTCCATGGCCCTTACCTTTGATTCCACACCTATTGTCTCAGGACGGGCATCTGCTCAATGTCAAGCTTCGCTCTCTTCATCTAACAGCTTGGCATATTCTGTTTTGAACCATAGCAGGTCTCAGCTTCCTCAACAAGTTTTGAATGTGATTGTGGAAGCCAGAAGACCTAGTACAAGGAAAGTGTACGCAGGAAAATGGAAGAGATTTTTATTTTGGTGTGCAGCAAAGGATTTGGATGTTTCTGAGCCAAATTTGAGTGTGGCTCTTCAATATCTTACTGAGTTATTGGACAAAGGTTTGTCTTTCTCTTCCATTAAGATTCATGCTGCAGCAATTTCAGCTCACTATGATTGTGACCCACCATTGTTTTCTCATCCTTTGTTCAAGCAATTTCTTAGAGGGGCAAAGAATATAAGACCCCACGTAGAGCTCCTACTCCTGCTTGGGACCTCAATTTTGTTTTGGAGAAACTCACTCTACAACCTTTTGAGCCTGCAGCTACTGCTGAATTTAAATATTTGTCATGGAAGACTGCTTTTTTGTTAGCCATTACATCTGCAAGAAGGGTGTCTGAATTGCAGGCCCTTATGGCGTTGAGCCTTTCCTGATTTTTCATAAGGATAGGGTATCTTTACGCATTAATCCTTCCTTTATGCCTAAAGTGGTTTCTAGTGTGGCTTTAAACCAAACTATTCATTTGCCTACCTTTTATGCAGATCCCCAAAATAAGGGGGAAAAGATTTTGCACACTTTAGATGTACACAGGCAGTTGCGTTATTATTTAAGCAGGACTAAGGATTTTAGGCAGTCTCAGCAGTTGTTTGTTTCTTTTGCTTTGAGTTCTCAGGGCAAGCCTGTGTCAAAACAAACTATTTCTAAGTGGATTGGGTTTTGCATTGCATTTTGTTATTCCCATCATGGCAAGGAGATTCCAGCTGGGATTAGGCCTCATTCCACTAGGGCTACTGCCACTTCAACAGCATTTCTAAGGGGGTGGCAACTAAGGATATTTTGGAGGCAGCTACTTGGAGTTCAGTGCATACTTTCCTAAGCATTACCACCTTCCTCTCTACTCTAAATCTAGGGCTGGTTTTGCCACGGCTATTTTGCAGGGCATGTTGTCAGCTCCTGCTTCCTTATGATTTGCCAGCCTCCCTTACCTCTGCTTTGGGATTCTACCCAAGTGTTAGGACTGCAGCAATGTGGTATGAAGAACATAGTACAGTTTTGTACCTACCATAAATGTAGATGTTCAAGATCCACATTGCTGCAGTCCAATTACCCTCCCTCCTTCCCTCTGTGTTTAGGGGTGGTTGTGTGGGTGAGGTTATACTCTTGTAAATTTGTATATATTGTATATATATTTGGTGCAGGAGTGTGTGGTGTTTTTTGGTTTTAGCCTTATCTTTTTAGGGTCTTCTGACATCTGGGGCAAGAAAAGACTGAGGATATGACGTCGGTCATGCGCATTTGTACCCTGACGTCCTGACGTCAGACTAATGCGCCTTGACCGACGTCAGCCATATACTTTGGTATTCGGGCCGACTGGGACAGCGGACTACCCCAAGTGTTAGGACTGCAGCAATGTGGATCTTCGAACATCTACATTTATGGTAGGTACAAAACTGTACTTTTTACTTTTTAACTTTATCTTTCATTTTAGTTTTTGTATTCGTACCAGTATTTGTACCTTTTTGTTTGGTACAAGGAGCATAGATGAGCATAACGGTGTATAATTATAAAATGGAAACAATTCTTAATACACAAGGTTATGTCTTACATGGTTTTCAGTTTAGTAATATGGCCCCATCACTCTATGCATGACAGAATGCACAAACAAGGTTAACTAATATAATACATATTCATATTTTAATTCCATTTATACACTATACATTATAGATTTAAATATTTATCTTATTTAATATATATATTCACACTATATTAGTCTACAGATATTTACATAATTTCTTATATACTTATTCTTTATACTTATATATACTTCTTACAGCTATAGAATATATACACACATTTTTCACACACCTTTTATATATAAAATACTTGCATATAGACATATACTATACTATGAAACTATATATAAGCACATATGTATCCTTTACAGTCGCTATTTTTAATTTTTAATTGCATTTCATATGAACTGTTTTTGGAGAGGTTTATAGTTATAGTTGAGGTTGAAGGGAATTATTGAACCATTTAGAGTTCAGATATAACTATTAGTATGTATACTGTTTGCCTTAACCTTAATTTGTTCATCATGTGACAGGTATAATAGTGTATACAAGCCACCTGTTTTAACATTTATTGTATGGTTTCTGAAGAAGTTGAGCCATTTGCCTTGACGAAAAGTGGATTTTATTTTTGTACACTTAAGATATTAAAAGCACGTTATTGTTTTTTCGAGTGCTTTGGTTTAATATCTAGCGTGGAGCATTAAGGATCCGTGCTTCTTGCTGTTCCGAATAACTTGTATTTTTCACCAGTCTGTTCACATTTGTTCTCTGCCTTTACCTGTTGGACTATCCAGTGCACCAGGAATGTTCACAGTGTGTAGCTCCAGTTATAGGTCTTTGCAGGCTACATATATCCACATTTCTTCCATATTTAGATGACTTTCTTATCTTTGCAGTGTCTTTTTTAAAGAGTCCAGAATCTCTCACCTGGGGTGTGAGAGCTCTTGGAACAAGCTGGGTTTCCAAGAGAACATTTCAGAAGTCTTTATTTGATTCCTTCTCACAGGATTGTGTTGATTATCATCTAGTTATCTCGGGTCAGAGAGATTTACTTTTGTAGGAAAAAATTAAATCTATATTTCTAAGATTTTCCACTCAAGACTTCAGTTACCACAAGGGAATACCTCAGGATTTTGGGTCTGATTCTCATGATACCCCTGACAGGACACCACGTGAGAAAGATACAGTGCTGTCTAAAAGTCTGTGGTCCCAGCACCAGCACCCTTTCTTTTCAAATCACAGTACTGGGGGTTGTGTTAGGAGAAATCACTTTGTGGAGATGGTGAATTTCCTAAAATTCAGGTCCAAAGCAGTCAGCACAGATGTCTCTTGGACTTTGCTTGGGGGAGCAGTTCAAGAGTTATAAACGTGTGTGGAACACCAAGGGACAGACACATACACATAAATATAAAAAGGCATTCTTGTTCTGATCAAGGCACCGACTCCGAAACATCTTTGGTCTCCGGATGTCTTCAAGTTGCAGACAATACCACATTTATGTGGTACATCAACAATCAAGGGGGAACCGGGTCATATCCCACTTTGTAGAATAGCCATGTTAGTGCTGTGAAGTTGTATCCCAAAACTATCTTACTCTTCAGGCATTTTACATTCCATTGGAGCAAAATTTTGTGGTAGACAAGCCAAGCAGGCCAAGAGCAGTCCCTCATGAATAGAGACTCGATCTGGGGGGGGGGGTCTTCAAAGACTTGATCCATCTTTGGGGGGTTCCTGAAATTGCCCTGTTTGTTTCCCCTCTGAACAATCAGCTGGCAAGATCCTCTTCCAGGACTCCATGCAAGAAGGCCTGGAAGATGGATGCCTTTTTCTTCCCATAGACTGGAGCATTCCTGTATGCTTTTTCATCCTTTCCACCGAGATCCGTGGTATTTCTGAAGAACAGAAGGAATCACCCAAGGTCAGTGTGGTGACACCCTTCTGGCCCAGTGATCTGTTTTTCTCTCTTCTCTTGGAAGTGGTTAGGGGCAATTACCACACGCTTCTTTACAGAATGGGGCAATTACCACACGCTTCTTTACAGAATGGATCTACTCATACAAGAACAGGAATTTTACTGGGCTCCATTATTTTTCCAGGCAGTGAAAGATCACACACTCTGGCCTTTTTCAAATTGCTGCACTTTGCCACACCAGGTAACTCCTCACTCCCTGCCCTCCTGCTTCCTCTCTGTTTACCCTTCATTTCCCCCATCCTTCTCCTGTGATCCTTCAGCACTCTTCATTGCATCAAAGCCTTTATATCTATGGCTCAGGATCATAGGAGGTTACTAAGCTATTGGCCCTGAGGCCCATATAAGCCAAGCCTAGAGTTTAGACCAGGTTTAGACAAGTCAGCACCCAAAGCCCCTGTCCAGCAGGGACACAGGTGGAATCCCCGGGGTGTATCTTCTGTTTCCTATCCAGTTATCCAGGTTGCACTTAAAAAGGGATAGTGAGGTACTCTGCTTGGTGTGGAGAGGGAGTCTATTCCACAGATGGGGGGAGTCTCTGGGACACAAATTTGTCCCGCCAACAAGTCCTATTGATATCGCAGACCAGGCTCAGGTCGCTAGAGTGGATCTTGACTTACAGATATGCAGCAGTCCCATCAAGTTGGGGTCTGAGATTGCTTTGTATGCCAGACATAGGTCACCTCTGAGGAGTCTGTGTCAGCGCTTTCAATGTGTCTTTGTAGGGTAGATGTTTGAGGCCATGGTTTCTTCTGGTGAAGAACCTCTGTGGTCTCCAGCTGCTGCATGTGATTTGCAAGGTACATGCCGAAGGAGACATTGTACTCAATAATTGACCTTATAAGGGAAGAATACAGGGATGTTATGACCTCTTTGTTCCTAGATGAGATGCCCTTACTTTGAGGTGGGACAAGTAGAAAGCTTTCTGTACAACGGAAGCAACATGGTGGTCAAAAGTAAGGTTGCTATTAACCTGGGTGCCTGAATCCCTCACTACTGATTGTGTACTTAAACGTTATTAATGTGATATGTGGGGATGTCACTCTCCCCAAAGGGGATGATGATGCATTTTTTGGTATTCAGCTTGAGGCCATGTTTCTGGCACCAGTCATTTGGGTGAAGCCCTCTTGGGAGGACGTCCACATCACTTAGGAAATTGATGACTGCACTCGGCTTGCAGTCATCTGCAAACTTGGTCAGCCGTAGCCACTGGTTTTGGCCTGCACCTCAGAGAAGTATATCCCGAATAAGAGGCCCCAAGACCAATCCCTGGGGTACACCACTCATTACTGGTCTACTGTTTGAGGCAGCTTCCCCTATTTTGATTAGGTGGGTTCTGTCAATGAGCAGTTTGCTACCCATCTGGTAGCATATAGATTGATGCCTAGTTGAGAGAGTTTGTTTACTATGCCCGAGTGGGGAATAGTGTCAAAGGCTTTGGCCAGGTCAAGGTAGGTGCTGTGCACAGTCTTTCCCTCGTCCATGACTTTGGTGACTGTCTCAAGTCGATCAGATTTAACATACACGACCTCCCCTTGACAAAGCTAAATTGTGTGGGATAGAGTGTTTGGAGGTTGCCAGTGTCCCTGTTGTTGAGGTCCTTGATAATCTATTCCATGGCCTTACAGATGAGGCTAGTTAGGCTGATGGGTCTATAATTTCCTGGCTCGGTGGACAACTCCACCTGTGTGTAAAGGGATGACAGTGGCTGTCCTCCACTCAGCTGGGACAAAGCCGGTACTCAGGCTTTGGTTGAATAGGGTGCCTATTGGTGCGGCAAGTTCGAGCCGGAGTTCATTTAGGATGCAGCCTTGGATGTTATCGGGTCCCATGGAGGCTGTATTTTTTGCCTTTGAGAGGGCAGTGATGACCTGTTCTCTAGAGATAAGGGGTGGGGGGCAGGTACTGGGGATATCCCGATTTACTGAAGGGGGACAGAGGGGGGAGAAGTTTTCACAGAATCTGTCGGCCAGTAGATTGGCTGTATCTACAACATTTGTGTATATGGTGTCCTTGACCACCAGTTTTGAATAGATCTGGTGCTTCCTTTGAGATTGTGAGCATATGTTATGATTGTCTCTAGTAGATGTGGCCAATTTGGACTCAAAGTTGACTTTAGAGGGTTTCAGTAGTGCTCAGAAGCTTGGATTTCACATCCTGTAGTTACTTTTTATATTTGTTCCAAAGCTAAGTACTGTTCAGTTGCTCTTAATTCTGTGATGATCTGTGTAGCTAATACCAAGCGTATTTAAGTACTTTCCTTTTAATGTGTTTATTTTACTTTGTGTGTGTGTGTGTGTGTGTGTGTGTGTGTGTGTGTGTGTGTGTGTGTGTGTGTGTGTGTGTGTGTGTGTGTATGTTTTTATTCATGTTCTCTGTTATATCTGATGTATGTAGTTATTTTGCGTACTGTAATAAGTCCCACTGTGTCCAGTCTACAGATACGTCAGTTAATGAGCAAGTCTAACTGTGCTTTTTGGGAGTTTGCTTTGAGTATGGCCACCAAGCCACCCTCGCCTATTTGCCATTATAGCTTACATAAAATGCATAGTATTTCTGATTTTAAAAACCCCTTTCATCTGGTTATTTTCAGTTTTTAGCATAGGTTCATAGGTTGGTACTAGGCCATCAGCCCTAGGGCCTATACAAGCCTAGCCATAACAATTCCCTGGCTATTTCTTCCCACACTATTTACTTCCCTGGACACCTGTCTAGCAGGGCGACTGACGTGATCCCCGGGGTGAATTTCCTTTCTCCCATCCAATCGTCAAGGTTCCTTTTGAAGAGGACCAAAGAGGCACTCTGCTTGACATGTATGGGCAATCTATTCCAGAGTCTGGGGAGTCTCTGTGTCAGGAACCTATCCCTCCAGCATGTTTTGTTTATTGTGATGACAAGGTTTAGATCCCTGGAGCATGTGGCTCTGAGGCATTGGGACTTCTTTAAGTGTAGCATGTCCAACAGCTCTAGGTTTGACATGGCCTTGTATGTTAAGCAAAGATCGCCTCTGAGTAGACGATATGCGACAGAGTATAGCTGGAGTTTTTTAAGGCGGTCAGCGTAGGGCATCTGCTTTAGGCCTGTGATTCTTTTAGTGAGGTATTTCTGTGGCCTTTCCAGTTGTTGCAGATGTCTTGAGAGGTACATACCAAACTGGGCATTGTATTCTATAATGGGTCTAATGAGGGATGAGTACAGTGGGACAATGACCTCCTTTTTCCGGATGAAAAGCCCTTAGTGATGAGGTGTGCCACATAGAAGGATTTCCTGACTGTTGTGGTGATGTGGTTATCGAAGGTGAGACCACTGTCAACCTGTGTCCCTAAGTCTCATCAAACTTTCGGTGTTTAGTGTAATGCCACCTATATGGTAATTCACGGATACATGTTTTTTCCCAAAGGGGATAACTATACATTTCTTGGCATTGAGCTTGAGCCCATGGCTCTGGCACCACGCATCTGTTTCTGTAAGGCCCTTTTGTAGAGTATCCACATCATTTAGGGATTCAATAATGGCTCCCAGTTTGCAGTCATCTGCAAACTTTGTTATCCAGAGTCCCTTAGTGTTCGCCTGTACGTCAGAGAAGTAGATGCCAAACAAGAGCGGTCCCAGGACTGAACCCTGAGGTACTCCACTTGTCACTTGTCTGGAGCTGGATTTGGAGTCTGCTACTTTTACAGTGTGGATTCTATCGGTAAGCTAGTTAGCAACCCATTGGGTGACGTAGGGATTAATGTCCAGCTTAGTAAGTTTATCTATAATTCCAGAGTGGGGAATGGTGTCAAAAGCCTTGGCAAGATCTAGATAGGCTGTGTGGACCACCTTACCCTTGTCCATGGCCCTGGAGACTGATTCGAAGAAGTCAGTCAAGTTCAGGAGACAAGATCGGCCCTTCACGAACCCAAACTGGGTGGGGTCCAGTGTTTGAAGGTTGCCAATGTCTTTGTTTATAAGTTCCATGATAATACGCTCCATGGCCTTACAGATGAGGCTTGTCAGACTGATGGGACGGTAGTTTCTGGGATCCAAGGTGGATTCCTCCTTGTGGAGTGGGATAACTGTAGCTGTGCGCCACTTGGTGGGCACAAAACCTGAGGTGAGGCTGATTAAACATGACACTTAGGTGAGGTGCCAGTTCATATTGTAGTTCATGTAGTACACAGCCCGGGATGTCATCTGGTCCCATGGATGCTGTATTTTTAGTTTTGGAGAGTGCATTTTTTACTTGTGTGGCCATTATTACTGGAATTTGGCAATCTTCCGGTATTGAGATGGGCCATTTGGGGGGTGAGAGGGGGGTGAAGTTGGCACTGAATCGATCTGCCAGGATATTGGCAATATCCTTGGGATCAGTATATTTAATGCCATTCTGTTTTAGCTCAGAGCAGATCTGAGCATTGCCATTTAGTTTCTTGACATAGTTATAGAATGCCTTGTTGTCTTTGGAATCTTTGGCAATTTTATTTTCGTAACTAGCTTTGGAGGATTTTATGAGGGATCTCAGTTTCTTACTGAGGTTGGTAAGGAAGTTTTTTGCATCCTGGGATTTTCCTCTTTTTTTGCAGCATTTTCTTCCTTTTGTTGTAAAGTTTGTTTATGGCAGGGGACCACCAGATTGGCTTCTTTTTTTTGGATGAGAGCATCTTGGGATGGCACGATTTATGCATGAGTGGATGTGCTCATACAGTGCCTTAGTGTAGGATTCAGCAGTTGAACTTTCAGCTCCCGTCTGCATGGGTGTCATGAAGTTTGTCACTTTTGACTTGAGTAGCATGAAGTTGGCTTTGGAGAAGTTTTTTATGGAGGTTTCCTTACTGGGGGGTGGGGGTGGGATGTGGATGTTAAGGGTGATTAGCTTATGGTCAGACGTGACTAACAAGGGGGTGACCATAGGTGTGGAGCATTGATTTCCCATGTTGGTAATGACCAGGTCTAGGATATTGGAGCCCCTGGTGGGACTATGGATTAGTTGATCCAGGGCGTTGGAATTTATGAATTCCAAGAACAGTTGGGCAAAGGTGTTGGTAAATGAGTAGCTTTCCCAGTTAATGGCAAGGTAGTTAAAATCACCCAGTATTAGGGTGTTTGGTTCTATCTTAATATTTTCCAGTATGTTTAGAAAGGTGTAGTGAGAATCTTGGGGTATGGTGGGGGATCTGTAGCAAGCTACAATTTGGATTGCAGTCTTACCTAGTGTTAGTTGCACCTGGAGAATTTCAGATGCATTGTGTTGGGCAACTAGCCTGGTGGTGTGAATATCCTTGGTGAATATTGACACTCCTCCACCTTTAGTGTTTCGGTCCTGCTTTGGTGGCCGAAAAGTGTGGTAAGAGTTGTAGCCTGGTATTGCAGGGGTGCTCTCTGGAGTCTTGAACCAGGTCTCAGTTACTGCACAGATATCGATGTTCTCCATTTTTAGGAGTGCCTCGAGAGAGTGCATTTTGAGGTTTAGACTTTTAGCATCGAGTAGCATTACCTTCAGATTTTGCATGCTTGTACCTGTTAAGGTGGTGGTTTTGTTCTTTGAACTTTGCCTAAAAAAGGCACTATAGGGGTGGCAAGAGCCTTAGCCAGTAACCTGAATCCCAGAGGCGACAGGTGCAGACCATCTCTGGCAAAGCATCGTGGTCTGTCAATCATGTCGTCCCAGGCAGACAGATACTGGATCCCCTTTGAATGACACCAGAAGCTTAGCCAATTGTTGAAGTCAATCATTTTGTCCTTATATTGTGGTATCATTCTGGGCGAAGGCAGGATGCTACTCAGGGCTAGGGTCATGCCTGCCTGGGCCACATGATCCGAGAGCTCTTCCACGTCTCTTTTTTCATGTAGTCCAGGGAGGTACGTCTCAAGTCATTCACTCCAACATGGACAATGACAGAGCCATATTTGTACTTGTTGTGGAGCGACTTGAGTGCATGCGTTATGTGGCGGATCCTGGCACCCGACAGGCAGCTGACTGTAATTTTCTCCTTGTTCAACCTGGTGAGAGGGACATCAGTGTGCCGGACTATAGTCACCTATGACTAAAGTGTTAGGTACATTGTCTTGCCTTAGGGGCTGTTGCTCGGTGGCACACAGGTGTTTTGAACTATGTGACACTTTGGTTGTGATTGGTGTTTGTTTGCATTTCAGCTTCAGATTCCTTGTTGCTTGGGCAGGTTACAGTTAAGGGCCTCTGCATATGTGGATTTAGTGTTGCTATATGTGGGTGTTGGTGTGGGTTTAGAAGGGCTATGTGTTGCTTGAAGTGTATTGTGGGTGTTAACCTTCTCCTCTCGACTGTCTAGCACAATCTTGGGTGGAGAGAGCTTTGCTTCCATTTTGGCTATGTAAGTGCATCTCTCACAGGTTGTAGTGTTGGGTGGTAGAAGGAGAGGGTTGTCTGTGTCCATGAGGCAATTGCTGCATTGCCCCAGTATGCCCAGATTCACCAGGTGGACAGGAGAAATCACCGGAAGCTGACCCTTGGACATGCCTGGTTTGATGCTTTTTTTTTTTTTTTTTTTTTTTTGTAAAGTACAGGAGCTGTTTTCCCTTACCTTAGCAAGGTACTTTGTAATTATAGGCTGTTTAGTGCCTACTATTAATTTCTCCTTAACAAGGAGAGCTGAGTGCTTGTATCAGTTTAAGGCTTCCTAGTGCTTTCCAGCAGGTATTGGAGAAAGTGCTAGTCAAAGGGATGCTTAAAAGTAAGATGAAAAAAAATGCACACTGCAGTGTGCACTAGAGAAGGTAGACGTGAAAGTAGGTAACTTACGTTTTACCTGTTTAAAAAGTTAAGGTTTAATGGAGAGTTACTATTTTTAAATCAGCAAGATGGGTTGAAAGGGGTGGTCACTTTTGTATTCTGGTACTATGGAATACAGTAGGATGGCCAATAAATTTAAATAGTTGAAGGGGAGGGGTTTTTGATTTAGTGATTACTCTCACAAGCCACTGAAAGTAGAGAGGAAATGAGATGTATGGCCAGATTAACATAAGAGGCAGGCAACTAGAAATACAGTGGTATTTAACAAGACAAGTATGACTGGGTGGGAGGGCAGGGAAAACATTCTGCCTGACTCAGAAGAGAGAGAGCTGTGGTCTCTTTTGAAGTTTTAATATGCTGTTTAAGCAGAATGCAGGTAAAACACAAGGTAAAGAAAACAAACTACAGTATTTAAAATATACAAAATACAAAAAAAAGCAGTTGCTGTCAAATGGAGCAGTTCCATAGTGTGGTAGGGAAATTTAGCTGTGGGATTTCATTATGTAGTAAAGCAAAGTAGATTCCTTTTGGGGTTTGGAATATAGTGTCACTGGTTGTTGTGTGCTTGAACTAAATGACTGTGTGGGAGAGAACAGGATATTGTTAGTGGTACAGATTAAACAATGCTGAAAAATTGGCCCACTTCTTTCTTTGGTTGTAATGAATGAACCAGTTGGATTATGTCATACCTTTATTTTTTATTCATGCATTTTTCTCATTTTAGGGAACAGAAAGCAAAACGGAATAATCAGTGGGTGCCAACTCTACCCAACAGCTCCCACCATTTGGATGCAGTACCATGTTCCACCACTATCAACAGAAATCGTCTGGGGAGAGACAAGAAGAGAACCTTCCCTCTCTGGTAAGTGAAAAGATTGAGAAAACGGAGCTAAAGACATTTTTTTACAGCATCCAAGTTGCACAGACAGCAGTACAGATGCACAGACAATTTGCAGGCTAAAGTGCAGGATAAACTGCACCTGCTCTCACCCCTCCTAACTTCCAACCTCCTACTCCTTCTCCCACTCCCAGTCTCTTGAACTTTCCTTCTCTCCCTAGTCTCACATCTACTTTTCTCACCCTTCATCCTCTTCCCCCTCTTCACACCCACACCTGTGTAGGCATCTGCCTGTCACCCAATGCCATGCTTATTCTCCTCATAGTTCACTCTCACTTTATAGTTCATTGCTCATTGCTATACTGCATCCACATCTATTGTCCTTTATGACCTAATGTCTCTGTTAATTTGTATTGCATTATGTATAAACTACTGCTGAGATTGTTTTTGTAATGTACTGTATTATCTTTGCATGTATTGGTGATATTTGTGTGTGTGTATGTATTTTGGAGTTTTCTCCTGGGCCTCCATTGAAAAAGGGCACATCTTGGCACAGTGGACTTTCCCAGTTAACAGACTGTAAATAAATAAAGTAAACTGCCTGAAAAAAATTTCATTGCCATAAACCAAGTGATGCTGCAGAAAAAAATGCTGTAATGCAGATGGAAAACTGATCATGTAACAAGTCTGCCACAAAGCATGCTTCTGTAAAATTCCCAGACAGAGTAAGTTAAGCTGTAGTTAGTCTCCTCTTCAGTCTGTAAGGGGAGAGAGTAGCAATTTCCACAGGTATTCAGTAGTCAGTATGCTGTTTTCTTTTGTCAGGTGTCTTTAGAAAGCCAAGCAGTCTGCCACCTGGTTTGTACGACTGGAGTCTGTGAGTTCTTTCACCAGTTCATAATAGAGCGTAGTTAGAGTACACTGCCAAAGCTATCACTAATGGAAAGAATTTCTGCTGTTAATGGTACCGAGTGCCACTTTTCTAAGTAGCGAGACTTTTCCTTGTCCTCCAGTCAAAACAATCAATTCTCCCACTTCGGTGATGCTGTCAGACTTCCATAAGGGATTCATCTTTTCCAAGCATTCGTCTTTGTTTTAGAGCTGTTTCTGAAATTGACTGTTTTGAATGCTCTTTGTTTTTTGAGTATTCCATGCAGTGGCATGTTTATGCTGAATGCTAGAAAAGCATCACACTACCACAGAATTTCTTATTTTTGACCCAAGTAAGTCCATGTCTGTTCGGTAAGGGTGAGTGCCCAGCTACACTATCCTAGATTCCATTACAACAGGGTGAAGTTTTTCTACGTAGTTCTGTGTTCCAACCACCATTCTGTCAGTAGGTAGCCAAATCCAGTTCCACAACACAAAAGTGATCATGCTTTTTCTGCCCAGTCTAAGGAGTAGCTTTTGGCTAGAGAATAAGTAAAGCTTTGCAAGCCATTGTAAACAAAGTGGTCTACGTGGCAGACAGCTCCAGCCATGATATTCTTCCTTGTTATGCAAGTAGAACAGAGCAAGTTCAGGCTGTAAGATTCTTCCCCTTGACTTTTTTCCCTTTTTAAATGTGTTTTAATCAGAGGGAAGCATGTCCCAGAGTGCAGACATAGTACAAGAGTTTCCACAGTCATCCCAAATATCACATAGTTCACAGTTTGCAAAAATGCAGACTTAAATGTCATGGAGTGAACTTTTTACTGCATTTGCAAAATTATGGCCAGTAGGAGACTGAGATTATGATGTGTATGTTTTAATCTACTGGAAGTACTTTTCTGCAAAGGTGTTCAAACTAGTTTGTCCACAAGACATGCTGTGGGGGGTGATGTTTCTTTTGGAGTTTCTACAAAGATACATAACCACATTGTGGAGTTACATTTTTAGCCAATGTTTATAAACAACTTCAGGAACAACATTCTTTCCAGCTTTCTATCTCATCCTTTTTTTTTTGCTGATTCAAATAGCATGTTTTCCGTCAAGAGTTTGTCTTGTCCATGTGCGCGTCAGAAAAGTTGCATCTGATCACCTTTTGGTTCATTGTGGATATTTCTTTCCAGGTGACGCGAGACCCTTCCATACCTGCAGTATCAGTGAGTTGTAAAAATTTCAAGTTGTCAGCTGATATCTTGTGTAGTTTTACCAGCCTTCCCTAAGGTTTTAGTTATGTTATACCCCCTTTGCTCAGTCTACAAATCTGTTTGGCCTGTTTTGAGATTGTGCAGCATCTGTGGTCGTTCACTTTGTTGCTAATATTACTTACTCCTATGGAGTTCCCCATTTTAACATCAATTCTGGTTCCTGTGTTTTTGGTATACTTTCTGGTAAATGTCGTACTTCCTTATTCTTTTTATTCACATCTTGGTCCGCTGCTTCAGCATTTTAACAGCCCGGAATGATCCAGCCTTGTACAAATACTGCCATGTCTCAAGTACTACATCTCCATCCTGATCAGTGATGATGCTGTCCTTTCCACTTTGCATAGTCAGCCATTTGCCCGATGCCTTAATGCATCATTTGATGCCTTGCATTTGTGGTACAGAGTTGTTTACATTGTGGTCTCAAGACTTCTTTCCAAATGTTCATCCTTGGCAGATGCCCTCTTTGATGCATGAAATGCTGAAATGTTCTCCCACTACCTTGCTCCTTGTGGCCCCTTGTAGTGCAGGTAACTTACCAGTCAGAACAGAAGGAAGAGTGTGTTCAGACTAAATGCATGCTGCTCTGAACTCTGGCCATGGACATTCTGTGTAATATTTCTTGCTGTTGAATCAAGTCACATCCATTACTAGATTTTACTTTTATAATTCTCTGCTATTTCTGTCTTTATAGAAGCCCATTACACCAGTGAGTGTACTACCTTAGTCATTATAGCTTGTGTTTAAGTTCTCTGCTGCATCTCTTAACTGAAATATTAAATTTTCTGTTTTTTATCTCTGGAAACTTGCCCAGCAATGAATGCAATTCTTCACAGTTTCTGATTGTGTGTTCAGGCCGTATCTGGCGCAGACATTTGTAAATTTGACAAATGTCAGGTTTAAATTTCTGCAAGCTCATAGCAATGGTCTTGTACTCAGAGGCTGGAGGCATGCCACCAGGGATTCTAGGCAGCCTCTTTCAGGATAGAAGTACATTCATGGTCTTCATTTACTGAAATGAAATGTATAAAGCTTTTTTGTATTCTGTCAGTAGAAGTATGGCCAAACTGTATGTGCAGGTTCATTATTGTGTTTTGTGATCATGCTGTCTGAAACTGAGAGTACCTTCTCCTCCAGTGACTCTCTTGGTGCAGGAATTTCCAGAGGTAATGAGTCCAAAAGTCACTTCATTGTCCAAGTTTTGTCATTTTCCTTGGATAGAAATGTCCTACCATTTTAAGGAAGTGTTACTCTGCAACAAAGTAGAGTGGAACAAGTATTTATTTTTTTTCAGTATCACGCTTGTCCTCCTCTTGGTAGTATTTTCAGTCTCTCTCTGGAACACACTGCTTGTCTACCTCCAGACCTGCAACTACTAGCTGCATCGCATTTTTGTATTTTTCCATTTCGCTCTTGTTTACTGATGTATTGTTGTAACCATTTCACTCCACAGCTGTACTTGTGCAGCACAGTCTGTTGCAACTGTCTGACCCAGAAGATTCTGCTGCAGAAATCCTCCGCCATCACTAATAGGCTGTCTGACAGTTTTGTTGCGTTCACATATATTCAGATATTTTGCTTTCTTCATTTATTTTTTTGTTCACTTCTGTTAAGATGGCTTTTCACCCAGAGTTACAGGTGCTGTGACACACAGCGCATGTGGTTCTCCTGCCATACTTTACTGCATATGAATTTCCAAGCTGTGGTGATCTCGTCATGCTGGCTTCTCCACTCTGCTCGCTATTTCTCTGCTGTGTTCTGCTTTGTTAAATTTACTGTATCCTAAATGTTAGTGCCCATAGCTGGGACTGATGCTTTTCTTCAAAAATGCACTTCATGGCTGACTTCACTGAGACAAACGCAAGATGTCCTTTCATATCACTGTTGCAGTATTCTGTACATCTGGGATTCTCTGCCTAGGGCAGCCCGATATCCGACCAGTATACCAAAGCCTTAAATTGCTTTAAGGTACACCATACGTCACACGTATACTCCTCAGGTAGTATAGGGCAGAAAGGTGACCTCCAGACATACCACCCTCTAGCTTGTCTGCTGCAAGTCCAAACATCATCTCTGAATCATCTGTCTGAATTCCTAAGTTCCGTTGCTGTTTTTTGAGCCATTGCAGATAAATGCCGTGTTGGGGTTTATTTTTTTTTCTTGTCTTTTGGTTACTTCTGGGATTTCATGTCATACAAGAAGGGTAAAAGCCAGTGTGGGAGAGAGAGATTCCCATTGAAGACCACCACGAACAGTTTGTGTTTTGCCTGGGCACCTCTCACAACCATGTATCTTTTTCCATCTGTCTGACTTTTGTATCAAAAACTCTGTGCAGTAGGCTTTCTTCATTAGCATTGTATCTGGAGAATCAGTGACTTAAGCGTCTCACTAAGGATACTGTGGAAGGAACTTCCCACCCCAAGGGTCAGCCGTCAGGGAAGAAGGTGGTTAAGAAACCCAGACAGAAATCTTCTGCTGTCCAGCCATTTCTCCTAAAGTAAGTGAATGCCTGGAGGTTCACCCAGCTTTGTTGCCTGATTCCTCTGCTGCAGCTGGGTTGGAGGCTGGCAGGGATCTGGCTTTAAACACATACAATGGGGCTTTGCAGACATCCATTTCGGACATTTAGGGGGAAATCACTGTTTATTTCCATGGGGCCTAGGGTTGTTCCTCCGATTTTAGTCAAGAAGTCCCTACTAGTTGTTGAATGCCATCCAGGTTTTATAGGACAAATGTCTCTTTAAAGAAAAGACAAAAAAACTAAACATGTTTCCACCTGTCCCTAGTGGCAGGCCTTCACTCTGGGTTTGTTTAATGCTTTGATGGCATTGAAAACCTCCTGAGGAGGTCTCTGTTCCAGCTCCCCTTTGGTCCTCTACTCCACTTAAAAGGCCCAGGGAACAGGAGTCCTTTGAGGAGGAGTTGGATTCTGATGAGGAATCCCTTGCTTACTCTTCTCAGATTCCTTCCCCTTTGGGCTATGGGTCAGAGGAAGAGGAATCTACCAGTCCTGATGCTCCCTTTGAAAATTTTTCTTTTGGGGACACAATTTCCAGGATGATGGAGTTTTTTAAATGGGATTGTGCTCAGGTCTCTGAAATCCATAAGAGGTACTGCAGATGGAAGCTCCTAAACCTACTGCCATTCCTCCTGTTTTTTGGCTGATTTGTTGGATGTGTTTTCAAATGCCTTTAAAGCTCCTAATTCTCCGCCCCCTGCTCCCAAGAAATGTGATAGGTTTTATAGGGTGCTTGAGGACTGTAATTGTTTGTGAAAGTGTATTGCTGCTGACCCCTCAGTGATGTCTGTAGCCTCTGATAAGCCCTCTCAGTTGCTTCCTTCGCCCAAGTTACTGCCTTCTGATAAAGACATCAGAACCATGGAAAGGCTAGGTAAGAAGATTTACACCTCGACTACCCTGGCTTTTAGGACTATTCATTATCAGACCCATACGTCCAGGTATGTCTTGTTCTCCTGTCTCAGGCTTGTCAGGTTATTTCTGATCTTCCAGACTCGAAGGGTGAAACAACTTCTCTTTCCCTGTTAGGGACTTCCTCACAGCTGGTTTCTCATTCCATCAAGTGTAGTTATGATGCAACAGATACTTCTTGGGCTTCTGCGTTTGGGTCAGTTATGAGGAGGTGGTATTGGCTTCGCCTTCAACCATTGCCTGATTATGTCAAGGCTAAGATGATGGATGCCTCTCTTGATAATAAACATTTGTTTGGGGAGGCTGCTGCTGGTTTAAGTCTTCAGGATATAAGGGGAAGGCTTTACAGAAACTAAAATGTTAGTCTCTCCTATTCCTAAATTTCAGAGAAACTATACCAATAAGCCACCCTTTGTTCGCAGACAATCTCATCATCATCCTAAGCGCAGAAAGAATGGCAAGCAGGCTGCATCTGCTAAGGCTACTTAGATTTCAGGGACTCGGACGTCTTCCTTTCTAGACAAGCCAGGTGCTGTCTGACTATCCTTTCCTTTCTTTCCAGACACATTCCTCTTTCTCTTCACCTCTCTTCCTGTTTGGCTTCAGATTACTCTGGATTCTTGGGTTTTGTCCATTATTCACCCAGGGGTATTTCATGGGGTGGAAATCCTTCCTCTAATAGGAATTCCAAAGCCCTCTCAGGAACAACTTCTATTTTTCCCAGAGGTGCTTCGAGACCTTTTGACTCTGGGTACTGTTCAAGAGGTGCCAGTGTCCCAAAGGGGAGTGGGTTTTACTCCAGGATGTTTCTGGTACCCAGAAAAGAGGGTACTTAGGCATGTTCTAGACCTCTCTCATTTAAGCAGTTTTCTGAAGGTGCCCACTTTTTGAATGTTGTCCCTTCCGACTCTGTTCCCATCTTTGCTTCCTCAGGCTTATATGGTGTCTCTGGATCTCAAGGATGCTTATCTTCATATTCCGATCCATCCCCTTTAGGAAGTTTTTGCATTTTTCTGTTTCTCCCTGGCATTTTCAGTTCTCTGCTTTACCCTTTTGCCTTTCTACTGCCCCAAGTGTATTCACCAAATGCCCTGCTCCTGTGATTGCTTTTTGCAGGCTTCTGGGGGTCCAGTATTTCCTTACTTGGACGACCTGCTGATTCAGGCATCATCTCCAAAGATCCTGTTGCAAAATCTTAATTTTGACATTTCTTTACTTGAGTCTGGCGTTCACAGTAAAAGGTCTTCTCTGATGACTCCTCAGGATTATGTTTTTCTGGGTTGCAGGATTTGGACAGTGCCTGTGCTGGCATCCCTGCCTTCTCCTGAGGCCTTAACTCTCATTTTCTCCTTTCAAACTCTTGTCCCCTGGCCTACATTACAGCCAGGGAGTTTGAGAGCTCTTGGTTTCATGGCATACCCCATCCCTATGCTCCCTCTGACTAAACTTCACATGAGGAAGTGTCAGTGGTTCCTGAAGTCAGTTTGGTTTCAACATGCACATCCTCTAGAATTTGTAGTTCCTCTTCTACCTTGTCTCAAGAAGGAACTTCACTGGTGGATCCAGCAGTCATCTCTAAATACAGGGCTCCTTTTCCCTCTCAGGAACTGTTCACCTATGCTTCAGATGTGCGATGGGGAGCAGCATTTGGCTCCCTAAAGGTCCAGGGGGTATGGTCACCTCTTCAACAGAACTAGCACATCCGTGTAAGAGATGAGATCCCTTCTGCTGGCTCTTTAGGCTTTTCATCCTCTTTTTTTTTTGCACTGGACCTCTCAAGGTGTTTACAGATAATACCACAGTGATGTGGTATATAAACGGGGGAACAAGGTCTTACCTTTGCCAGTTGGCAGTCCTGGTATCAGATCTTGCTGTCTAGTATCAAGTGACTCTTCAGGCAGTTTACATTCCCTTGAGTCAAATCATTGGGGCAGACACTCTGAGCAGGTCCTTAACTCAGTTCCACAAATGGATGCTTCACAGGTCTGTGTTTTTGGACATTGTCCACCAGTGGGGTACTTTTCAAGTAAATCTATGTGCCTTCCTTCCGAACAGACAACTTCCTGTGTTTTGTGCTAAGAATCACAGGTCCTCTGGTGTGGAAAGTAGATGCCCTCTCATTTTTTGGAAGGAATGTTTCTTTATGCTTTCATTCCCCTCATTACAAAAGTCCTGTTCAGAATTCAACAGGACGGTCCCAAAATCTTGTTGGCGACTCACTTTTGGACGAGTGAGCATTGGTTCCATCTTCTGCATTTAGCCAAGAGCAGTCATCACAAGTTACCTCACATGGGGGGGACCCTCAACCAAGACAAGGGTTCTTCCATCCATCCCTGTCCTGTCCACTCTCCAACTGACACACTGTGGGTGATAGGATTTTTTGATTTTGCCATTTTTTCCATTTTTTTCTGTGGGTTGTGCAGGGGGCTAGGAAAGGAAAAAGAAATCCTGCTTATCCAAATGGAAGAGTTTCTCTTTGGTTTGTGTCTCGCAACCTGGATCCACTTTGCTTTGGTTCCTTTTGACTTTGTTTTGTTGCCCATTGCCTTGCTGGCTGTTACTGCCCACTTATTAGCTATCCTTGCTTGTCTGCCTTTATCTTCTTTAGCTTCTAGATTTGAAGCTAAGCGATTCCTTAAAGGCGTCCTTCATATTAAGCCTCCTAGGAAGCCTGTTCCTCCTCCCTGGGATCTTAATTTTGTTTTAGAGAAGTTGACTCTGGCTCCTTTTGAGCCTGTTGCAACAGCTTCCTTGCAGCATTGCTCTTGGAAGACTGTTCTTTTGTCTGTCCTTACTTCTGCCAGACTGGTGTCTGAGCTTCAAGCCCTTATGGCTTGTCCTCTTTTGATGTTTCAGAAGGACAGGGTGTCTTTGCTTACTAACGTTTCTTTTATGCCTAAGGTGGTTAATGAGTTGTCAATCAGTCAATTTGCCTACTTTTCCCCCCTCTCTGCAGTCTGCCAGTGAGACTGTGCTGCATACATTGGATGGGCATAGACAACTCTTGATTTTGTTTAAATAAGACTAAGACTATTAGAAAATCTGATCAGTTGATGTTCATCGTACATACAGCTGCAGTCATAACAGATGGGGTTCTCCTGCCGTCAGGCGGGTCCTCGGTCGGCCGAATTCCAAAGTCTAGGTCTGGCGTCGGTTGTCGTCGCTTCTTCTCTGACGTCAGAGTGACAGGGGTATAAAGGAACCAGCCAACGCCATTTTCTTCAGTCTTTCTTGCCGCGCGGTGCCCGAAGCAGAAGCAGTTCGCAAGTGCCGGTTGGCCAGCTCCTGAGATTACGAAAATTTGGAAACCGAAGTCTTCTTAAAAGCTAAGTACCCCGTTGGGGAAACTTTTCTTGCCTCTGACTGATGTCAGACAAAGTTAATAATTGTATTTCATGTGGGAAGCAAATACCGCATAAGGATTTCCATTCCCTCTGTATTCCTTGTTTAGGCCCAGACCACGACGTCTCGGTCTGTCGCTTTTGTGCTACATTCAACAAACGCACTATTAAGCGTCTGGCGGAGTTCGCCCAGCATTATTTTGGGAAAGCATTTAACTATACTATGTCGTCGGATTCTCAGACTCCGGTTTTGTCTAAACGCAAAGACAAGGACCGACACTCTAGGTCCGCGGCCTCTACCGACGCCACGCCAAAGCCGACTACACGTGGTCCGGTTCTCAGCAAGGCGCCTACGCAGCCCCTGATTGCCGACGACACATCTTTGACGGTGTCTCCTGTACCCGAGGTCGCAGGCTCCTCGGCCCACACCCCGACTACAGATACCGAAGCCGCTCTTGGCGTTGAAACACAGAATGTGGACAGGTCCACCTCCACTCAAGGTGTCTTCAGACCTTCCACTTCTTTCTCCATCAAGGCTTTCACCAAGTCTAAAGCAACCATGCACTCTAAGCGACCAGCTACACAGGGCACATCTCCAGGCCCCATGCCTAAGAAACAGATGCTTAAAATGGCTGAGGATTTAATTACTCTAATTAGAGGTTCTCAGCCCCCACCGGACAAAAGGCCCAGAGTGGAGGAAGATTTCCCCCTTCTCTGATCAGAGCTCCATTATTTCAGAACACTCTGATCAGGAACAGTCTTATTCCCCTTTTGAAGACTCTGATGCGGAGGAGTCCATCCCTTCTGTATCCCCCCCTGAGGATTACTCATTTGGGGAAACTTTGCATACCTTAAGGGAACACTTCCACTGGGAAGGCCAGGATTATTCAGATTCCAAGAAAAGGCTCAGGGAATTTCTCTTGTTACCCCAGCACAGGCCTCTGGCTATACCTCCTGTCTTGGACATCCTAGATGATGTTTACTCTGAGGCCTGCCTTAACCAGGACTCTCTACCTCCAGCTCTAGTTAAGCCTGACAGGTACTACAGGGTTCCTGACTCACACCAATTTCTATACAAAAGCCATGCTGCTGACCTAGAAACCATCTCACAGGGCGCCAAGGGAGTTAAGGCCTCCACTGCCAAAAATCCATTGCCTTCCGAGAGAGATTCCAGATCCCTAGAAAGGTGGGGAAAAAAGGTATATACCTCGGCTACCTTATCCATGAGGGCCTTAAACTGTCAGTTTCATATGTTAAAATACCAACAGTTTTTGTTATCACAATTGAAAAGTAAAATGTCTCAACCTGAACAACCAGACTTGAAGGAGTTGCAGGACTTGATGCATAGTGCAGAACAAGTGGATAAGCATATCTTACAATGTGGTTTTGATGCTCTAGAGGCCTCGTGTAGAGCTGCTGTTGGCTCAGTCATACGTAGGCATGCCTGGCTCAAGGAACAAGCCTTGCCTTATGTCAAAGTTAAATTACTAGACGCCCCTCTTCAAAAGGATGTACTATTTGGTGCTAATGCTGAGGAAGTATTACGGAAAATGGAGGAAAAGGCTAAATCAATGCAAACTGTGAAAGAATTTCTACAGGTTCATCCCCCTCATTTTAGTAGAAATTGGCCTTCCAAAAACTGGTCCTTTCCTGCCACAGACAGACCCCAAAGAGGCAGATACAGGCGGCAGAGGGGCAGAGGACAATCACAAGGATCGTATAGAGGCAGACAATGGCAAGCTCCTACACAGAGGTGGTGAGGACAACTCGCAATCTTTCAGAAAGCAAACGCAATGACTTTCCCCTTTGCTTGCCAACCAGGTCTCAAATGGCAGCCCCCTTAGGAGGAAAGCTAACATTATTCTCAAAAAATTGGCATGTTGTCACAAAGGACAAATGGATCCTGAACATTATAAACAGAGGCTACAAATTCCATTGTCACACCCTTCCAAAAATGAGAGGCATGCCAAACCTGCCACACAATCAAAGGGCAGAGGCACACAGGCAAATTTCAGATCTCATAAACATGAAAGCTATTCAAGAGGTACCTACACATGAACAAGGTCAAGGCTTTTATTCCATGCTATTTCTGGTGCCAAGGAAGGGAAAAGATTGGAGACCTATTTTGGATCTGTCCATCCTAAACATATTTCTACTCGTACCAAAATTCAAGATGCTCACTGTACAGCAACTTCTTCCCATGCTGGGCAAGGGGTCTTGGCTGGTAACATTGGACCTCAAGGAGGCATACCTGCATGTCCTAATCAGACAAAATTGCAGAAGGTACCTCAGATTTCTTGCAGGTTCAACCCATTATCAATTCTCTGCATTGCCCTTTGGCTTAACTACTGCGCCCAGAGTATTCACAAAATGCCTGGCATCAGTAATTGCCTACTGCAGACTTCAAGGGATACAAATATACCCCTATTTAGACAACTGCCTGATCCAAGCGGACAGCAAGCACATTCTTCAGAAACATCTGGCTTATGTAATAATGTTATTGAACTCTCTGGGATACACAGTCAACAAAAAGAAATCAAGGCTAATACCCTCTCGGAAGATAATTTTCCTGGGTGCCAATTTGGACACAAACACCCAGATGGCCTACCTCACGCCAGAGAAGCAGGGGCAACTAATTCAATACTTCAGAACACTAGCAAATTGCACCAGGCTGACTGCAAGGAAATTCCTGCAGGCTCTGGGATTCGTGGCATCTTGCATCTTACTAATCCCATGTGCAAAGCTGCAGATGAGAAAACTACAATGGTACCTGAAAAACATATGGTCTCAACACAGCCACAGTTTGGAAACAATAATACCACTAATTCCATGTCTGCAAAAGGAATTTCTGTGATGGGCTCAAGCATGTCAAACAAACACAGGTCTTCCATTCAGCAAGCCTCAAGCAAATCAAGTCATCACAACAGACGCCTCGGACTACGCCTGGGGGGTGCACATGACAGACCAGTGCATTCAGGGCAAATGGTCCCAAAAAGAAAAGCACCTTCACATCAATCAAAAAGAAATGCTAGCAGTAATAAATGCTATTATAGCTTTCAAGGACCTTCTACAACGAAGTCAACTTATTGATGAGAACAGACAACACCACAGTTATGTGGTACATAAACAAACTGGGAGGAACACATTCTTACCCCCTATGCAGACTAGCCATGTCACTTTGGAACATGGCCATGGACTTACAAATGCAACTACAAGCACAGTACTTGCCAGGCAAGGAAAACACGCTGGCAGACAACCTAAGCAGGAATATGACAGATCCACACGAATGTAAATTGCATCCAAAAGTTTTTACACAAATAATCTAGGAATGGGGAAGGTCAGACATAGATCTCTCTGCCTCCCACAAGAATCATCAATTGACAAAATTCTGCTCAAGGATCTTCCATCCAAAGGCCTGGAGAGTGGATGCCATTCAGTTGGACATCAATGACAGTTTATGCCTTCCCTCCTCTTCCTCTGCTGCCCAAAGTTCTATTAAAGACCAAAGCAGACAGATCAAAGATGATCCTCATTGCTCCGGACTGGCCAAGACAACACTGGTACCCACGCCTGAGGAGCCTGACGCATTCCTCACCATGGACCCTGCCTCTAATGCCTCTTCTTCTGACTCAGCACAGTTTCAAAACTCTTCACAGCCAGCTAAAAACACTCAATCTAGCCACATGGAAGATTCCTTAGCATCACAACAGGCCCTACTCTCCAAGGAGGTGCAGGATGTCATTTTGGAGGCCAGAAGGCCATCAACTAGAAAAGCTTACTCCGCAAAATGGAAACGTTTTTGTGTCTGGAATGAGAAAAAGGGCCAGGATCCTGGAAAACTGAATTTACCTCAAATACTACAATATTTGGCTGAACTGCTAAGCAGTGGACTTTCTTTCTCCTCCATCAAAATCCATGCATCAGCCATTTCTGCAGAATACAACACTGATCCACCTTTATTCTCCCACCCTCTCCTAAGGCAGTTCCTCAGAGGGGCTAAGAATTTAAGGCCTCCAAGAAAACAACCAATACCTGCTTGGGATCTTAATTTCATTCTGGAAAAACTGACCTTGCCTCCCTTGGCCAGCTGCCTCATCAGATTTGCAATATTTGTCCTGAAAACAGCTTTCCTTTTGGCTATCACCTCAACTCGTAGAGTTTCAGAACTACAGGCTCTCATGGCTGTCCAACCTTTTATCATCTTCCATCAGGACAGAGTTTCCTTACGAACCGACCCGTCCTTTATGCCTAAAGTGGTATCCAGGGTAGCTTTAAATCAGGCCATACATTTACCTACTTTTTATCCTAATCCTCAAAACAAAGGGGAGAGAATACTACATTCCTTGGACATCCACAGACAACTGCGTTTTTATCTGGACAGAACAAAGCCTTTCAGAAAATCAGAACAGCTCTTTGTGGCCTATGCGGTAGGAGCTCAAGCGAAGCCAATTTCCAAACAGACTATCTCAAAATGGATAGCCCACTGCATACGCTTTTGCTATTCCTTTCATGGCAAAACTGTTCCTACAGGCATTAGAACTCATTCCACCAGGGCCACAGCCACCTCTGCAGCATTCCTCAGAGGAGTTCCTACCAAGGATATTTTGGAAGCAGCCACTTGGAGTTCTGTGCATACCTTCTCCAAGCACTACAACCTACCATTATACTCCAAATCTAGAGCAGGCTTTGCCACTGCAATCTTGCAGGGCATTTTGGCTCCTCCTAGTTCCACCTAGTGCCTACCACCCCTTTCTTAGCTTTGGGATTCTACCCATCTGTTATGACTGCAGCTGTATGCATGATGAACATAGTACAGTTTTGTACCTACCATAAATGTAGATGTTAGAGTGCTAATACAGCTGCAGTCCAGGTTTCCCTCCCTCCTTCCCCTCTTGGGACAGGCCTATAGGCTAACACATCCTCTTACAACCTGATTGGGGTGTTCTTTTATTATGTATTTGCTTGCAACTACTGTATTTGGATTATATTGCACTGCATTATCACACAAATTTATGTATTGCCTTCCTTCTGGGGGCACCTGACATCTGGGGCAAGAAAAACTGAAGAAAATGGCGTCTGCTGGTTCCTTTATACCCCCTGTCGCTCTGACGTCAGGGAAGAAGCGACGACAACTGACGCCGGACCTAGACTTTGGAATTCGGCCGACCGAGGACCCGCCTGACGGCAGGAGAACCCAGTCTGTTATGACTGCAGCTGTATTGGCACTCGAACATCTACATTTATGGTAGGTACAAAACTGTACTTTTTTCTTTTCATCCTAGATCCCTAGGATTAGCTGTAGCCATGCAGATAGTTTCTTCTTGGATCTCTAAAGCTATTTCTTTTTGTTTTTGTTGTTAAGAGCCTTCCTCCTCCTGTAAAGGCTCATTCTACTAGAGCTGTGGCTTCTTCTGCTGCTTTTTTTCAAGGGTTTGGGTACTGATTCTATTTGAAGCAGCTACCTGGACTTCTGTGCATACTTTTGCCAAGCACAAGTTGGATGGAATCTCCAGAGCTACAGTTGGTTTTCCAAGGCCATCCTTCATGGCTTCCTAGAGGACTCTGCTGGTCCTCTCTCCTACCAAGTTTCTTTTTGAAATTTGGCGCACTTCCAGATTTAAAAAAATACCGCAACAGTGATATGAAAGGACATACTGCAGTTGTGTAAAATCTTGCCATAACAGTAGATGTCCTTTCCTTCACTGTTGCAGTATTCTTTACCTATGGAAGGACATAGTACAGGTTTTAACATCTTACCTTAACAGTAGATGTCCTTTCCTTCACTGTTGCAGTATTCACTCCCTCCCTCTCCCCTGGTCCGTTTCTCTTCTGGATTTACTGGTGGCCTGTTGGTTTTCCTTGGACTGGCATTCCAACCGGGGTTATCCATTCAGAGGGTGGTACATCCAGACATCACCATTATGCCCTACGGTATATGCAGAGAATATGCATGTGACATAACGGCATACTGTAAAGCAACCAAAGGCTGTGGTGTACTGGCTGGACTTTGAGCTGCCTTTGGCAGAGAATCCCAGATGTAAAGAATACTGCAACAGCGAAGGGAAGGACATCTACTGTTATGGTAATATATTTTACGCAACTGTACTTTTTCTACATGCTGTTAGTGTCCCATCTTTCAAAGCTAAAGCATGTGGTATCTTAAAAGAACAAGCACTTCATTTGAGAGGATCAATGTTTTATTTTTGCATCCAATGATTTTTTTTCTCAAGTTCCACTATGTATGCTGCCATAAAGACTACACTGCCTTTAATAATCCAGTCAGAATTAGATTGATTTACATCAGACTTTACTCTGTGTAAAATGCTAGCATTAATTATTATTAAATTTAATACTTCACATATGTTAAAATTCCCTCCTGAGGTGGTCTCCATTGCATTGTCTTTTACTGTCCGCAAGAAATAGTACATTTTCAAAGGCATGCATTTGTTGTTCCAGCTTAGTAAATAGAATTTAAACCATAACCTTATTTTTCTAGGATTCATGCAGCTTATTTTCACCATACATAGGCAAGATTTAGAAGCTGGAAACAAGTCATCTGCTACTTTTAAAATGGTTAAATGAATGACCTGTACTATAGAAACTGTCATAAAGCATGTAGAAAGCTTTCAGTGATGCAGTAAGTCTCTTGCAAAACAGGTAACTGCTGCAAGTCCAAAACAAAGGAAATAACTGCAGTTTGTGAATCTGCATTCTCACTGTTGTCAGAAATAAAGTTCTGGGATATGCAAATCCTTCAGTTGGATGTGGTTAGTCATTCAGTATTGCTTGCATAGTGAATATCCACAAAAGCGGACTCCTATGATGCAGAGGGTTAACTATATAGAAAGCGATCTGTGAATTTGGAAGTAAAATATTCTTTACTAGAACTTGCACATTTTTTCAGAACATTTTTATTCACCATGCAGACTTTTTTAATGAAGTTGTAGAGTTAACACACAAGTGCACCATTCTTCAGGGAAGGCATAGTGTGATACCTCATGAGTATAGAAGGGTACTTAAAATAACAAGATAGTAGTGAAGTCTGCTATACCGTAGATATGCATAAATAAGTAGTAGCAGGGTTGAGGCAGACAAAAGGATGCATGCATACGGTTAGAGAGCAGTATCCAATTCATGATGGAAGACCAAGATTTGACGTCTGTTAATCTTTATATTACTACTTTTTATAAGGTTGTGCCCAGAATACTGTTTTTTCTGCCTGTCTAGAAATGGCTGTATGCTCAAATATTTTGTCATGAAATATTTAAGGAATTCCACTGTGGATTGTATTTCTAGCTTCAAGGGCAGTGGAACGCCTTTAACTAAATCTTTAGTAAGAACATTTTCATTTTTACATTTTTTGCCACATCATTTATAGATTGAAAACCTGTTTTGTACATAAATACATAGCATTTTAGGTCTGATTTCATGACGAAAAAAACTTTTTTTTCTTTAATGGATTACCTGCATTATTCGGTTTGAGTTATGGGTCAGAGACTGTCCCAGCAGTCTGTGAGAGCAGGACAGAAGAGAAGCAGACTGGGTAGCATGCCAGTTTGTTGCAGGATATGGGAATGAGCACACTACTACTCATCTCTGGGGAGTTTGGAAGATCACCTGTGGTATATGTTTTGGATACAGGAAGAAACCAGGGCACTTTGTGGAAACAGATGTGGATACGAGGCGGATTTGCAGTATGTGCATAGAGGGCATCCCTCAATGAGCACTGCGAAAGAGAGCAGTGCTAACTGCTGTGCTGCTCTTAAATTTTTCGTAAGGTAATTGGATGCTCAGCCTATTTATGTTCATAGATTAGTACTAGGCTAACTGCCCTTGCGAGCCATTTTAAGCCTAGCCAATTATCCCTTGTGAGACTCAAACCCTGCACCTTGTGTTTGTAAGGCAAACACCTTCACCATTAGGTCACCCTCCCAACCTAAAATAAACAACCCTTGCAGGTCTTGAACCCTGGACCCTACACACCATAGCCTATGCAATTTACCAGTAAGCCACCTCAGCTGCGTACATTGCATGATATAGTAGTATGAAGGAGAAAGGATAGCATTTTGAGCATGTGGATGTCAACCTGCATTTGGAATTTTTTTCCATAACACTTCAAAAAAATAAATATAACTATAGAAAATCTAAAATTGTTTTGATGTGAACTATGTAAAGATTTGCATGTCTGAGGCTGTCAGCCTGAAAATATTTTTGTTTTATGAATCAAATAGCGTAAAAGCTTAACAGCCATTTCACTTTGTAGGCCAGTTGGTGGTACCTGCCATTGTAGGACTTCTATCTCTGAAATGCTGACTTTTCTAGCAAAGTCTCAAGAAAATATGTCATGGCTTTTTGCTGTTCACTACACTTGGATGTTGGTTTTGTTTTAAAGATGTGCACGTCTTCGTTTTCACAATGTTGATGTTTTTATAAGTGTTTAAATATGGGACGGCAGTGTTGGCATATTTATACTGATGCTTATGCTGTTAGAATTATGTCTGTATGTTAGCTCAATATAAAAAATGAGCAAGCACTGGAATCTGTCTAGATGTTCATCGTGTTACTGTTGCAGTCCTAACAAATGAGTTATCCAGCCCCCGATGACCCTCGATCAGCCAGTATACCAAAGGTAAGTAAAAGTGAGGGCTGCCGTCGGTTGCAAAGGACGTCAGGGAGTCTGGTACAAAAAGAGGCAGCTGACGTCACTTCCCCAAGTCTTCCTTGCCACGGAGCCCAAAGCAGAAGCTTTTCATGCACTAGTGCCGGTCAGCAGATTACTTTGGTTGGTTTCCGACTACGAGAGTTGAAGTCTACTACAGCTAAGTTGGGGATCCTCCTTTTTTTTTTTTTTTTTTTTTTTTTTTTCCTTTCCTTAACGAATGTCAGAAAAGGTTAATAATTGCCTGTGGAAAGCAGATTCCCCATAGAGATTTTCACTCCTATTGCATTATCTGTTTAGGCCTTGACCACGACGTTCCCAATTATCTCTTTGCCTCCTTTAATCTGCGTACTATCTGTTGTAGGGCTAAAATTTTGGCTAGGCATTTTGGAGTTTGGCCCAAGTTTGTTGGTATGGCATCCGCCGGTCTTCAGGATTCGGATATTCCAAAAAAGCGTAAGGAATAAGGACCGCTTCAGGCCTCAGAAATTGAAGTCCTCGGATGAGGTTAAATTAGTCAGTCAGGCGGGATCCAGTGAAACACTTTCACAGTCCCCTGCAGTCCGCAGAAGTACAACCACATGCCTTGATTGAGTCTGAGTCCCTTAGGCCTTCGGCCTCCATTTTGTCTTCCGACCTGTCACTGGTCGCCTCTTCTGCTGGAGCCAGAACTGGTAAGCTGACTCCGGGGTCCAAGGCCTCCGTTCTGCGTTCTGACAACCAACTTCTTCCTTCCACTCCTGCTGCTCCTTCGGCGGTTGCCAGGCCTCCCGAGTCCTTTAGGCTTGCAGGTAAGCCTTCCATTCGTAAGCCTGTGAAAAGGCAGGCTCCAGTTCCTTCTAGTTCCCCTCAATCTCAGATGGTTAAAATGGCTAATGATTTGTTAACTCTTAGGGGTTCTCAGCCTCATCCTCCTAAAAGGAGTAGGGAGGTTTCTCCTGAGGTTTTGTCCTGTTCAGGATCGGTTTCTTCCAGCATTTCTGCTGATGAAGAGGAGTTTCTCAGGCTTTTTCTCCCTTTGAGGATTCTGATGCAGAGGAGTCCATCCCTTCAAATTCTCCTCCTGTGGATTTCTCTTTTGGTGACACTTCAAATACCCTCAGGGAGCATTTTAAATGGGGAAAGCCAGGATTGTCCCCAATCTAAGAAACTGATTACGGAGTTTCCGGATTTACCTCAACATAAGCCTCTTGCTATTCCCCCTGTGTTGGAAGTTGTTGTTTTTCTGGAAAAATCCTTGTCCCCAAATTCGGTCCCCCCTGCTCCCAGGAAACCTGACAGGTACTACAGAGTCCCTGATTCTCATCTTTTTCTTTTCAGGAACCCATTGACTGATCCAGAGGTTATTTCTCAGGGCCCTAAAGGAGTTAAGGCCACTGTTACCATGAATCCTGTTCCTTCAGACAGGGAATCCAGGAACCTAGATAGGTGGGGCAAGAAAGTTTATACATCTGCCACCCTAGCTGTTAGGGCTACCAATTGCCTTTTTCATATGCTGAAGTGCCAACAGCACACCTTGGAGGCTATTAAGTCTAAGATAACAAGTGTTTCTCTTTTGGCAGAGAGTAAAGACATGCCAGATTTGTTGAATTCAGCCACTCTGGTCAATAAGTATTCTTTGCATTGTGGTTTTGACATCCTTGAAGCCTCCAGTATGGCTACTGCTACTGGATCTGTTATTAGAAGGCAGGCTTGGCTCAGAGAACAACCTCTTCCAGAACCTGTCAGGGCTAAGCTTTTGGACGTACCTTTGCATAAAGACAATCTTTTTGGCAGCAAAGCTGAGGAGGTGCTTAAGAAGATGCAGGATAAGGCCAAGTCCATGCAAACTGTTAAAGATTTTCTGCAAGTTCATCCCCCTCTCTTTAGCAGGAATTACCCTTCCAAGAGTTGGACCTTTCCTGATACCAGCAGACAGAATCATTCCAGGACTTGAGGTTACAAATCTTCTAGGGGGCAAACCGCTACCCCTCAAAGGTCTAGGTGGTGGCAGGCTTCCACTTCTAAGGCGGGAAACTCCAAGCCTGCATCTCAATCAAAAAACTCTGTGACTTTTTACAACTTCTGCCTGTTCTTGCTTGCCGGGAGAGTCCCTTAGGGGGAAGGTTGGCCCTTTTTTCAGATGTCTGGGCCTCTATCACAAATGACAAATGGGTACTCAAAACGGTGTCCCTGGGGCACAAGTTTTCTTTCCGCACCTTTCCATTCCCAGATGTTCCTTCAAACCAAAAGGCAGAAGTAGAAAAAAAATTTTCTTTGTTTCATCTGGGAGCAATAGAATCGGTTCCTGCTCAACAGGTAGGTCAGGGCTTTTATTCCAGGCTTTTCCTAGTGCCAAATAAAGAAGGCACTTTGCATCCTATCCTGGATCTTTCCTTTCTGAACTCTCTTCTAGTAATTCCAAAGTTCAAAATGCTCACTCTGCATCAGTTGCTACCAATGCTAGAAAAGGATTCCTGGCTGGTAACCTTGAGGCTTATCTGCACATCCCTATCAGGGAAAGTTGCAGGCACTATCTTCGTTTTAGAGTGGGCAAGCATCATTGCCAATTCTCTGCGTTGCCCTTTGGCTTATCTACTGCTCCCAGAGTCTTCACAAAGTGCCTGGCCCCAGTCTTCGTTTTTTTGCAGGCAGAAGAAAATTCAGATTTACCGATATTTGGACGACTGTCTGATTCAAGCAAGGTCTCCAGAACAGCTACTGAAGGATCTGGAATTCCTAAAGACTCTTCTCTCTTCCCTGGGTTACACTCTCAACGAAGAAAAATCAAAAATGGTACCACCCAAGGCGATAACATTCCTGGGAGCGAGTCTGAACACGGGCACCCAGATGATGCATCTCACTCAGGAGAAGCAGACAACTCTTTCAGTTTACTTCAAGCCTGTCCCAGCTCCCTGCAAGGAAATACCTGCAAGTCCTGGGATTCATGGCATCTTGTATTCTCATGATTTCATATGCAAGACTGCATGTGAGGAAATTGCAACGGTACCTCAAGAACATTTGGTGTCAACACACACAGGACCTGGATATGATGATCCCTCTGCTTCCATCTCTGCAGGTGGAGTTTCTATGGTGGGCAATAGCCTGTCTACAAAACAAGGGCATGCTCTTTCGGATACCTCCTGCCACTAACTACAGACGCGTCAAGACTATGCCTGGGGAGTACACCTGGATGGCAGGTGCGTAGAGGGATAGTAGAACACCTAGCAAATGCACCTGCACACAAATCTAAGAGTTGATTGCAGTTCAACAAGCCTTACTAGCTTTCAAGCATCTTCTTCTTCTAGGGACCCTGCTTGTTAGAACAGACAACACCACAGTCATGTGGTATATCAGCAAGCAGGGAGGGACTTGCTCTTATCCCCTATGCAGACAAAGCATGAATCTTTGGTCCATGGCAGCATCCCTGGACCTGCATCTCCTAACTCACCAGGAAGGCTCAATGTTTTGGCAGACCAGTTGAGCAGTGAACCCTGGTTCCTCACGAGTGGCAGCTGAACAGAGCAGCTTTTACAGCATCATTCAACGTTTGGGCATGCCTCAGGTGGATCTTTTCTCCTCTCCAGACAATCCTCTCCTACTGCTCTTTTGCACCAGACAGCATCACAGCAGAGCCTGGAGAGTGGATGCTGTGTCCTTCCCTTGGATGTTGCTGTCAGTTTATGCCTTCCTCCTCTTCCTGTTCTTCTCAGAGTATTATTGAAGAGCAGGGACGAACGACCAAGGACTAGTCTCATAGCTCCAGACTGGCCCAGACAGCATTGGTATCCATTGCTTCGCTGTGTCTCCCAATTTCCTCCTTGGCATCTTCCTCTGAAGCCAGATCTTTTGGTTCAGGAGGAGGGAATAATTCTGCATCCTCATCTGCAGTCCCTCCATTTGACAGCATGGCTCATTGTATGACTCCTCCTTTATCTTCTTCCCTTTCCCAGCAGGTGGTTGATGTGCTGAGGGAGGCCAGGAGGCCCAGCACTAGGAAGTCCTATGCTGGGAAATGGGAAAGGTTCTCTCATTGGATGCAGGCTAGTGGAGAATCTTCTCAACCTACCCTTCCTCTGATCTTGGAATACATGGCAGAATTGCTTCAGGGTGGTCTTTCCTTTTCCTCTGTCAAGCTCCATGCTTCAGCCATTTCTGCTCATTGTTCTTTTGAACAACCCATTTTCTGTTATCCCCTGATGAAAATGTTTCTCTGAGGTACTTGCAACTTAAAACCTTCCAGAAGGGCACCTACTCCAGCCCGGGATCTTAATTTTGTTCTAGAGAAACCCACTCTTCCTCCTTTTGAGCCAGCTGTCACTGCACATTTTAAAGTTTCGCTCTTGGAAGACTGCCTTCCTTTTGGCTATAACTTCAGCAAGGAGGGTTTCTGAGCTGCAGGCTTTGGCTGTGGAGCCTTTTATTATTTTCCATACAGACAGGGTCTCTGAGAACCAATCCCTCCTTTATGCCTAAGGTGGTTTCTAGCTTGACTCTTGATCAAATCCATACACCTTCCTACCTTCTTTCCTAATCCTCGTAATAGAGGTGAAAGGATCCTACATTTTCTTGATGTGCACAGACAGCTCAGGTTTTACCTGGACAGGACTAAAGATCTTTGGAAATCAGCTCAATTATTTGTCAGTTTTGCCCCTGGAGCTCAGGGCAAGGCTGTTTTTAAGCAAACCATTTCCAAATGGATTGTGCATTGCATCTCCTTTTTGTTATTCCTTTCATGGCAAGGTTCCTTCTCAAGGGGTTAGGACCCACTCAACTAGAGCAGCTTCCACTTCTGCAGCTTTTTTAAGGGGTGTCCTTACTAAAGCTATTTTGTAGGCTGCCACTTGGTCTTCTGTTCATACTTTCACGAAACATTATACTTTGCCTCTGTTTTCCAGAGCCAAGGCAGGGTTTGCCACTGCTGTGTTGCAGGGCATTATCTCCAATCCTTAATTCTGTTGGTTTCTCCTCCCTTTTCTCTGGGCTTTGGTAATCAACCCATTTGTTTGGACTGCAACAGTGAAACACGATGAACATAGTACAGTTGTGTACACTTACCATAAATGTAGATGTTGGAGTGTATTCACTATTGCAGTCCTAGTTTCCTTCCCTCCTTCCCCCTTTTTTGGTCTTCTCCTATTCTATTCTCTTTTCCTGAGGTACAGGCTGAATTGGATATTTTTTGCCAAAATTGCTTTTGGGTTAGCATTATTTCTGGGGGCTTCTGACTGTTATGGCAAAAAAAGACTGAGGAAGTGACGTTGGCTGCCTCCTTTTGTACCAGACGCCCTGACGTCCTTTGCAACCGACGGCACTTTTACTTACCTTTAGTATTCTGGCTGATCGAGGGCTACCAGAGGCCAGATAACCCATTTGTTAGGACTGCAACAGTGAATACACTCAAACATCTACATTTATGGTAAGTGTACACAACTGTACTTTCCAACCTTATCATCATGAGTGTTGAGGAAAAAAAAAACCCAGAAAAACTAGTGATGTTGAAACTTTGTTGATGCCTCCTTGGCCCTCTTCAAAAGGTACTTTTGACAATTGGATGGGAGATGGGAAATTCACCTTGGGAATCACGTCAGTCGCCCTGCTAGACAGGGGTCTAGGGAAGTAAATGTTGTGGGAAGAAATATACAGGGAATTGTTATGGCTAGGCTTGTATAGACCCTAGGGCCGATAGCCTAATACCAACCTATGAGCTCCGTCACAATCATTTCCAAAAATCATGAAACTCAAGTAGTGTTTCAAAGCAGCAAACCTTCATTCGTCACATACAAGCGATCTTCGTAACCAAAAATCACATATTTTAACAATGTCAAGCATATCAGCTTTTATAGATTTAGAAATAGGTGTGGAAAATATACATGTTTAATTTTAAACCAGCCTATTTTTGGCAAACAATATAAACAAGGCTGTAAAAGTGCATTTTAGAACAAGATGTACCCACCCCCCCACACACTACTACTAATTAGATCAAACTAAATCCTAGTTAAGGAAAACACTACCTGTCTATTTGCAACCCACATTCCAAGATCAGGTATTAAGAAACGCATAACGTGTACATAAAACGTCTTGACTAAAATTGCTTTCTGCTAACTAATGCAATAAAGTCTTCATCAGGTTTGTGGCAAGAAGTGAAATCTAGAAAAACACAGCTATGTAATCTTAAACATAATCAAACTAGAGCATTATAAAAATACCTCTGTCTAATAATGTCTGGTAAATATCCATCCACATGTAATGTGCATAAAACAGTAAGTTAACAAAAATGTCAGTGCTTTGGGGAAAAAAAAAACAATCATGACAGTTTTCATGTTTACAGGCCCAAAATCATACCTCTCAACTGTCCAGATTTTTGCAGAATGTCCAGATTTTTTATTCTTATTTTTGGTCTGTTCTTTGTAAAATTGGGTTTTTGTGGCAAGTCAGCGAGTACACTAAATGTCAGACATTTGAATTTCAGACTTCATATTCTTCAGAAATATCCTTCGGAAAATGCTAGTAACCCAAGACCTTGTATAGTTTTTAAGAGCAATATTTTAAAGTATGTTCCTATTTTTGGGACTTTGCCCCCCCCCCCCCCACTATCTTTGGCTTTGTCCAGATTTTTTTTGACTAGGTTCAGAGCTATGAAATTTATGCAAGGAAAACTAGTAGAAAAATCACACACCTGCACACTTTTATACATTACTAGTTTACTTCTTCCACTGTTTTCTATATTTTTGTGTGGTTTTTCTACAAGTTTTCATTGTATAAACATGTTTTTTGGGGCTGTAAACCTGAAAACTGTCATGACAGTTTTTTCAGAGTACTGACATTTTTTTCTGAGCTGTTAGTAACGTGGTGTTATGTGCATTAATACACATGGATAGATATTTACTAGATGTTTATGGCTAGATAGCGATCCTTTTTCTTGATTTTAGTTATCACAGACCTGATGAAGGCTTTATTGCATTAGGTAGCCAAAAGCGATTTTAGTCTAGTCTTTTTATGTACATCTTATGTGTATGTCAAGTTTTTCTTATTACCTGATCTTGGAATGTGGGTTGCAAATAGATGGGTAGTGTTTTCCTTAACTAGGATTTAGTTTGATCTAATCAGTAGTAGTGTGTGGGAGTGGGTGCTTCCTGTTCTAAAATGTACTTTTGCGACCCTGTTTATATTGTTTGCCATGAAAAGGCTGGTTTAAAATTAAACAATATTTGTATTTTCCATACCTACTTTTAAGACTTTAAGTATGTAATGCTGATATGTTGAACATTAAAATATTTTTGATTTTTTGTTACTGAGGATCGCTTGTATGTGACGAATAAAGGCTTGTTGCTTTGGAGCACTATCTGGGTTTCATGATTTCTGGAAATTATTGTGACTGAGCTCATCAACGAAGTTTTAAGACCACTAGTTTCTCTGTTAGTTCTGGACGTGTATTGTATTGTCCACCTTGAACAGAAGTCACATATCTGTACTTTACAAAAACTGAATGTAATGCAATTTGGCTGACTTGACATGGAAGGTTGTTCAGTTTTGCATTTATTGCTTGCATTTAGGAGTCTTTTTTTTGGAGTCATTGGAGAATTTTCTTGAGTAAGTCAGTGTTTTGTTTTAGTTTTTATTGGCCCACAACCCCCCCCCCCACACACACACACACACACACAGCCCTACCCTGGTGTCCAGCAGACAGTGTAGTACTCAGTTGAGTGCGTTCTTCTACCCACCGGCCCTGCTGCTGTGAATTGCAGACACTTGCCTGGGCTTATCTTATTGGAGTCCTCTCTGTATATGAAAAGGACTTCTAGGCCTTTCTTCAGTGTGCAGTCCTACAGCAGGACTTCACCAGCTTCCTCTCTTCAGAGATGTACAAACTGACATTGGGCTTTCAGTTCTATCTTTGCCATGCTGGATTTTCTGAAGCCCTGGCCATTAACCAAACTTTGGTTCTCTGGGGTGCACTTGATGCTTTTATCCTACTGCACCATTGAGTAAGCCATGCCACACCTATGAATGTCATACCACCCTTAAGGACTCGTACAGGGCTCATATTTAAAGGTGGCTGGGCCATTTTTGTGCTCATTTGGTATGGGAATTTGTGTTTGTAATCTCATTTCCACTGATAGAAATGTAACTTTTTGGAGAAGTGTTAATTCCTTGGGCATACATTGTATTCCCCACATTTAAATGATGTGTACTCAACCCTTGTATAAACTAAATATAATAAACTGGGAAAACTGTTAAATCCTGCAAGCCTGCACTTGCAAATTGATTCAGTGAGATGGTTCTGTGAATTGATTCATTGAGGTGGTTCCCAGAACTTGTATAATAGTGCAGCACATTTTGGAAGTCTCCTGGAGACCGAGTAAAATTTCTAGTTTTAAAGTGGGAGTGTATAGCCTTGTCAATTCTGTGGCCTTTGACATTGTGTGTACATTGTTTTGTGGCATATTGTAGTGAAGCTGTCACTTGTACAGTTGAATACATTTTATGCCAGTTAAGCTCTGAATAATTTTCTATCCATTTTGAATAGGAGCTATGCATTCTTAATAGTTTAATAGGCATTTACTAGGCTAATCACCACAAGTGCCTTTTTAAGCCTAGCCATGCATTCCCATATCTGACCAGTTCTGATACCCTTGATAAGCGTAAGCAGGGGTTTGGGAGATGAACCATTTACAGGTTACCTGTGTCCATTGGAGACAGGTGCCAAACCAGGGATGAATTTCTGGTTTCCCATTCAGTTGTCCAAGTTGCACTTGAATTGGGTTAGGGAGGAATTCTGCTTCACATGGATGGGGGAGCCTGTTCCACAGGCACGGTAGTCTCTGGGATATTTAACTCTCTCCCCAGCAGGACTTATTTATATCACAGGCAAGGTTTGTCTTTTTAGAAGAGGTAATTCTGATGCTGTTTGTTTTGTGGATATGCTGGAGGTCCATCAGAATGGGGTCTGACAATGCCCTGTATGCCAGGCATAGATCTCCCCTCAAAAGCCTGTAGGAGGCAGAATACAGGGATAGGGCCTTGAGGCGGTCTGCATAGGACATTTTACTTGCGCCCTGTATTGTTTTAGTGAGGAACCTCTGTGGACATTCCAGTTGCTGGATATTTCTGGTTAGGTACATACCAAAGGGGACATTGTACTCCATGAAAGGTCTGATGAATGCCAAATACAGAGGAACAATGACTTCCGTGGACCTGGATGCCATACCTTTGTTTATAAGTTGTGCAATATAGAATGATTTCCTCACCACTGTAGACACATGATGGTCAAAGGCTAGATTACTGTGTGTGTCCATAAGTCCCTGACTGCTGGGTCAAAGGCGTGTGTTGTCAATATATTTACCAGGGATGAATGACTTCCCAAAGGATACTATTATGCATTTCTTGGCATTTTAGTTTTAGTCCATGGTTCTGACACCAGTTGTTTTGTCTGTGTCAGCCCCTTCTGGAGAACATTTGTGTCAGTGCGAGATTCAGTGACATCTCCTTGGTTGCAATCAGCTGCAAATTTAGTCAGCCAGAGACCACTGACATTGGCCTTGACTTCTGAAAAGTGCCAAAAAGGAGCAGTCCAAGAACTGATACCGAAGGGACTCCACTTGTGACTGGCCTCTTTGTAGAGGTGATCTCCCAAATCTAACTTCCTGGGTCCTGTCTGTGAGCCAGTTGACTATCCACTGGGTGACATACGGATTTGCACCTAACCTCTTCAGTTTGTCAACAATGCCCGAGTGGGTTATTATGTTAAATGCCTTGGCCAGGTCAAGGTAGGCAGTGTGAACAATTTTGCCCTCATCCATTGATTTGGTGACCACCTCACAGAAGTCCACCAGGTTGAATAGGCATGATCTGCCCTTGACGAGACCAAACTGGGTTGGGTCCAGTGTCTGGAGGTTTACTATATCTCTATTGATCATCTCCATGATTCTTTCCATGGCTTAACATATAAGGCTAGTTTCCAGGGTCTGTAGATGGCCCATCTTTGTGCAGCGGGATGACTGTTGCCTTTCTCCATTCATGAGGCACGAAATCTGTTTGGAGGCTGCAGTTAAATAGTAATTCCAGAGGCCCCTATATGTCGTGTTTCATGTTTAGAAGGCATCCTGGAATATTGTCTGGGCCCATTGATGCAGTGTTCTTGGTCTGGGAGAGAGCATTAAGGACCTGTTCCCTAGTGATAGTAGGGGGAGTTATGTCAATTAAATATTCTGGAACATTGAATGCTGTTGAGTTGCATTGGAAATAAAGCTGTATTTGACATGCAGAGGTTGATTAAAAATACAGTTTTACAGAGGTGGCCATTTACCAGGCTGAAATGTAACCCCTGGTTGGATGTACCAGTCTGAAATGCAATAGTGTTGAAGCCATTGTCGACCACATACAAATAAATGCAGTAGCTCCTCTGAAGTATCAGTACAGCTATGGTATTGGGAAAAATTAAAGCGGCCATTTAACAGTACAGCCCTGGGGTAGCCAAGGTGCTTAATGCAGCATTGAGAGATTTCTTTTGTAGTGTAGCTATGTAAGACAAAACACTTAATGTGACACTTTTTGTGCTTATTGCCAGTCCTTGTTGATGGTATCCTAGTACTGCAGATTTAAGCACCAGTTAAGACAGTTGTAGCAGTAAATACATTTTATAGTCATAAAAGTTTCTGTAGCAGTTAGTAAGATGAAATTCTGTTCAAGTGCTTTTCAGTGTGCCATTATAAAGCTGAAGAATGGCTCTGCATTCACAGTTGCAAGCTATAATCGTAGAACTAGAATCCAGACCAGGCAAAGTGGTGAGTACTATACATTAATGGTATATTCTGCAGGCATAATTACTTACAAGGTTATATGCTTATCTAGTATATCCCTATTGACTTTGCATAGGTCAGAACTCCTGGAAAAGAATTGAAGCTGCATTGTACAGTGACTTTATTTCTTTAAAAAATGATGATGTGATGTCAATCTTGTCTTTATTCCCACTAATGGGTCAGATCCAAGCCATGGGATCCGTCTTTGCCATTAAATAAGCTTGAGGTCCACAGCCAAGCTTGTGGACATCTTCCCCTACCCATAATGCAACTGTTCTATAATCTCGGCTCTCGTTTGCCGTGCAGCGGAGAGGTTCCCGTTTGCTAAGCTGTGGGCTAAGTTGCAAATTGTTTTATTATTATGATCTCTTAGACCTTTGTTTTCTCAGTCATTTATCTTTTTTTATTACTCTCTCTTCTTTTTGCTAGCTCATAGATGTTTACTAGGCTAATGGCCCTGGAGCCTTTACAAGCCTAGCCCATAGAAGTGCCCTGGCATCATGCTGCCTGCCGTTAGTTCCCCATGCCTCTATCAAGCAGAGCCACTGGAGTGATCCCTGGGGGTGAACTTTCTATTTCCCATCCACTCATCAAGATTTCTCTTGAAGAGGACCAGTGAGGTGCTCTGCTTGACATGTATGGGAAGTCTATTCCAGAGCATGGGCAGTCTCTGGGTGAGGAACCTGTCCCTCCAGCATGTTCTGTTGATTGCGGTAATGAGGTTGAGATCTCTGGAGCGTGTGGTGCAGAGGGATTGGGATTTCTTTAGATGTAGCATTTCTAACAGAGCTGGGTCAGACATGGCTTTCTAAGTCGAGCAAAGATTTGCCTCTTAAGTAGGCGATATGAGATGGAGAATAGCTGGACTCTTGAGTCTGTCCATGTAGGACATGTGTTTAATACGTAGGATCCTCTTCGGGAGTTACTTCTGTGGCTTCTCCAGCTGTTGGGGGTGTCTAGTGAGGTACATGTCAAATAGGGCATTATACTCCATGATTGGTCTAATGAGGGAAGAGTAGAGAGAGACTATTACCTCTTTCTTCCTGGATGCAAAACCCTTGGTAATGAGATGTGCCACATAGAAGGCCTTTCTGACCACAGTGGCAATGTCTTTCTTCCTGGATGCAAAACCCTTGGTAATGAGATGTGCCACATAGAAGGCCTTTCTGACCACAGTGGCAATGTGGTGGTCGAAGCAGCGGTTGCTATCAACCTGTGTCCCCAGATCTCTTATAATGGCTTCAGTGTTCAGTGGGCTCCCATCAGTGTGGTAATTAGTGGGAACTGAATTTTTACCAAAGGTGATGACACCTTTTTTGGCATTAAGCTTAAGGCCATGCTTTCGACATCAGTCATTGGTCTCAGTGAGGCCTTTCTCTAGGATGTCTGCATCACTTGGGGAGTTAATAATGGCTCCCAGCTTGCAGTCATCTACGAACTTAGTCAGCCAGAGTCCCTTTGTGTTGGCCTGGACTTCTAAGAATTAGATGCTGAACAGGAGAAGACCCAGGACCGATCCCTGTGGGACTTAACTTGTGCCTGGTTGGCAGTCTGACTTGGAGTCTACTACTTTCACACACTGTGTGTTCTATCTGAGCCATTTTGCAATCCACCTAGTGATATAGGGGTTGATGCCTAGTTTGGCGAGTTTATCAATAATTCCTGAGTGAGGAATGGTATTAAAGTCCTTGGCCAGCTCGAGGTAGGCTGTATGCACTGCTTTACCTTCATCCACAGCCCTGGTGACTGACTCAGTCAGCCAGGTTGAGCAGGCATGATCTCCATTTCACAAAGCCAAATTTCATGGGGTCTAGAGTTTGGAGATTTCCTTTATCTTCGTTAATCCGGTCCGTGATGATGCGCTCCATAGCTTTACATATCAGACTTGTCAGGCTAATGGGGAGATAATTCCCAGGGTCTGTAATTCTTCTACTTTATGGAGAGGAATGACTGTAGCAGTGCACCATTCGGCAGGGACAAATCCTGAGGTGAGGCTGTAACTGAGCAGGGCACAGAGATGTGCCAGTTTGCTTTGTAGTTCATGTAGAACACAGCCAAGGATATTATCGGGTCCCGTGGAAGCTGCATTCTTGGCCTTGGACAATGCACCTTTAACCTGTGCTGCAGTAATGCTGCGTGCCTGGCATTCTTCCAGTATTGTGATTGATCCTATGGGTGGGGGTGGGGGGGTGAGGGTAGTGCGAGTCTTCCTCACCCAATTTCAACCCATTTAAGTTAGAGGGTGAATATCGTTGTCCGTTTTAGTTAGGATGATTTTCTCTCCCTCTCCTCCCTCTAATCGTCCGTTTAAATTAGAGGATGATTTTTGTGTGTAATATTTCCCACTTGCCCTTTTTTATTTCTGCTTCAGCATGTTTGGATGTGCGTGCATTTTCAGTTACTATGTCTCAAAAGCATGAAGGGAAACCATTAGGTTTCAGAAAGTGTGAAAAATGCAGGAAAAGATTCCCCTTAGGCTTCCATCTCCAAGAAACTCGCTCCATATGTCATGCTTTCAATCCAAGAGTGCTTATAGAGCATAAAAATAAGTTAATTTTCAAAGGTTTATTAAAAAATCCTTTTCAGAGGCTATTTCTTCAGAGTCATTAAAATCTCTGGACAAGACTTCAAAAGGGGCATCTTCAGTTCCAAAGACTTCGTCTGAGCTGATACCAAAAAACCCTTGACTCTCTGCTTCACTAGGATCTTTGGAGCAGACTGTCAGTCCTGGATCCAAGACTATCTTTGAACAGACAGAACCTTTGGCTCCGATGTCTTCTGCACCCCGCCAACAGGGACTCCATATCGGAGCCGATCACTGTCAGTTGAACCAGTGGCTTCATGGTTCCCGTCACCATTACTAACCAAATCTTGATCCCCATCTCTTTCTACCAGGAGCTTATCCGATGAGGATGTGGATAGGGTTGCGCAGAGGTTGCTGAAGACTCTGGCCCTCGCCAAACTCTTGCTGGATCCAAACCCAAAGGAATCAGACACAGTCCACCTCCCTAGTAATTGTTCCTCCAATCCTCCCTTCCGTTTCAGTGCCGGAAGACTCAGATCTCCAGATTGTCGGCTCCAGGACAGTCTGTTTTCTCAGAGCACACATTAGCCTGAGCATCTCCCTCCATTCTGAGCAGGATACCTCTAGGAGCAGACACTGTCTGGCTGGATTTTTGTAGCCAGCTCTGATCTCTCCAGATTGGACACAGCCTCTCTGAGCTTCGGCGTGAGTGAGTTGTGCTCCTACCTCCGCTTCTGAGCTTCTGTTGTCTGCTCTGACAACGTCTTTGTCTGATCCAAAGGCGTCCTCAGGGCAGGGGCAATCTGCCTTTGAAGTTATGAGGAGGGGTTTGACTCCTACCAAGCCTGTGGCACATCTTCATCAAACTTTCCTCCTCCTACAGGCCATTTGTCTTCATCCCCTCAGGTAACCCTTACACAGGATATCCGAGACCCCAGGCCTCAAGTTGTACACCATGAGACTTCTCCTCTTCTGAAACATGTCCAGAGAATCCCACTGTGGAGGTCCCTCGGAAGAGGACCTGCAAGAGGAAGCACCTTGACTCCCCAGAGGAGTTCATCCCATCAGCCACTCACCTCGATTAAGTAGAAAGGGCTCCCAGAGCCACCTCCTGAAGATGTCTCTGACATCCTGGAATTATTAAAACAGAGAGGTGACTGGCAGTCCACCCCCCCCTTTGGCTGAAGTCAATATATCTGAAGGCCTTTGGGTCTCGTCCTTCCTCTTCTTGAGTAACTCTTCCTTCTGATGAGCTTATGGACTTTGGAGTTCATTACTGACCCTGAGGATAAAGGGTTTCTGACTAAAGGAGTTGCAGTTGATGCCATGGTCGCGGCGGCGGCCACTAAAAAGGAGCTATCAGAGACCAGCTCCCCTGTCCATCCTCCGAATAAAGACTCTAGGACTATGGATAGATATGGAAGTGAGTGTTTTTGTCAGCGTCCTTTGCCCTTCGGTCTCTGAACTACCTTACCCACTTCACTAGGCTACAGAGGGACCTCTTAAAGGAACTCGGACTCCCTTCAGTGAGCTGTAGCTGAAGCAGTAGCAGATAAACTTGATCCTCGGCTCACCATCCACAGTTCTGTAGTAAACTTTCAACATTTTTAAAATTTCAGCTGCTGGTTCAGGTATTGCTCTTAGGAGATGAGCCTGAATGCACCTTTGCGACTTTGCGGAGGCCTTCAAGTCTACCTTTAACGCCCCTTTTGATGGCTCCTCTCTTTTTGGGCAAAAAATTAAGGAAACTCTCTGCAGGTGTGAACAAGAAGGCAAAATCTTATCTGCCGTTGGAGTACGTTTTTCTGCGCCCACTAGACCTTTTCCAAAGGGTCAGAGGGGTAGTGGGAAGATGTGGTTCAGGAAATCCCACAGGTCTTTCCATGCCACACAAGGTGAAAGTTCCCCCACGGGCAAAGGGGGGGAACAATAATGCTAGATGCCACCCCGCTTAATCAGAGCTCCAGAAAATCTTTCTTTGGGGGGCCCTGTCAGCGATCCTAAAAGAATGCTCAATTGCTCGCCTCTGGAGGCATTCGGGGGTCGTTTGTCTGGGCACAAAGAAACCTGGCAAAGCATCACAAATGACAGATGGGTGTAGAGTATAATATCCAGGGGTTATGTCATTCCCTTCACCTGTCCTGCTCCTATGAGGACATCGGTTCTGGACATTCCATCCAGTCAAAAGGAACAGTCGACCATAGAAACAGTGGTGGCAGATCTCCCCCCCCCCGGTCTCTTAAGGCTGTCCCTTTCTTCCCCCTCAGTCCAAAGCTACAGTAACCCCAGATGCATCCCAGATAGGGTGAGAGGCGTTATCTCAGGAACACAGTCCAAGGCACTTGGCAAGAACACGAAGCTCATTTGCACATAAATGTTCTAGAGATGAGAGCGGTGCTCCTCGTGTTGCAAGCATTTCAGGACTCTCTCCTTCTAGGTACAATAGCAATTCAATCAGACATGTCTGTGGTCTGGTATATAAACAGACAAAGGGGAACCAGGTCTTAACCTTGTGTCGAGAAGCCCTGAGGGTCTGGCAATGGGCAGAGTCCTCCATCCACTTTCTCATAGCAATACACATTCCGGGGAAATCCAAAGTGATTGCAGGCAAACTGAGCAGAGCCATTCTTTGGCCACACGAGTGGTCCCTCAGTCTGAAAGTGATGGAAGAGATCTTCCGCAAATGAGGACAGCCTTGCAACTATCTCTTTGCATCATCCGTCAGTGCCAAATGCAGCATTTGCCCTGATCCCCCTGGGGAGTCACCAAGGGATGCACTTGTTCATGATTGGCCCCCGGGACTTCTTTATGCTTTCCCACCAATACCTCTGATTCCCAAATTTCTACAGAAACCAAGCTTGTTGGAGACCACAGTAATCCTAATTGCCCCCTGTTGGCCTCAATAGCTGTGGTTCCCCTTTATCCAGCCTCATGTACAGAAGTGACAGTGGATCCTGGACCCAGCTCCGGATCTACTGACTCATCCGTCAGGAGAACTTCATCCCAGCGTACACAATCTCTAACTGACAGCTTGGCTGCTCTGCTTCCCATGATAGCCAGGTTTCCTCTGCTTTCTTCTCCAGTAAAACACATTTTGCTTTCTTCCTACAAGAACTCTACTTAGAAATTGTACAAGAGTAAATGGCAAAGATTTGTGGCCTGGTCCAATCTTAATCACATGGAAGCTGCTGCAGCTACTATTAGGGTTCAGTTAGCAGCAATTTCTAATTTTCACATAGGAGACAATGGTGCTACTATAATGTCAAACAGACTTTGTAATGTGTTCCTCAGAGGTACTTCCTTAATTCACCCTGCATACAGAAACCCTATTCCACCTTGGGACTTGAATTTTGTATTGTCAAAGCTGGTCTACCCACCATTTGAACCTTCTACCTGCTACATGTGATTTGAAATACTTATAGAAAAAGCTTCTTTTAGTAGCTATAACTTCAACAAGAGAGTTACAGGCCTTGTCTTCTAAGCATCTGTACATAATTTTTCATAAAGAGAGTCTGTATGAGAACGAACCCTTCCTTTTTACCTAAGGTGGTTTCTGAAACTAACCTGAACCAGTCTGTTGAATTACCACTGTTCTTCCTAAACTTTCAAAAAGGAGAGTACACACTGCACCTTTTGGATATTCATAGACAATTACGTTTGTATTTGCACAGGACATTACAGTTCAGAAAGTCATATCAGCTCTTTATCTCATATTCAGACTAGGAAAGGCCAACCAGTTTCTAAGGTAACACTATCCAATTAGCTATCACAATGTATATCTTTCATACCAGTGAAAAGGCTACCTCTAATTCTATTAGAGCTCATTCTACCAGGTCAGTTGCTACTTCAGCAGCTTTTCAAGACAGATTGCTCTTGGACATCATCTGTGCTGTGGCAACATGGTCTAAACCACATACCATTATTACTCACTTCATGTTGGATTTGGCCTGTAGGAGTAGAGCATCCTTTGGTTCTATGGTTCTGAGGAATATTCTCCTGTGAGCCACCCAAGAATTGGGTAGCTAGGGAGGTGGTCCCATCAGTGAGAATAAAGACAAGATTGACAATGTCACATAAAGAAGTTATGTACTTCCCATAATGTTCATGCGTGTTGTCCATCTTGTCCTTTATTCTCACAAACGCACCCACCATTCCCCCTCCTGGGAGACAGAGTAGCTGTAATTGGGCCTTTATAGGACTCTACAGCCTCTGAGGGGTATGTCTTATGTAATGTGTTTGTTACATACTTTTTGTAATGTATACTTCTAGTCACTGTTAGAGGGCAAACAGGATCTGAGGTTTTAGAACAGTTGCATTATGGGTAGGGAAAATGCCTATGAGCTTGGCTGAGAACGTTAAGCTTATGTAATGGCCGAGGCAGATCGGATCAGACCCATCGATGAGAATAAAGGATGAGATGGACAACACGCGTGGAATGTTATGGTAAGTACATAACTTTTTTTTATTTATAATCGCAGTATATCATTGCAACCTCGTAGGGTAATTTATGGTCACTTTTGGTGTGGAAATACTATATTTTGATCACTTGGGCTTTGCCCTCATGTTCAGAACCACCCCCATGAGAAAGCAGCATTACCTACTTGGTGACGTTTTCTTTAAGTAATTGTAACCACAACACACTCAAAACAGCTGAGACTTTAGGTCTTTCAAAAATGTGTTTGGTGGAGCAAGTTTATGGTTTATGTTTAGTGACATGGTGTACTCAGTGAGTGGGGTGTACTATATTTTAATCACTTGGGATTTTTTTCTTATGATCCGAACACCACCTCTAACCAAGGGAAAGCTGAATTACCTGCTCATTAACATTCTTTTACTTAACTACCCCCACCCCCTTGAGCACACAAAGCAGATAGCTGAGACTTCCTCTCTAAAGAAAAATATTGCCTTTTTTGGGGGGTGGAGGTTAACTGTGTATTTAGTGGCAGTTTCCCTTTTGTAACCTAGCCTAGGGGGGGACACACACACCAATAATTGTATTTGTTAATTTATCGATGGAGTCTGGCATTTTAGGTTTACTTGTTTTTGATTCAGTAGCTTTTAAAGCACATCTCATTCACATGGTACTGTGCTGCAGAATGGGCCGGAGTTGTGCATTTCAAATGGATAATCCCTGATGTGTGCCCTTCATCTTTGAGTAGTGATGGTGCACTTAAGAGGCTCCAGCAGAAAAAAACTGATTTTGACAGCTTTACACGAAAAATCTTCTCAAACGTTAAGGTCATTGTGTACATTAGACAGATGACATCTTGGGTCACAATGGTACATTCCTGCTGTTGCTGACTATGTTCACTGTGTATTGGTATCTGTTTGTACACCTGTTTTTGTAGGGCACAGGTGAGCTGAAAGCAGAAATATCAACCAGATAGAGATTGAAAGTATATATGTTTGTATTTTTGTACCACTTCGATTTTGGAGTGCATGCACAGTGCTTTGTCACTAATTGATGACGTCTGCTACCTGTTTTATACCTTGTATTGGATGAGTCTTGTTTGTGTTTTGGACTGACTGCATTTGTGGTATCCCATGCTGTCATTCAGTCTTTGTATAAGGTGGTAGGTAAACTTTGCTTTTCTTTTTTCCAACCAAAAAAAAAATTGGATTTTTTGGCAGTCAGCAAAAGAAATGCCATCTACTGCCTTCAGAATTTCTTTTCATAGCGTTGGTGACACTTTGTCCTTGTCCAGTTTACTGTAGAATTCTGCTGTACTTGGAAGAGGGTCTTGAAATTTCAGCTGCAGTGGATGCAGATGAATTAATTCCATAAATCGCTGCAGACAGAGAACAATATTCTCTCTACTTTTAGCTGTTTTTGTAGGCTTTCATGGAGTATTAGCTGCAGGCAATGGCTACCCATGCACTGGATTTTCCTTTCTATAAATTTATTATCTGGGTCTATCATTAGGTAGGTACTAGGCTATTGGCCCAAGGGCTTATGTAAGCCTAGCCAACAAGGTTCCCTGGCTTACTCCACCCAAGAAAGTTATTTTCCTGTGCCCCTGTCGAGCAGAGACACAGAAGGTGATCCCTGGGTGTATTTCTTATTTCCCATCCAGATTTTTCTTGAAGAGTGCTAATGACCAACTTTGCTTGACATAGATGGGTAAGCTTGTTCCAGAGGATGGGAAGTCTCTGGTACAGGAATCTATCCCTCCAGCATGTCCCGTTTGTTGTGGTGACAAGGTTTAGGCCCCTAGGGTGTGTAGCTCAGAGGGATTGGGATTTCTTTAGGTGCAGCATGTCCAACAGCTTTGAGTTTGACATAACTTTATGTTAAGCAGAGATCACCTCTGAGTAGGCGATATGCTATAGAGTAAAACTGAGTTTTTTTAGACTGTCAGTGTAGGGCATCTGTTTGAGGCCAGTAATCCTCTTTGTGAGGTACTTCTGTGGCCTTTCCAGCTGCTGCAGATGTCTTGAGGTACATTCCAAAAGGGGCATTGTACTCTATAATGGGTCTGAGTGTCGAGTATTCCTGAATGAGAACCCTTTTGTGATGAGGTGTGCCACGTAAAAGGATTTCCTGACTACTGGTTCTTAGGTTGGTACTAGGCTGTCGGCCCTAGGTCCTATACAAGCCTAGCCATAACAATTCCCTGGCTATTTCTTCCCACACTATTTACTTCCCTAGACCCATGTCTAGCAGGGTGACTGAAGTGATCCCCGGGGTGAATATCCTTTGTAGGTATACAACTGTGGCGATGTGGTTATTAAAGGAGAGACTACTGTCGACTTGGGTCCCAAGGTCTCTTATCACACATTTGGCATTAAGTAGACTGCCACCTATGTGGTATTTCATGGGTACAGTGTTTTTACCAAAGGAGATGACTATGCACGTTTTGGCAGTGAGCTTGAGGCCATGGCTGTTACACCAGGCATCTGTCTCAGTGAGGCCCTTCTGTAGGATGTCCACATCATTTGGGGACTCGATACTATGGCTCCTAGTTTGCAGTCATCTGCGAACTTCGTTAGCCAAAGGCCTTCTGTGTTTGCCTCTACTTCGGAGAAGTGGATACCAAACAGGAGAGGTCCCAGGACTGAACCCTGTGGAACTCCACTTTCACTGGTTTGAAGTCAGATTTGGAGTCTGCAACTTTTACAGTGTGGGTTCCGTCAGTGAGCCAGTTGGCAACCCATCTTGTGACGTAAGGATTTATGCCTAGTTTAGTGAGTTTATCTGTAATTACAGAATGGGGGATGGTGTTGAAAGCCTTGGCGATGTCAAGATAGGCTGTGTGAACCACATTACCCTTGTCTACAGCTTTGGTGACTGCCTCAAAGAAGTCTATCAGGTTCAGGAGGCATGATCTGCCTTTCACAAACCAAACTGGGTGGGGTTTAGAGTTTGGAGGTTACCAATGTCCTTGTTTGAGTTCCATGATACGTTCCATGGCTTTACAGACCAGGCTCGTCAGGCTAATTGGGCGATAGTTCCTGGGGTCAGTGGTGGCTCCCCCTTTGTGAAGTGGGATGGGCACAAAGCCTGATGTGAGGCTATGATTGAACATGAGGAGCCAGTTCGTTCTGAAGTTCGTGTAAAACGCAGCCTGGGATGTTGTCCGGTCCCATGGATGCTGTATTTTTGGCTTTAGAGAGTGCAGCTTTTACCTGCGTAGTTGTGATTACAGAGACTCTGCATTCTTCCTGTAAAGATATGGGCCCTTTAGGGGATGAGAGAGGGGTAAAGTTAGCACTGAACCTATCTGCTAGGATGCTGGTAATATCAGTTGGTTCTGTAATTTATGTGCCATCGTGCTGTAACTCGGCAGATCTGGGTGTTGCCATTGAGATTCCTGACATAGCTATAGAATGCTTTGTGGGTGTCCTCTGAATCCGTGGCGTTTTGTTTTCGTAGCTAGCATTGGAGGATCTTATAAGGGATCTTCTCGCTTCTTACTGAGGCTGACCAGGGAGCTCCTCCACTCATGGGAGTTTACTCTCTTTGCAACAGTTTCTTCCTTCTATTGTAGTTTGTTTATGGCAGAGGACCACCAGATTGACTTCCTTTTTCTGGAGGATAGAGTCTTGGTTCTGTTCGGGATAGCACGATCCATGCACTCGTGTAAGTGCTTAGAGGGCATTTGTGTAGGATTCAGCAGTCGTAACTGTATTGTCCATCTGCATGGGTGTCATGAAGTTCCCCACGTCTGTCTTAAGAAGCATGAAGTTGGGTTTGGAGAAATTTACCCTGGTTTCCTTAATGGGGGTGGGGGGGATGAGGATATCTAAGGTGATTAGCTTATGGTCTGATCTGACCAACGAGGAGTTGACTTCAAGTGTGGAACACCAGTCACTCATGTTGGTAATGACTAGGTCAAGGATATTGTTGCCCCTAGTGGGGGTATGGATAAGTTGATCCAGGGCATTGGAATTTATGAATTCCAGAAAGCGTTGAGTGAAGGAGTTGGTACAGGAGTAGTTTTCCCAGTTAATGGTGGGGTAGTTGAAATCGTCCATTATTAGGGTGTTTGGTTGAACCCTAATATTTTCCAGTATATCAAGAAAAGAGGAGTGGGAATCCTGGGGCATGGTGGGAGGATCTGTAGCAAGCTACAATTTGGATTGCAGTTTTGCCCAGAGTTGGTTACACTTGGATAACCTCGGATGCGTTATGCTGAGCAACTATCCTGGAGGTGTGGATATCCTTAATGAATATGGACATACCTCTGCCTTTGGTGTTCCTGTCCAGGTTAGATGGCCAAAAAGTGTGGTATGAGTTATAGCCTGATAATGCAGGGGTGCACTCTGGAGCCTTGAACCAGGTCTCTGTCACTGCACAGATATCTATGTTTTCCATTTTAAGGAGTGCCTCAAGGGAGTGCATTTTGAGATTTAGACTTCTAGCATTAAGTAGTATTACCCTCAGTTTTTGCTTGCCTGTTCCTGTTACGGTGGTGAATTTGTCACTTGAACTTTGCCTAAGTTTGAACTGTCCAACAATTTGTAGATCGTTGTTAAAGTGAAACCTTTTCATGGATACAAGGCAGGTAAATGACTATGTTGTACATATATGTCTCTTTGGTATGTACCTGTTTTTCAAGAAATTTAGTTAGGTGGTGACCTAGAAGTGCCACTCTTACTGAAGTTGTAGGAGTTTAATTGTATGTATGAACCATTATTTTATAAGATACTGAAGGACATGTTGAGAACAATTGAATAGTAATCCTGATGATGTGCTTTTCCCCCCTCTTTGACTAATCCTTTTGCAGGAAAACTACTTGAAACTCTGTTTCTTTCCATTGTATCTTTCGTTTTCTGAGCTATTTTAATGATTCAAAATTTCTCTACATAATACTTATAAAATTGTAATGTTTTTCCCACAAAATGGCCATGGAGATTATCTTGTTGTTGTTTCATGTCCCTTTCCCAAAATTAATTTCATGTTCCCTAGAAGTAGTGAAAGTTAGACATATTGCTTACATTTTGCAGCAGGAATGCTTGCATTTTTTTTCAGTACTTGTTTCAAGCTATTCACAGCAGTTATACAATTCCAGCCATAGAAACTAACAACATTGGAGGCTTTTATAAGGATTTTGTTTTTAACGGAGTACTAACAGACCCCCTCTCATACTTTTCCTGATGTGTCTTAGCTATTGGTGCAATCCTGGAACTATTAACTAACATTTCAAAAACCTTTGTCTGCCCATTCACCAGTGTCTGCAATAGGAAGAGGAGTTTTCATCCTGAATGATGGAGAAATGTGTTTGCTGTGTTTTATTTTACAAGCACAGTAACCCCCCCGTCCACAAAAAAAAAAAAAAAAAGTGCAGCCATCTCTTTAATTTGTGCTGTTGTGAGACGACTTTACTGGGAGAAAAAATGCCTTCATACGTTGCATTTTCTCACTTCTGTGGCATTGCTACCCTTTGATTTATTACATTGCAGCATAGAACAATTGCTGTAGTCGCAGAAATGAGCACCTCCTGCAGATGGATCACTGTATAAAACATGTGCTTCACAATTAGTGCTGCCACCTGTTTTGGATACCCAGAGTGGTACATTATTGAACTCTGAGATTTTGTGGGATAAATCAGGCCATGGACCAGTTTGTCCAGAAATTTTATAACAAATGTGTAAAGCAGCAGAATGTGGAAGCCAAGAAAATGCACTGTAGTGGAAATATTTATGGAAGACTTATAGAAGTCAGGAAGAGATGAGATGCAAACAGTGATGTATAATCGTCTGGGAAGTTTTTGGGAACAGATTATTACTGTGGAGGCTGGGAGGGAAGAAAGTAATACAAATCTGAAGTTTTTGTTTAACCATATTTTTAAAATTGCCATGGGGGAGCTCTGGTGGCTGTATTACCCAGATAGGGTAAAGACCCTTCAGACCCAGCTTCACATAGTCCCATTTCAATTTTAAATGAAGGTAGGTGTTTGCCTGTACCATGTGTGTATAGCAACATGTTGCCAAAATTGATATAAATCAGTGTGGTTTAGTGGAGGGGAGCAAGCATTTGACACTGTTAAATCAGTGATGCTCCAGAGAGAAGCTGTATGTAAGAAAATGCCACTATTGGTGGGTCCTGATGCAGGGAACATTTTTGATAGTCTGATGGGATTTTGAATAGGAATTTGCATTCCCTGATAGAATAACAGGTTTAATGTCCTTCTATTCTCATGTTGCAGTATTCATAACTGGGGAGGTTGCTGGCTGCAGCACCAGATATCTGGCCGGTATACCAAAGTCTTGGAGCAAGGGTACATGCTAAGTTGCTTGTTGGGACCATAACTTGACATCTGCTATAAAAAGACATTAGCACGTACCCCCTTCAGAACATTTCTGCCGCAATGATTTACGGACCTCTGATCGCCAGTCCGGGAATTAGTTTTTGTTTCGGCCGTCCAATATAGATAAGTACTCCTTTGAGATTTTATTTAACCAGCTTCTTGCCTTTCAAACGTGCATGTTAGTTAGGAAGAGGAAGTTGCTTGTGGAAGACCATAAGAACATGCATGATAAGTGCTTATTCTGTTTAGGTGAAGGCCACAACTATACGTCTTGTGATATTTGCAAGTCTTTTATACCCAAAATGCTTCGCCGCCATCTGGCTGTCTTAAACTTTATTTAGAAAACCAGAGGCTCCGGCATCTAACGTTTAGGCATGGAGGGTGAGGTAGGTACCTCCTACGAGCTGCCTCAGAAGAAGGCCAAGAAAGTTAGGCCTGATGCCCATGTTGCACCTCAGGAGTTCAGTGAGACTCTCGAGGCTTATGTTAGCCCAGTGTCTCATCGGACACCTATTTCACAGCTTGAATAAGGAACCATGATAGAAGCCGGTTCGGCAGCAAAGCAGAGCACATCTGCAGAGGTTGATCAGCTGTCAGCCCCATGATGGCGAGAGAACCACTGCTTGGGGCATCTGAGGGGGGGGGGCCTACTCTAGCCTTTCCATCCTCCCAGGTGTCGGCGTCGACGCATCCTTCTGCTCCTCTAAAGAGGAAACAGAAATTAAAACATGGAGAAGCTGAACCAGCTCCTGAATGGGAAGTTTTTTCCCAAAATCTTCTCAGGGCCTTCCAGGCCCTTCAGTCTCGGGTACCTCTACCAGCCCCTACAGTTGTGCAGGCCTCAGAGGATTCAGAAGAACTCTCTTCCTCTGAATCAGTTACCCATTGCTCCCAGATGAAGTCTTTGGGGGATTCTATTACCCCTGAGGAGAACTTAGTCTTGAATCTCCAGGAGAAGAATTCTCCTTTGGGGACACCATTTCTCAGAGTACATTTTAAGTGGCAGGCCTTAGATGTCTCTGAAACAAAAAAAGAAATGCTTTGAATTATTGCAGATGGACAGCCCTCTGCATCTGCAGTCCCGCCCCCGCTTCCAGCCTTTCATGATGCCTTTCTGGCTGCATCCCAGACCCCTGACTCTCAGCCCCCAGCTGCCAAATATATAAAGTTCCTCAGGATACGCAGTTCTTATTCAAGCCCCCCCCCCCCCCCCGCAGACCCTGCTGTCATTGCAGTGTCAGCAGGTAAATCATCCAGACAGCTGCCCTCCACCTCTTTTTCCCACTAACAAGGACAGCAAATGTATGGATAGACTAGGGAAGAAGCTATATGCTACTTCCGTTCAAGCCATCAGAGCTCTCGGCTATTAAACTCACATGGCTAGGTTTGTTTGATACCCTATCAAAAGCCTCTGCACTGATTCCAGATGTGCCAGACACTCCTGCTAAGTCGCAACTTTCTGTCCTGCTCTCTACTGCCTCTCAGGTGACCAGGCACTCCATAAAGTGCAATTATGATGCAGTAGAGGCATCCTCCAAATCTGCAGCCTCAGATTCTGTCCTGAGAAGATATTCTTTGGTGAGGTTACTGCCACTTCGTATGGATGCCCAGACCAAATTGCTAGATGTACCTCTGGATAATAGGGCACTTTTTGGTGTAGCTTCTGCAGAGCTCCTTAAATCCCTACAGGAAAAAGGCAAGGAGCTAAAAAATTTAAAACATTTGTTAGTCTGTCCTATTCCTAGGTATCATAGGAACTGCCCTCAAAGGACCACCTTTGTTAGGAGGCAATCCTCTCATTCTAATGCCCCACAGGCTAAGGGACTGAGGCAACCTAGGAGATACTCCACTCCTAAACAAACTTCCACCTCCACTCCAACTCCCTTATATGGACCAACTGCTTTGGGCATCTACTGTGTTGCACAGTATTCTTAAGATCCCAGACTGCATGCCGTGGCAGGGCTAGCCACTCGACAATGTAAAAAAAAAAAAAAAAAGCAATATGGCTCTAGGTGATTCAGTCATGTTGACTAATGCCATCAAAAGTGGACATGGGTAGTTACCAGTGATAAGTAGGTTGAGGACCCAGCCTACTCCAACCTCTGCCAGGGATCCGTGCTAATGGTGGGAGGGGTAGATGTGCCTCTTGGCCAGTGTGTGACTGCTATAAAGCCCAGCAGCCCTGGGTCAATAAGCTACTGGCTGGCCGGTTCTAATTGCCCAGCCTGGGTTACCTGGGATAGCTCTGAGTGAAAGTTGGACGTAAAACCAACCTACCAAACATGAACTGAGAATTATTACATTTAATGTAGGTTCACTGACAGGACGCAGCTTTGCAGTGGATGATATGATACAGAGGAGGCTGGACATCCTATGTATCCAAGAGACTAGATGGAAGGGCAGTGCAGCAAAGCCACTTGGCTTAGGATCCACAGTCTACTACTCAGGTGGAGGGCAGGCTAGAAATGGTGTAGGAATTGTGGTGAGAGGCTTCATAAGGCAGTAAGGGATATCGTCAGAATTAATGACAGACTCATGGCATTCGGGCGCCTGTGTAATGATAGGGCAGTATTCATAATCTCAGCCTATGCCCCACAACAGGTTTGTGATAGTGAGGAAAAGAGTGCATTCAGACAGCAGTTGCAGGACCTACTAGATAAAGCAGGACAACATGAATTGGTGTTGATAGTGGGTGACTTGAATGCACATATTGGGGCTGACCTAACAGGATATGAGAACTGCTTGGGTCCACATGGATGGGGCAACAGGAATAAAGGAGAAGCCATTCTAGACTTCAGTCTGGCAAATGGCTTGGTAATAGCCAACACATGGTTCAGAAAGAGACACTCACAAGAGTAGTCAACATGCAACTCTGGTAGACTTCCTCCTAGTAAGGAAAAGCCACTGGGGGCAGAATCCATGATTGTAAAGTCATACCCAGTGAAACAATCTGCCCACAGCATAAACCAGTAGTTGCCACAATCAGCTGCAAGCAATGGTCAGAGAAGGCTCTAAGGTCAACAGAGACCAGGCTGACTACCTGGAAGTTGAATGTAGAGGAAGTACAACAGTTCAAGAAATTACTCCGGGCTCTAGCACCCCAGGAAGAGGAGGAAATAGGTGGAGTTGAAGAAGAATGGCAGCACCTAAAAACAGCATGTGTTAGGACTACAGAAAAGATGTGTGGCCGAGCCAGGTATGGAAATAATGTGCATAAGGAAAGCTGGTGGTGGAATGCAGAAGTTCAGGAAGTCCTCAAAAGGAAGGAGTGCAGGAAGAAGTGGGAGACGGACGAGACTGACCAGGCTAAGAAGGACTACTTGTTGACTACAAAGAAGCTAAGAAAGAAGTTGCAATAGCAAAGAAGGGCATTAGAGGCACTGTACCATCTTCCGAAAAGTGATTCGGTAAGGGGCGCAAAGAAACTAGATCAGGTTGCAAGGCAAAGACGGAAAGATAAAGAAGATAGTCAGACACTGTTCATAAGAGATGTCAGCAATAACCTGCTCACCAACCCAGAAGACCTCAAAGGAAGATGGAAGGAGTATTTCCAGCAGCTTCTGAATGAAGAAAACCCCACAGAAGCTGTATTGCTCCAAAATCTGCCTTTGAGAGAAGAGGAAGAGCCCACCCGAGAAGACGCAAGAACAGCACTAAGGAAGATTAAGTCAGGGAAAGCAGAAGGCTCGGATGAGGTCACAGCAGATATGATAAAGATGCTTGGTGAGATGGGGCAGGAATGCCTCCTGAGGGTACTACTAGCAGTGTGGAGAGAAAGGCGTATCCCAAAATGACTGGAAAATAAGAATGTGTGCCACTGTATAAGAGCAAAAGGACAGCCACAACGATGGGCAGTACAGAGGCATCAAACTATCACATTGCAAGAAAGTTTTGGAGAGTGTGATTGATAGATTAATTTGCAGAGTAGTAGAATGCAAGATGGGAGATGAGCACTTTGGATTCGGATCAGGATGCAGCACAATTGACCCGATGTTTGCATTGAGACAGATGCTTGAGAAGAAGCTAGAGTTGAGGAGAGAGTCCAGTTGGGCATTCCTAGACTTGGAGAAAGCATATGACAAGGTCCCAAGAAAGCTGATCTGGGCAGTACTGCGGTGGTTTGAAGTCCCAGAAACATTGGTAGAATTAGTGCAGGCTATGTACAAGGACCCAATGACTCTAGTACAAACAGTGTTCGACCTCACACAGGGGTTCTTAGTGGAAGTGGGTGTACATCAGGGTTCAGCTCTGAGCCCACTGCTGTTCATGCTGGTAATGGACTACATTAGCAAACAGGATGGAGGGGATGGATCAACAAAGCTGTGGTATGCAGGTGATGTGGCAGTACAGGCAGACTCTGAGCTAGAACTTCAGCGAAGGATAGGAGAATAGAATGCAAATCTGAAGGCACACTGGATGAAACTAAGCACAGATAAGGTGGTGGTAATGGCAGCAAGTTGGGAAATTAGAAGAAGCTGAGAACAGAGATAGAAGAAAAGATAGTGCAACAGGTAAACGGCTTCAAGTATCTGGGAGGAGTAGTTGAGGAGAAGGGTAGTCAGAATGAAGAGGTCAAAGCTAGAATCAGAGGGGCTGCAGCCAACTGGCATAGAGTATCAGGTGTAGTTTGACAGAAGAATGCCAGAAGCTGAAAAGTAAGGTGTACAAGACAGTGGTGCGACCAGTACTACTGGTATGGTACAGAAACTTGGGCAGTAAAGGCAGAACAGTTTAATCCTGAGATGATGGACATGAAGTGTCTGGGAAAGGTGGTAGGATGCACACTGTGAGACAGACAAAGAAGTGAGGACATAAGAGCAGAAGCCAAAGTAGCTCCAATTGCAGAATAGTTCAAAGAGAACAGATTATGGTGGTTTAGGCACATGTATAGAAAAGCAGAAGACAGTCTGGTGAAGATTTGGGACAGACTGGAAGAGGGTAAGAGGATGCAAGGACGTCCAGCAAAGAGGTGGATGGATTGTGTGAAAGAAGATCTGCGGCAGTCAGGCATGAGTGTTGAAGAAGGCAGGAGTGTGGCACTTAGTCAAGAGAGTTGGCGACAGTTAACATGATACCCCGACCCCATGTAGAAAAATGAGAAAAAGGGGGCTGATGATTATGACTAGGCCACATGACATCCTTGATACCCATGTGTTCCTTAGCGAGGCTACATATGAGAAAATTCCAGTGGGTACTGAGGAGTCAGTGGAACCAACATTCACACCCCCTGGATACTCCTCTACCTCTCCTCCCGTGCCTGAAAAAAGAGCTGCAATGGTGGATTGCAGCCATATGCCTCAATCAGGCTATATCTTTGCAGATTCCTCCATCTTCAGAACAAATTTTCACCGATGCTTCAAACCTGGGTTGGGGAGCTGTCCTGCAAAACCACAACAAACAAAACAGAGTTCAGGGAGAGTGGTCCTCCCTCAGACAAAAGGGATCATGTCAGTATCAAAGAGATGAGGGCCCTTCTTCTTGCCTTGCAAACCTTCCACCCAATTTTCTTATCAGGCACCTTAAAAGCTGTCACAGTGCCTGTCCTGTGGGTACATCAACAAGCGGGGGGGGGGGGGGGACAAGGTCATACCCACTCTGCATCCTGGCAGTTAAGATTTGGTCCCTGGCAGCAGAACTTTCACCTGCAAAAAGTGTACATTCCTTCAGCAGAGAATGTGATGGTGGACACTTGCAGAACCTTTGCACCCTCTCACGAATGGATGCTGCACTGGGAGGTGTTTTTAGAGCTTATTCACAAGTGGGGTATTCCTTGGCAGATCGGTTTGCTTCCTCCCAGAACAGGCAGATGCCTATGTTTTGCATAAGGGATCCACATCCACAGGCTTGGAGGGTGAATGCATTCTCTTTTTCTCTGACAGGGATGTGTCTTTATGCCTTTCCCCCTTCACACTGATTCAAAGAATCCTTCTGAAGATTCAGAGTGACAAACCAAAAATCCTGCTGGTGACTCCCTCTTGGCCAAGACAGCAGTTGGCTTCCACTTCTTCACCAGCTAGCCAAAGTCAAGACAGGTTACCCCACCGATTCTACTTACTCACACAAGACAGGTGGTCACTCATACACCCTCAGGTGCTCAACCTCAGACTCGCACTATAGGTGATTCTGATCCCCTTCCGCACCAGTATTCAGAGGACGTACTCCGTGTTCTGCAGGAGGCCAGAAAACCTAGTACCAGGAGAAATTGTGTCAAAATGGAAAAGATTCTCCAGGTGGTGTCAAAAGAAAAAACAGGACTCCTTTCTTATTCCTGTGCCTATGGTCCTTTCTTACTTGTGAGAGCATCTACATTCAGGACTGACTTACTCTTCTGTTAAGGTACACTTGTCAGCCATTTCCACCTGTCTCCCCTTAGTTCTTCATTAGGATTAGAGGTAAAACTACTCTTAAGAGGGGTCCTCCGTATCAGACCCCCTCGAAAACCAATACACCTTCATGGGGACCTTAATTTTGTCCTAGAAAAAGAAACACTACCTCCTTTTGAACCAGCTCACTCAGCATCACTGAAACTATGCACTTGGAAAACAGTACTGCTGGTAGCCCTCGCATCCACCAGGAGGGTCTCAGAAATCCAGACCTTGATGGCTGACCCCCCTTACCTCATCTTCCATAAGGACATGATCTTCCTCAGAACTAACCCGTCGTTCATGCCTAAAGTGGCTAATGAACTGTCCTTGAATCAAGCCATTAACCTCCCTGTTCCCACCTCACCCTCAAAATCCATCTGAAAGAGCCCTACATTCCTTGGATGTTCAGCTTGGGTGTTACCTGGGCAAGACCAAATCCATTATTAAGTCTGACCAGCTGTTTGTCTCCTTTCACCCAAGAGCCTTGGAAAAGGCAGTCTCTAAATAGACTATATCATGGATTCCTAAAGCTATCTCTGTTATTCATTTCATGAAAAGTTTTAACTACCATTGTGAGAGCACATTCTACTAAGACAGCTACCTCTTCAGCAGCCTTTTTCAGGGGGGTGGACTATGCTTCCATACTGGAAGCGGCCACCTGGTCCTCAGTCCATACCTTTGCCAAGCACTACAAGCTAGATTTGGTCTCTAGGGCCAGAACTGGGTTTGCTAGGTCAATTTGACAGGATCTCGTAGACCAGCCCCTTCAACCTACCTCCCAGGTTCATACCTAAAGCTTGGGTACTCTCCCTTCAGTTATGAGTACTACAGCATGAGAGTAGAAGGACATAGAATAGTTGTGCAAGAACTTAATGTCCTCCTCTTCCATGTTGCAGTATTCAGTCCCCCCTTCCAGTCCCCTCTTGCTCTGTTTTCTCATTCCGGAGTGACTTTCCCTACCTTCTCTCCATCCAAACAGGCACATTCATTTGTTGGGCTCCTTTGGCCTGGTGGCATATGCGAGTCTGAAAAGCTTCCTTCCCTTGCTCCCCAGGGGTACTGCTGTATGTGACAGGTCATTTCTGAAGGGGGTACATGCAGACGTCACTTTATAGCAGACGTCTGTTTATGGCCCTGACAAGCAACGTAGTACATACCCCTGCTCCTAAGACTTTGGTATACTGTTCAGTGCTGCAGGCAGCAACCTCCCCACAGTTATGAATACT